>NC_090804.1:65950076-66550076 GCF_036512215.1 Solanum lycopersicum
TTTAGCTTTTTTCTTAACGGGTTAATAGATAATTTGATAGTAATTAAATAATTATGTTTATATTATTTTGTATATAAAGTCCTTGATTTAGAGATTGTTTTTCTACTTTTATTTCTGGTTGTTCAAATTATTTTACTTTTTTAATATTTTTTTATGACAAGGGAAACTCGGGAAACCCGCAGTTGTTATCCTTTGGGAATGCACAAGATAAAGTTTCGCTACTATGCAATAGCTCGCAAACAACATATGAGAAACATATGAGAGATAACCCGCACTAGGCAAGCTTGGTGCGACGAGCTCGACCTAAAAGGCAAAGTTTGTAAACCACATAAGAGAGGTAAACCGTACTAGACAAGTCTGGTGCGACGAGCTTGACCTAGAAGACAAAAATCGCAAACCACATAGGAGAGGTAACCCGCACTATGCAAGTATGGTGCGATGAGCTCGATCCAAAAGGCAAATCTCTTGCTTTCACTGGCAAGGGATTTCGAACTTGAGACTGGTCCACCCCGAAGGTATCTAAAATTTTTGGTTCTCCTACAATGTAAAACTGTGTGTTTTTTTAGAAAGATCTAACTCTTAAACTCATGAACATGGTTCATTCGGTTCGTCACCTTGTTTTAAAGTGTGTCAAATCTTAACGATTAAATCGATAATCGAACTGATAACGATCAATAACTAATAAACCAATAACCAATAAGTTCTCTACAAATCGATAACCAACAAGTCAAATCGATAAACTTTAAAACCGAACTAACCGTTACGTGGCACTCTCCTGCTCACCACTCCTTTTATTAGATGGTCATATATACATATTTAATGTAATTCACATGCATGTGGAAATGATAATCAGGATCTCGCTTGCTTCCCTCTCTCCTCTTTCTTTCTATTGTTATTTTCTCATAAAAATACATGTATTTACATGTATTTAACTAAAAAATTGACTTAAAATTATTTATTAATAAGATAATATATAATTATTTCAAATTATAGAAAGATTAATAAATATGATAGATATGTTTATCAACTACTTAAGTAATTTTTTCTTCTTTCTTTTATTTTTTAATATTTTTATATTTTATGTTAACTATGAACAATTAGTCAATGTCCCTGAAGGTGTCGGGAGAAAAAGATCTCTAATGACTAATTTACGAATTGAAATTTTAAAAAGATCTTCATATTTCTTACCTGTGAAAATGAAACTTTTAATTAAAAAAAAAAGCTATAAATTATTCTCTCGTCATTAGTTAAATAAATAAATGGAGTGCAACATGCATAAGATATTCGTAATAATATTGAATATTTATCAAATAAGAAAATACTATTTCACTTTTTAAAGTCCAATAAAAATTATGTCATATAAATTATGACAAAAAATATATCATTCCTATAAATTGTCACTTTTAGTATAATTTGTTGTATCTGTGCTATAAAGCTTTGCATCCATAAAATAGATATAAATAATACTCTCCAATTGTCAATATGTAATCACACGAAATTATCCTCTCAATTTAGACATGATAAAATGAATATAAATCAAGCATAGTTGGGTTGGGACAATATTGAATTTAAATAACCTCTCAATTTGAAATCATATTATACGTACCAAATATTAATTTATCAAATAAAAATACAAGAAATAAATGAAATGTATGCCTACCTAACCCAATTGTCAAATAAAAATCTTTATTCAACTTTACCCCACAAATGAATAATCCAATTTTGGTGACAAAGAATATTGCATTAAAGAGAAAAAAATAGGAGAAACTTTCAACTTTCCTGCACAAATAACGCAATTTTTTTTTTTATCAGTTTTATAATTGTGATATTTTAACCAAATATTCAAAATAATATTTCTTCCGAAGTAAATATAAAATTACGTGAAAAAATGAATATATACTATTGACTAGTCTTATTATTTAAAATAAAAATAATTTGAATTGATTATTGCTCACAACTTAATTTTAGTTTTAATTGTGTTATTTGTCCTCTTTTATACATATACAAATACATATATGATATATATACAACTATAATTAGCCTCTCTCCACTCTTTCACCTTTCTTGCTCGCCTCTCTCCTCTCTCTCCTAGTCTCGTTCGCATCTCTCTTCCCTCTCCCAGTCTCTCTCGCCCAATATACAAATATGTATATGAGTTGTATATATACAATTATATGTAGATATACATATATATGTCGTCTCTCTCTACTCTCCGCCTTCTCTCGCTCACCTCTCTCTTCCCTCTCCCAATCTCTTTCGTTAGATATACATATATACATGTATATTAGTTGCATATATATAATTATTTGACAGATTTACATATACAATTTGACAATATCCATATTCATTTCACCTCTCTCCACTCTATGCCCTCTCTCATTCTCGCTCGCTTATTTAGCTATGAATCACATTAGCAAATATATACATGGAGTATAATTAAATTATTTTTAAGTGACTATTTATAAAAATTTCTTATTTAAAACTATTTCCAAAATCGATCGATATCATAATATTACTCATCTTTCAATAGAGCCTTATAATTATACGTATCTAAATTAATCAATACATATATCAAACATCGTAAAAAAAAAAAAAGGGTTATTTCCAAAATCAAAATTTATAGCCGACCTTTTGCTCAAACTAGTAGCAACCATATGCCACGACTCCGCCACGCGCTGTTATGCACTACTCAATCCTGTCCATCCACGTGTCGTCCATCCAACGGCTGTAAGTCCTCTCCATGTCCTGTTTTTCATCATCTATACTTACTACAATCAGCTTCCTCTTTCATCTTCCCTTTGATTCTTTCTACTGATAATTTTTTTTTCAATTTCTGCATAATTTTGAGTATTCATCATCATGCTTCTGAAAGTGGCACCTGCGTTTGCGTTATTGAACACCCATGAGGAAAATTTGAGTTCCGTGATATCATTTTCTTCACATGGATCTGCTTTGAAGAATTTTTCGGCAAAAAACGGAAATGGATTGGTTGTATGTGCTTCAAAGGGTTCGAACAGTAAACCGTTGACGGGTGTTGTTTTCGAACCTTTTGAAGAGGTGAAGAAAGAGCTTATGCTTGTACCTACTGTTCCTCAAGCTTCTCTTGCTAGACAGAAGTTTACTGATCAATCTGAAGCTGCTCTTAATGAACAGATCAAGTGAGATTTTAAATATTTTAAAAATTTATCCATTTTTTATGCTCTCGTTTGCTTTTATTGTATTATTTTGTCGTAGTTATTGATCGTTTGGTAGCACGGGTTACTAGAAATATCATACATGTATGTATTAGATCATGCATAAGTAATATCATGTTTAATAATTGGTTAGAACTATATTTACAATTAATAGCGTGTTTGATTTGCAATTTAGAAACCTGCATAACCAATATATCTATGTTAGGAGGATAGATGATGAGATAATTAATACATAAATAACTAAAAGTCTGCCTAACTAATTTCTGCATAGAATAATACGCATAAATTTACTCATAACTAATCTATGTATTATTAATACCTGCATGATTCTAGTCAGGTACCAAACGATTTCTACTGCTCAAAAAAATTGCTTTCGACGGTTCCTTTTTGAGTCGTCTAGCAGAAACAACCTCTCTACTTCTGCCTTAGAAGTAAGGTTGCGTTACACTCTAACCTCCCCTAACACCACTTTGTTGGACTATAATGGGAATAGTGTTGTTGTTAAAATGGGAAGTTCATGCAAGTGACCACAACTAGTTTGGAATTGAGGGAAGTAGTAGTTGATATGTTATTGTTGTTGTGTTTTAGAAATGGTGTTCAAAACATTTCACTCTTAGCAATGCGAAATTTTCCAATCTCATAGATATATATAGAACTCTGAGGAAATAGAACTGCCTTAGCGGGGACTAAAAATAGTGACTATAGAACTGCCTTAGCGGGGCTAAAAATAGTTACTATGTCTTCATGCTTCCAAAAAAAAAGAAAATACCCATCTATACCGGGCGTTATTTGTCTACTTATTGCATTAGTCGTGTCTATTTTGAAGTCCTTTTAACTTGTTTGATGTGAAGCCCTTCCACACGTGTATGAAACTTCGATCAGTCCTCGTTGACTGGTGAAATGAGGATTACGATTTATCACCTTTCGGAACAATTTCTTATAGTTCAGCTACTATCTATTTATGAGATTGTTTTGTATTTTTTTGTGATTGCAGTGTCGAATACAATGTTTCGTATGTTTACCATGCTATGTATGCCTATTTCGACAGAGACAATGTTGCTCTCAAGGGACTTGCCAAGTAAATATTCAAAGACTCTTCCAAATCGATGAGTTAGCCGTGTGGGTTTTGTTTAATGGTTTGTGATTATATGTTATTGTTTTGGTGATATAGGTTTTTCAAGGAATCAAGTGAAGAGGAAAGGGAACATGCTGAGAAGTTCATGGAGTATCAGGTGTTTGAAAATTTGACATTATGAAATTTTGTGTTACTGCTTTTTATCTTTATGATTTGTGCTTTGTGTTTGGGGGAGTGGTTAATTCTAGCATCTGGTTGTTTATGCTAATCGAGTTTGCTTCAACTTCTTGTATTACTTGGATTTAGAACAAGCGTGGTGGGAAAGTGAAGCTGCAGTCTATTTTAATGCCATTATCCGAATTTGATCATGCTGAGAAGGGGGATGCATTGTATGGTAAGTTTGTTTCTGTTCTCGTATGTTTTGCTTATTAACCATGGTGTCTAGGCCAACTTGCATGTACCTCGACTAATTCTTTGGTTACCTGCTCTAGGAAGAATTCATTTAGTGTTTTTGCCTGGAGATGTGATCCTGAGACTTCCTGGAAGCCCCCTCCCCCCCACCCCCGCCCGTTGCATTTATCATTAGGCCACATCCTTGAGTGCACTCTCTGTTGTATGTGTAATCCTATTTTGTTTTGATGATACTAGTAGAAATGGTTGTCTAGATAATAAGTTGCTAGAAATGTTTACTCTGTTAATCAGATGTCTATGTTGACAACTTGACATCAAAAGAGATAAAATTAGTGTTGCAGACGCCAGCATGCCTTCGTAGTTCGTACTCCCAAATGCCTTATAATTACTATTTCCTCTCCTTGTGGAGAAATACGAAAGTACTTGTGTTGTTAAACACTGAAAAAAAAGGACATTGATCTTTCAGTTACTTACCACATGCTTTGTTGAATTTATCTTGTAGCAATGGAGCTTGCACTTTCTTTGGAGAAGTTGACAAATGAGAAGCTCTTAAACTTGCATGCTGTGAGTTTTTCTACTTTTCTTTCTGGTTGTATCTATCCACAATCATTTGGATCAATTTGAAATAGACAACCATTGTGTTGGTTGTCGATGACATTTAAGAAAAAGGTTCTGCATCTTGGTTTTCCATGTTTTGTCATTATACATTTTGACTGCTCTTAACTTTTAAAAACAGGTAGCCACACGAAACAATGATGTGCAGTTGGCTGATTTTGTAGAAAACGAGTACTTGCAAGAACAGGTCTAATGGAGTTGTTAAGTCTCAATACTAATGCATGATACTATTTTAAGACATGTTCTTCCCTTTGTTTCTTTTAACTTTTGAGACGTGTTCTTCTCACTAGGTGGAAGCAATCAAGAAGATCTCGGAATATGTAGCTCAGCTGAGAAGAGTGGACAAAGGTCATGGTAGGATCGCGCTTCCTTGTGAATTACTTCTCATTAATTATACTGATCCCTTGTACACTATTCATATAAACCTTAACTTTTCAACGTCCTCGGCTCCAATTTAGGTGTCTGGCACTTTGATCAAATGCTCCTGCACGAGGCGGAAGCTCTTGCATGATGGAGGAGATAGACTTTGAACTTTCTACGAGTAGTCTTCTTTTGGAGGATGTTGTCTGGGTATATTTTGGCATTAGCCTTTTCTATGAGATAGATATGTAAGGCGTTTTGGTGATGGAAAGTCCCAGTGCTGTATATATAGACCAAATAGATGTAGTAATTTGTGCTACTTATTAGTACCCTCCTGGTGTTCAAATCAGCTTTAATTTACCTCATGGTTTGCTAGTTGTAGCTTGGAATTGAAGGTACCCCAGTGAAGTCAAATGTAAAGTGAAGTTGATAGTTTTGTTTTTAGTTGGATGTTGACTCATCTGGAGAAATAATAAATAATCGGAATTTAGCTCAAGTTGCCTTTCTCGGAGTTTGTTTCAATATTTTTATGAACGTCATTTTCGATAGATTCTTCTCTCAATGATACATATGCACATATTATCTTTCGTCGTAAATATATGTCTTGACACTTCACTTGGTACATCTTATTATTTATTGATGTATATATATATATGTATATATGTAGAGTTAATACCTCATATGGTCAGTCAACTATGTACTCTTCTCTTAGAAAGTCACTCTAACTTTCAATTTTCACTCAAAAGTCACTCAACTATTGCTTTTTTTCTCAGAAAGTTACTCAACATTGAATTTTAACTCAAAAGTCACTCAACTATCCACTCTTTTCTCAAAAAGTCACTCAATCTATTAAATTGTTTTTTAATTAAAAATTGTTGATATTAATTATTTATATAACAAACTAAAAATTTTAAAAAATAAAAAATCATTTAGTGATCCATCCATCTAACCCGATCCATTAAAAAATATAATATGACCCATTTTATTTTGTCTTTAATCCTAAATTAATCCCTCTCTTTAAACCTTGAATTAGGATTAAAGACGAAATAAAATGGGTCATATCATATTTTTAATGGGTCGGGTTAGGTGTGTGGATCACTAAATGGTTTAAATGGTATTTTTATTTTTTTAAAATTTTGATTTGTTATATAAATAATTAATATCAATAAATTTTAATTAAAAAATTTTTAATAAATTGAGTAACTTTTTGAAGAAAGAGTGAATAGTTGAGTGACTTTTGAATTAAAATTCAAAGTTGAGTGACTTTCTGAGAAAAAAGTGCATAGTTGAATGACTTTTGAATGAAAATTGAAAATTGAGTGACTTTCTGAGAGAAGAGTGCATAATTGAATAACCATCTGAGGTATTGAGATGGACTATATTTATTTAAATTGGAGAGGAATTGTTAACATACACATCAACGTGAATAAAGATACAATTGCTTATTAAAATGTACAAAGCTAAAAGAAAAAGTTAAATGTTATATTTATGAATATTTTTTCCCTAAAATTTATTAAAACGTACAAAGCTAAAAGAAAAAGTTAAATGTTACATTTATGAATATCTTTTCTTAAAAGCTATACAATACATGATTTTAAGTAACTAATACGTGTTATGATAAATCATTTTATTTAATACTATTTTTATACGTATTTGATAATTGCCACGTGTCACCCACACATGAGCCTAATTGCATCATTGACTCCATAAGGTGAGGCACACAACAATTGCATGTGCTCGATCCATCTTTGGCTTCTTCTCGAAGAAAAACACTTCACACATAAGAATAAATAAATTTAAAAAATGTACTACAAATAGGAAGAACTCGAATGAAGAAATGTTGAAGAACTCCATGAATTTTGCTCCGTTACTGCTCCTTCAACTTCTACTCATTGCAATTGCAGTACAATACTCAACCGCTGATGAATCCTTCGATGTTCGTCAACATCTATCAACTGTATCGAGGTCATCTCACTGTTTTTCTCTTTTCAATTTGTAAAATTTGATACTGTTATAGAGAAATACGATCTGGTAATCGATAAATGTTATATCTAATCTAAATTTTGAGCTATCTCTGAGCTGAATTTACAATTGTGAGCAGCTAGAGTTAATATTTTGAGTGAATAGGTTAAAACCTTCGCTATTTGGTGAATTTTGTACCTAAACTATTTATTAGGTGTTCCTGTTAGCTATTCCTGGCTAACTTCCTTTTGGAGTGAAAATCTCCTAGTTAAATATGTGGCAAAATGTTTGAAATAACTTCAGAGGTTCGTGGGAGACGAAAAAAAGTCTAGAAATGAGTTCTATTGGTGCAATAACAGCCTCCTATTGGACTTGCAAAATGGTGATGGTTCAGGGATTTTTAACCTATTCAATCAAATTTGTTTCCACATGTATCACCAATTGGAACTATTTGGAGGAGTTTTTGGAGTGTGATGTTCACTTAGCATGGTGTATTCTCCGGGGGTATTTAGTATAGGTTTGTGGTGGTTTGGGGATTCTGTGAACACAAAATAGTTTAGGTATGGAACTCACAACACGGTGCTAATTTTGTGCTACTCGGTCTGTATGAATTTATGTCGCAGTGAATGGCAGCATTTGACTTGGCACTAAGTTTAAGAAAGAAAGGTAGACTTTTGAAATTTGTGAACGAAGGGCTTCCTCAATTTTCAATTCCGTTTGGAATTGGGCCTTAAGAACTGCCTCGGAAATACTCTCGGGCAAGGGACACCCGGTAGTATCTAAAACAAATCTTTTTTGACTATAAATCGGTTCATTAAAGGATAAAAGGGAAATAAAAGTTAAGTTGTTTCTAATTTAGAAACGTGACATTCTTTTTGGGACAGACTAAGAGGGCACATAAGGACAGAGGGAGTATTATATAGACTTATACATGTGTAAGTTGACTTGTTTTTAGCATGTTACTTGCAACGGCCTTTTAAGTAACCTGAATTAAGCATAGAATTTAGAAGAAAAATTATATTGAACATATATTCAGTTCAAACAGACGGCGGATCAGCATGCTGTTTAGTGTCTACTTACTAAATTTCAGACTGCATAGGAGTTTCTACTTGAGTCATCTGTGGCCAAAAGATATTAACCGAGAGAAGTCCGCAATTTCAGTTTGCATTTGCATTATAGAATTGGGCTATTGATGTACTTGTTTATTGGTTTTGTTTTCAGGTATGGTATTGTGAAGGATATAGCTGATGATTCTTTTGTTCCTTCCCTAAATCTCGATCAGTGTACACCTATTCATTTGAATCTTGTGGTGAGTCTTTGTTTGATGTTTCTGCTGGTGTTGTTATTTCTTGTGGTGCCAATGCAAATTGGTTTAGACATTTAAGTTGTAGTTGTTGTATCTTCTGTTCCTATTATTTTTTGTCATTACATTGAAGCTTTTCTTTACCTACACTTAATAGGAAAGTGGTATGTGTAATAGGAGTATTATCCGTGTTATTCCCCTGAAAGAGCTATAACAGCCAGAAAATATTTGATGTGCATGTCTGGGGTTCATTAAGACTCTATCACATTGTCTTGATACTCTAGGCCTTGGAGCACATGTTGATATTTACTGAATTAACTCAACAAACTAACACAAAGTTTAGGCTGCCATTGGAAGTCCATCCACACCAAACTGCCGGAACCTTTTCTTTGTGTGTTGATTTCTTATAATGGTAGTGTTCTGACTAGCTTGTGGTTTTGTGTGCACCTCGACTAATACACTTGTTACCTATTACTTTCCATCAGCAAGATCTTGGTAACTCTATCCATCAATATTTAGACAGATGGAAGAACTCTATTATTGCCTCTGCTGGGATGCGAACCTCAGTTTGCAGGGTTGTAATCCAGCTCTTCGACCACTAGGCCACCCTCTTTAGGGCGAAGCAATCAGAAAGCTTAATTCTGTTGAGATTTGAATGATGCTTTATGATGGGAAAGTTACTGAAGGTATCCTATAAATCTATATTGCGAGTATAAGCATCTTATTCGCTGAAGGATTATATCTGAAGATTAATGTCACTTGCTTGCTAATTAATCTCTTCGAGACTTCGACGTTTCAGAAGTTTGAACAGTATGATCCTCAAATATTTAGTGTCCTGAATCTTGTCTCCCCTTCCATTTTATTCGAAATAGGTTAAATCTTTGGCTAATCCGTGTCAACTACTATTTTCCCTTCTAAACTTTTTAAAGGAAAATGTGTAGACATCATTTGCTTCGTCTAATTTGCACAAATGTGAATTTTGATTTTCGTATGGAAATTGTGCTCGATTAAAAGGAGATATTTCAACAGGTTTCGTTCAGGTAATGCTATGCTCATGAGAGAGGGTTCTTGATTGGTAACCCGTAACTTCTTTAATCTTCTTATTTGGTAGGCGCGGCATGGAACTCGTGCTCCTACAAAGAAAAGAATCAGGGAGCTAGAAGCCTTTGCTGTTCGATTAGAAGTCCTTGTACGTGATGTTAAGGAACAGAAGCAGTCTTTGGATAAAATTCCTGCTTGGTTAATGGGGTGGAACTCTCCTTGGAAGGGCAAAGGTACAGGCGGAGAGTTGATCAGCGAAGGAGAAGATGAGTTATATCATCTTGGTATCAGAGTCAGAGAACAGTTTCCCAGCCTGTTCAGTGAAGAATACCACCCTGCTATATATTCAATCAAGGCTACCCAGGTTGACAGATCAGTTATTTTACTTTTAAAAATCTGCATACTGACTTACTGTCAAGCATGTATAATCCATCTCACATTTAGTGTGTGTGTGTTGGGGGGTGGGGTGGGGGGAGGGGGGACGCAGATATTTTAACTTTCATTGCGGAAAATGCTTGAACCATTGCAGTTAATGGGAATGGAAAAAATTTCTCAACATGATAATGTCGTTAAGGAGCCTTTACTTATCAAAGTCTTATAGTTAAGGAGCCATCTATTTTTTACATAGTTAATCAGGGAAAGCAAAATCTAACTTGCAGTAATAGCTAGAGGCCACTGGATTCGAACATCTAATACCACAGTTTTGGAAATTGTGATTCTGTGACTTGTACTTTGTTTTCTTCATTATTGCATCTTTATTTATGGTGGAAATTGTGTGCACACATGTATGACTATGTTTCCACCAAATAAACAAATACTCTCTCCGTTTCAAAAAGATTGGCCTAGTTTGACTTGAAACAGAGTTTAAGAAAATAAAGAAGACTTTTTAATCTTGTAGTTCTACTTTAAAGTTATGTCAAATGTACCAAAATACCCTCTAATCTTGTGGTCTTAAACATGCCACGTGGAAAGTTAAAGTTCAAGTGTTGCCAAAAAAAGGAAAGGGGTCATTTTTTTTGAAACAAACTAAAAAGGAAATAGGGTCATTCTTTTTGAAATGGAGGGAGTAGCATGGAAATCTTATAGACACTTTTTTGCATCTGGATGCCTTTCTCTACTAGAAGTGTCAGAAGATTTTGTTATAGCATTGCCTCACAATGCTTTGAGAATCAGACTCAACCAAAGCACATGTTCATTTTTTCATTAAATGATGCATCAAAGGATTCTGCTGCTTTGGATCCTTGCAAGACTATTGAAGTTATTGGCATTGCCTTCTTCATTATAACTACAAGTCCTCTGATTCTGTCGCTGCTTCTTGTTAACTCATAATTAGCCATGACTTTTGACGATGATAATGACATCAATAGGTTCCTCGGGCATCAGCTAGCGCTGTGGCATTTGGCATGGGTCTGTTTAGTGGAAAAGGGAAGCTTGGACCAGGAGGTCATCGAGCTTTTGCTGTTACAAGTGAAAGCCGTGCAAGTGATACAGTTTTGAGATTTCATGATTGTTGTCAAAGTTACAAGGTATGCTTGCAAAATTTATTTGGTGGCAGTCTTTATGTACCTAATTTCAAAATTAATTTGCAGTTTGTAGGTTTTTGAGGTTTTCCTTGTTAATTGAGACTTCATTTTCTGATGCAAGTACTTCAAACCTGGAATTTAGTGCACTGAGAAACTCAGAATACAAAATATTTCAGCTTCTAATCTCAGAGTAATTTGAAATCATGACCATCAGAGGCCCATTTTCTTAGATGATTTTTTTTTTGTTTTCTGCATTTTGACTTCAAAAGGAGTGAAGTTGATGATAATCAGTCTGTTTGGATCCCAGTCATTGTTGACTGGCTATTACATTACTTTTATTCGTACTAGTAACCCAGTCCCAATCATCTAAACTTCAGATAAATGCAATCAGCATGATCACGCATAGAGAGTGCTGACATATAGCAACAGATCTTAAGTTCCTTATTACTTTGCTAAGCCTTGTGGCGTTGTTGGAATTTCAGCACTAAGAATAGCTTTCAGCAGAAACTAGTAGTCTATCTTTTCCAATTGACATGACCTTTCCTAACCAACTAGGTTCCCTTCTCTTTGAAATAAGCAGCACATAAATGAAAACTCTAGAAAATGTCAACTTTAATCAGACACATTTTTTGAGAAAATACCTCCTTTCTCTCATCACAGTCATTATTTTGAGTGTACCCTCTACTAAACCTCCTCTCTAGTTAAACCAGGTAACGTCTGAACTGAGATGGAAGAAGTAGAGAGGAAGAACCACGGGAAACATACGTTTCGTGATAAATAAGAACCATGGCCTTTCTCAAAATAATAAAAACCATGGGAAAGATAACGGTGATTCCTTATCCAGATTTTGAGCTGCTAGTTGTCCAAAGTGATATGAACAACTTGAAAAGTTTATCCCTGGGAATCACCAGGAGATCACTTGCCCAGAATAAGGTGCAATCTTGATTTTGTTGATACATAAAGTGCTACGACCTTAGGGTGTCTTACCAATTTAAACATTGTAACAAAAATTGAAAAAGGGAAGTCTTTAAGGGAATATTTATGACTTTGACATCAGATATGTCCTAATTCAGATGGTTGAACGAGGTATCTAGCATCAAAGATCTTGAATATTCATTATTTTCCCAAATAGCACATTGTGTATCCAAACTTTCCTCTCCCAGTATTTTGAATTTCTCCTGCACCTGCTTGCCTTACTACTGATTTGGCTCCTTCCTCTATATGCAGATACACACACTACTATTTAATTTGTGAGTTGACTTAGAAAGATAATTTACATGACAGTTCTTTCTGGTGACAGGATTTTAGGAGAAGTCAGGAACCAACTGTAAAGAAGCTCAAAGAACCTATATTAGATGAAATTACTCATGAACTAGTGACGCAATATGGGCTTAATTTTACAAAGCAGGATGTATCTTCTCTATGGTTTTTATGCAAGCAGGTTAGTATTGCACTAGTGTTCCAGTGATGCAAAACTCTCTCTTAACATTTTATTTGTTTATTTAGATCTGAGGATAGTAATTTGTTTTTAATTGACTACTCCAACAGGAAGCTTCACTGTTGAACATCACCAATCAAGCTTGTAGTCTATTCAGTCCAGCAGAGGTATTTTGAGTTAATCCCTTTCTCCATGGTTCCTCGTGAACTTAAAACAGAAGGGAATGTGGGGAGTAGCTTATATGTTCCTAGGTTTTGCTAGTCAATTAGTCCTGGTTCCTGTGTTGTAAGGAGCTCTCCTTTATTTTTCTTAGGTCATAACTGGGAAATTGGGATAGGATGCATGATTAAGCTAATTTGGTTGATGTTTGATTAAAATAGTCAACCCCTATTACAAATATTTTTTCTGGTGTACAAAGTATCTGCATTTCTTCATTGACATAGGAATTGGAAGTTGTTGTTTGAAACCATCCTTATTGACAAGTTATCATTTAGGTTTCTTTACTGGAATGGGCCGACGATTTGGAGTTATTCATACTAAAGGGCTATGGTAATTCACTAAATTACCGAATGGGAGTGCCGCTACTTGAGGATGTGATTCAATCCATGGAACAGGCAATTAAGGCTAAAGAAGGTAATGCCGACTGAAGTAGTCCCTCCGTCCCATTTTACATGTCACCTTTTTACTTTGCACTTGCATTAAGAAATGATGTAACTTTACCCTTCTACCCTTTGGTTTCTTAAGTCAACTTTATAATACATGATGAATACATTTTCAAGATTAATTAACTACTCTATCAAGGGTATAATAGGCAAAATATGGTAATTTATCCGCAAATTTTATAAAATGACAAGGTCCAGCTATTTATAGAAAGGGATGCCATGTAAAATGGATGGAGGGAGTAGCATTATCTCGTTTAATTTTTCGTTGGGGATTGCAGGGGGTTCAGATGGTTGTCCACTATAGTCCATTGATAGCTTATTTCCCTTACCTTCCTCATTCGACAAGATTTAAGAGGAAGAGATACTCCTTAATCCTTGTAGTTGTACTCGATCAAAAAGAGTTGCTAGAGATGGATAGGAGATTATACCTCTCCTTATCAAATGGAGGCCAAGTAAGGGAAGTATTTCTCTTCTTGTAAAGTAAGACTAAGCTCACTTTGTTATATGTCATATAGATCTCATATAACCTGCCAACATATTCCATGAGCTGTCCTTTTCAATTGCTATCTAGGAGACTGTTAGATAAGAGTGGGGAGTGGAGCCTTTGTTGTACCAATTACTTGACACCGTTATTTCTAGTAATGAGTATCTTTCTTTTTTTCTCAAGATCGTTTTTGTTTTGCCTATTCATTATCTTCAATGGAAAATAAATCTTTTTAATGGTGGAAATTTGATATCTGGTGCTCTTTTTTTATGTGGTTTCTCCTCCATTAGAAGGATATGCTCCCGCGAGCTATGAAAAAGCAAGACTACGTTTTGCTCATGCAGAAACTCTGCTTCCTTTTTCATGCTTGATTGGACTCTTTCTTAAAGAATCTGGTGAGTGTTTATACAATAAGATGGTTTTAAGCGCTACTACCTCCGGTTTCTTAGTCAATTTTATGCACTTGAATGTTTCAGAATTTGAACTAATACAAAGAGAGCAGACGTTGCAATACCCTCCTAAGCCTCCTAAAACAAGAAACTGGCGGGGAAATTTGGTGGCCCCTTTTGCTGGAAATAACATGCTAGTCCTTTACAGCTGCACGTCAGACAACTCAAGCAAGTATTTTGTTAGAGTGCTCCACAATGAACGGCCCATTCCAATACCAGTAAGTTTTCTGATTACAGCATTATGGTCCTTCCTTTGGGACGATATGTCAGTAAGTAAGCCTTCAAGGTTTTCCCTTTACTTCTCACTTTTAACTTCTGAAAAAGGATACACCTGCTGTGATGTCCATGCTTCCAATTTAAAAGAGGTTTTGCCTGCAGTGAAGTTACAACTTCATGAAACTTTTCTGAAGTTGCAACTTACCTTTTTGTCCGCGAACTAATGCCAGGAAGTACACAAATCTCACTAGTTTGTGCGGACAGCATTGTCCGCAATCTGCATTAACTGCTCTACTCCTGTTTTAGTTTATTTCATGCATTTTCTTAATTAACTTCTAATTGAAAATGACGTCGCTTGTCAAGTATTTTGTTAAAGTGCTCCACAATGGGCACAAATTTACATCCACAAATTTCCCCGCTATCAATTATTATTCTTCCCATTTCTTCTCTTCTAAACTTTTTATGCTTCTATTTCTGTTTGTTCGTAGGGTTGCAATGGCTCGGATTCATGCCCATTTGAAGTATTTAAGGTATGACTTCTTACATTTTGACCAAATGATTCAATTTTTTACTGAGATGTCGACCATCTCTTACTTGTCATAAATGCCTTCTCCAGGAAAGAATAGCTGCTCCTCACTTGAAACATGACTACAATTCTCTTTGCAATGTGAATTCAGAACAAGAAAAGAAGGATTCTTCTCCCAGTATGTTCTCACAAATGTTTGGTTGGATTTTCTCACAGAGGAACTCTGATGCACCCACACAGAAGGTTGAGCTATAACATCTAATACGGTTTCTTGCTTTTCGTTCACTGCGTGTTTTATGATCTTGATCCAGCCAGCAACCAACAGGTGTCCCTGCTGTGAGATACAATTTTGTATGGAAAATGTATCTTGCATTAGTATGTTTTTGTTTCTGGTGGCTGGTTTAACCATAGGATATGTTTTTGTTTCTGGTTGCTGGTTTAACCATAGGGTAGTCAAAAACGAAAATTAATTATTACAAAAGCAGTTTGTTTCCAACTGCCTTCACAACTAGTACATTTGGATCGTAAGCTCTGTTTAAATCTATGAGCTTTCGCAGCAAAATATTTAAGACAATGCAACACGTTTTGTATGTTTAATGTATAAATCCTGAGTAATTTTGCATAAACATTATAATTGATTCAAGTACTTCTATCCAAACACGTCACAATTTATCTATAAATAACACCTAAGTATTCTTTTCAGAATTTGATGCTCATCGACAACGACTCTTACCCAAGCACTTAGCTGGTGTGTAACATATTGTATGTTAATAAGCTTACTTGCACAATTTTGCAGATCTTGAAGAGTTATAACAAAATGAGAGCAGCTGCTATGCAAACCACTTAGAATAGCCTGCAAATTTTGGATTCTTCTACCAAACACATGAGACTTACCTGTGTAGTTTCTGAAGATGTGGGATTATCTAAATAACATTAAAATTATATCAGAAATAATGGGTTGGTATAAAAGAATCAAGGGATAGTATAGTGTGTCGAGTATGACAAGAGAACGAGTTACCAAAATCTCGAGCTAACCTAACCAACCTGAGGTCTACCAATTTGACCATTTACGAGCCGGTCACACCCACTCATGGTTTCCGCAGAATGCAATTGCATCACTCCCATAAAACCATTGTGAAACTTTGCACCATCAAATTGGAATTGCAGGCAGAAGCCCTAGTATTCACAGGAGCAAATCTCTCTCAAGCTTCACATGATAAAAAGTTCTGTTGTTCTGCACAGCTGCCTTGAATAACGATGCAAGACTTCTCTTGACTTATAATACCCGTGTTATGAATCTCTACGTTACGTAATGTCGGATGAATAAGCTTTCCATAAGTCACATTATGGAGCCTCTAAAGGAGAACACGGGGAAGACATGTCATGAGATTCATAGCCGATGGTAATTTGCCATTTGGGTAATGAGCATTAGAAATCATCAGCCCTATGATTTTCTCTTCTGAAATAAATATTACCATCATATTTAGACCTTTGGCAAGGGCACTTCAGTAGACAGTGAAGAAATGAGATCCTCTCGTGATTGGGATCTCCTGCTCTGGAGACGTTGTTGGCTTCGGTGTGGTGACCAGAAGGAACCTGTGGTACTACTTTCATATTGCATCTGCCCCAAGCTACCTGATGAAAAACTATGCGCTACACTACTAGACGATGAGTATAAGGAAGATTCAGCAAGCTGGATACCGTTGCCACCAAAACCATGCACAGTGTCAAATGGTCTCTGTTGAGTATTAGCAATTGTTGGACTGAGTGGCGTCTTCACCCTTCCTTCACCTGAAAGGAAAAAATTGGCACGATCTAAGAAGGATATATGCAGAAAGTGCTGATAGGAACTGAAGTAGAAGTTACAACTTACAACAAAGAACTATATAGTGTTACAACCATGGTGTCCTGCTTTTTCTACTTATTTTTTTTAATGAAGTAAAATTTCAACATTAAATAACAAGAGAGCATCACAAGTGTGTATTGTAATTCATCACAATCATTAATTCTAGGAACCAAAAGGTAATCTTCTATGCCAATATTAATGGTCAGATCAGAATTGCTTCTTTAGAATATGACATTATATGGCAGCAAGAAAAGATCACAAGTTGAGGAAACTGGCTATGAAAGAAGCATAACAACTTCCAAAAACTACATCTACGTTGGAAGTCCTAATATGACTATTAGATACTAAATTGATCTGAAATCTAGATCCATTTCTAGCCCTCGAGCTGCATTGACAACCGATAAAGAAACGATTGCTGTGTTGTTCGGTGCGACTTTATTTCGAAGCTATCACAAAAAAATTGCTCTTCTTTTAATACAGTGAGACCATTATATTTCTCCAAATTAGACTTTGAAAATAATACTAACAAAAAAGCACAAGTTTTAAGTATAAAAAGTATCCAATACACAGATAAAAATGGCACAGAGGTGAACATGCATAAAGGCGTTAGGATGTTTTTGATTTGTGTATGGCATGCAATATTCCAGTCCATAAATATTATTGATGCATTATCAGATGCCCCAAATAGATTAATTATCAGAAGAAAAAGCAATTAAATTCTTCTTTTTTTTATTTCCCTAACGAAGGCAGCCCAACATATTCTTAACTAGAATAGCACAGTACACATGCTTTTCAGAAGAAATTACCTGTAATAACAGGACTCCACCGCTTGAAATTGAAAGGTGCTGGAATGTTGATTATAGATGTGGATGAAGCATTATTATTCCTGAAAAGGGGAAGATATGCCCTACGGAAGAACCTGGGCATGCACTTGCCAACACATGATAATGCACAAAGAAGAACAGCTAATGATGCAAACAAAATAGCAAAAACAACAGCTGGGTGCATCTTCATGAGCAATAGTTTGTAACTAATAAGTTCCGCTCCTGTTGAAACTGCCTTACCAGCTTCCGACAGTGCAACACCTAGTGTCCAAGTAATACTTCCGGAACCAATGGTTACTTGACTATCAGTAATGTGCAAGCCTTCTCTCAGCAAAGAGACAATATATGGTGCCCTGAAGCAATACTGTTCTATGAAAGGCTGAGGTGCAACACTAGTCTTTGCAACATCCCAAGTCTTATCACAAAATTCCCGACCCTTTTCTAATACATCATCTAGTGCAGCATCAGGGGTCAAGTTGAAAAAACGATATACCACAAAGAAACCAGACATAGCATAGAACTGCCCAAAGGGACGAGGAAGATTTTCTGCAAGAGCACAGGGCTGCAACTCACAATCAATTCCTGAACTTTTGTTAGACCATTCGGAAATATTAACAGCAAATTTTGCAAGTGAACTGCATTCTTCCCATTTTGGAGCTCCAACAAGTTGAACACGAACTCCAGGCTTTCCCCCTTTACTTGCAACTTCTCTCCCACTAGAAGGATTGCCACCTTCTTGGTATAGGGAAAAACAGTGAGTACAGATATATTGCTCCTTGTAACCAGAATTCAGACATGGATGCTTGATCTCAATGTTTCCACTGGTGAGATCTGCATCACTGATCTTAGGAAGCCTCTTGACAAGTTGAACTACAGACTTGTCAAAAGCATCATTCAGGCCATATCCTTCTAAGGAATAAGCAGTTAGATGATGATTAACGGCACCAATATTCAGTTCTAAGCTAGTTTCATCAGGGAGACTTCCCTTGCTCTCAAAAGTAACCTGCAGTGATGAGCCGCCTAAGTCCAGTGCACCAAATGTTCCCTTTTTAGGTTTTGCTCCCAATACACCAGTATGATAATTCATAGCTATCCATCCAAAATAAGCTTCCTCCATGCCAGTGATAGTTTTGACCCATTCTCTCTTGCATAAAAAAGGCGAACTTTTCAGAATGGACCAAGCATTGTTAAGAAGCCACTCTGAGTCTGAATTTGGCAGCCTGCGGACCCCAGCCGTAGCATGAAGATAGAGATAAGTAGTTTTATGTGCATGCCTAGGGATTTGCTTTGCTGCCCATTTTATTAGTGGCTTGATTGCTCTTTTTAAGCCAGTCGTGTTGTGCACCAACTTGTCAAATCCGGGTTCTGTCTCCATTCTGTTATAAGCCCGTCCACTCTGTAATCTTGAGTTTCTTTGGAAACTCTCTGGAAGTGATCTCAATACAATAGGGAGATCGTTATCTTTTACATAGTTAGGGGATGCTTGATATACATAAACACGAGTCCCAGTGCTGCCACAATCAAGCACAACATAATACTTCGAGTCTCTACCGAATAAGTTAAAATGAAAAAACATCACATACAGGAGAAATGCAACCAATAGCAAGCACAGGAGAACAAAGATAACTCGTGTCCATTTTGTTCGTGCAGAAGTGACTGTCGGTGTTCCCTTCACCTTGGAGAAGCTTGTACCCAAGTTTTCTCTCTTGAAAAGATTTAGCCGTTTTAAATTAGTTGAATCCCTCTCTATTTCAGGGTTAGGACCACCATCTTCCAGATCAAGCCGCCGGTATGCAGAAAGATCTTGAAGGGAGGAGGAAAGTCTCAATTTGTTCTTCTGATCTAAGTTGGAAACATTAAGTGAACCTGGAAGAGGTGGTAATCCCGATGATGGATATGGAGTGTTAGATGTCTTTGGGGCTGACAAACGTGCCACAGCAGCAGAAACAATTTCTGTAACTTTGTTAAGCACCATGCTTGCAAAGATTACAAGTTCTATGCAAAGTTACTCTTCACACAAGAGTTTCCAAGTCCATTCTTCCATTTATACATGAAAAGCTCATTGACTATATCATACAGTAGATAAGTGTTGTAAGCATAGCACACGATACACTAATTGCACCTGTAAAGGAGAAGTGCCCTGCAGGGATTATCCCAAAAGGAACAACTAAATATTAAAATTGAATCCAAATCATTCGAGCATGGTGTAACAGTAAGGAGAACCAAAGTGGAGCTAAACCAATAGATATCCAGAGGTCATTCTTCAGTCTAGCTAGAACATGCTACAGTATGACTTTAGTAATTAAGTTAGTATGTACCTAATGGAGTTCATCATATGTGATGCAACTCAACTAAAGATGAGATGAGATAAAAAGATCCATCATCATAGAAGTACGTGCTTACTTTATAGTATATTAGTGACTGACACAGAATATTTTTATGGATAATCCTGAAGTTCAAAAATCAGTCATATTTATGGTCAATGGATGTCCCTGCTTAACTCTACCTATATGAGCTTTGCATAGCCTGCCTCATCACCAAATAAAGGGAAAGGGTGGAGATTAACTGATAACTAATGTATCAACGCCCATAATATCATGAATCTTCCAATATTTTGTTTCTTGTATAATAGTGAGCAATAGATATAAGAGGAGGATTGATATACCCACCCCCAACAAGTATGGGACCAAGACTTGGTCAACTAAAACATCTCCTACCTTCATTCATCCTAGAATTCTACTGTATGATATAAATATTTTACGCATACAGAGTTATAAGATAATAAGCATGCCACCACTGATGGATCAAATGAATTGAACATAACAATACTACTCATCACGTCAGTCGCAAGCTTCTTATAGCATACACAAGTTAATATTTACATCATTATTCAAATTCGCTCAGTGATCCACCCAACCCCCTAATCCAAATGTAATTCACATTCTTTTCAACAATTTCCGAGGCTAAACTTACAAGAGTTTTCAACACATCCATCCATCAGCGGTAGCAGTAAAATGTTACTCAAAAAAATGGAAATCGATCAGCACATTCAGTTTTCAGTGTGAATTCAGATACTGATCTCTTAATCTGTTCGAAATAAAATTTATACATATATTTACTTCCTGAAATAAAATAATCACAATTTTTTGTAGTTAAAATGCCATTATTCTTTAGGGAAAAATGAAGTGTGAAAAAAATAAATCAGCAGTAGATAACTAGATCTTCTGTAACATGAACGACTGAAAATCAATTAGCACATTCAATTTTCAGTGTAAATCCAGATACTGATTCTTCCTTAATCTGTTCGGGAAAAAATTATACAATTATACACTATATGAGAGTAGAATAATCACATTATTTTTTGTAGTGAAATGACATTAACTATTTTAGGCGAACGAAGTTGCAAAAAGGTCAGCATTAGATAAACTGTAAATCCAATCAGTGCATTCAATTTTCAGTGTATATCTGGTACTGGTTCCCTCTTAATCTGTTCAAAACAAAATTTATACAATTGTACATTGCATGAGAGTAGGATAATCACAGTTTTTTGTAGTTAAAATGTCATTATCAAGTTATCCAGCATTCAATAACTAGATCTTCCGTAAAAATGGACAACTGAAAATTCAATCAGTATGAATCCGAATATTAGTTTCTTATACATTAATATCCAACATAAAAGTACAGTACCTTATGTGTTATGTCAAAAAAAAAAACTACATAAAAGTAGGATAATCACAATTTTTTTGTAGTTGATATGCAATTATTATTATTCTTTTAGGCGAACGGAGTACTAAAACTCAGCATTGGATAAACTGAAAATTCTATCAGCACATTCATGTTTCAGTGTGAATCCAGATACTGATTCCTGAATCTCTTCGAAACAAAATTTATACAATTATACACTACATGAGAGTAGAATAAACACAATTTTTTTGCAGTTAAAATGCCACTATAATTTTAGGCAAACGGAGTTACTAAAAAATCAGCATTAGATAAACTGAAATTCGATCTAACACATTCGATTTTCAGTGTAAATCCAGATACTGATTCCTTAATCTGTTCGATTTTTTTCTATTAACAATAATACACTACATGATAGTAGAATAAACACAGCTTTTTGCAGTTAAAACGCCATTGTTTTAATTTTTTAGGCAAAAGGAGTTACTAAAAAATCAGCATTAGATAAACTGAAAATTCAATCTAACACATTCAATTTATTTTCAGTGTAAAGCCGGATACTAATTCAATCTGTTCGAAACAAAAGTATACACTACATGATAGTCGAATAATCACAGTTTTTTTTCCGTTGTTAACATGACAAACTCTTAAGTCGAACAGTGTTACAAAAAATTCAGCATTCAATAACTAGATCTTCAACCGAAATCACTAAATCAAAGTAATAAGCAATCGCAAAAGTTACAAATCCTTAAGTCAAATCAAACCAGTAGATAAATTCACAAAAATGCATATAAAAATCAGTAAAAAAAACTCACGGATCGGTGAAGAAGAAGAAAAACGTCGGTGCAGTAGAACGGAGTGTGAATCGTTTCGCTATGGCCGTCAGTTACGCCGAGATCGTGAAGAAGAAGTGAAAATGAAGCAGATCTAAATGGAGATAAGCGAAGAATTTAGCAACAAACTGAGTCTTCCGCGTTTGAATGACTCCACCATCCTCTTCTTACTTCTTACCTTTCTCTCTCTTTCTCATATATATATATACTGAAAGGGTCGTAAGTTTCACTAATCACTACACCAAAACTTCAAATAAAATTTCAGTTATTATATTTTCCATATGGAAAAATAATTTTAAAAAAATACTTGAAAATCAAGCATTTTGACATAAAAAAATTTAAAAAGTTATTAGATTGGATAGTATGTTTTACAAAAATTAATTAATTAATTTTTTCAGTTATTACATTAGAAAAAATATTTCCAATCTCTTAATATTCTTCCAAAAAAAGATGATTTAATTTTACTTTTAATTTTTTAAATCAAATGAATAATATTTAATTTTTGTGGTCAAACATGAAACATCTTTTTTATTTCCTAAAAAAACGATTTCTATCCGTTTAAAAAAAGTTATAATAAGGAAAAGGGATTCATTCTTTCTATTCATTACGATGAAATTTTGATTGGAATGTATTTTTAAAAAAACTATTGCGTGATGTTAATATTGATGGATAAGTTGAACTTATTTTCTTAGAGAAATTTAAATATATAATATTTATATATATTAAAATAAAGTCTTGTTAATAATAAAGAATATGTATAATTCATACAAAATGATTAGAATGAATTAACAAAAAATTAAATTCAGTAATTTCAAATAGTATGAAGGCAAAAAAGTTGAGCAAAATAATTAAGATAGTACGTGTTTGGTAGTTCTTGATGAAATATCATAGAATATTGATTTTGTTTTTAGTGATTTATTATTTATTTTTAACATTACAAATTTAAGATTAATCGATAATTAGTCATAGCTTCAAATTTGAAGACATCAATTTTTCTCTAATTTTTTAGTAAAAATGAAGTAATCGAAGAAAAATTCTTTCTCACGATCAATTCAAGATTGTTTCTTAATTCTCCTTGACATTAATTATATAATTTGAATCTCAAAAAATAAATATCAAAACTACGAGCGATTCAAATTTATCATTGGAAAATTTGAATCTACAAAATGTCGTCGTTTCTTAATTAGGCAAAAATCATTACTCTTTTTTATTTTTTTACAGATAAGTCATGCATTTTGAATTTGTCAGTTAGTAGTTTTGTGAGTTGTCTGTTTGGCCCCTAGGCACTAGCCCACTGCTTTATGTATCTTAATTCTTAATTATCAGTTTTTTCCCCCACAAAATTAAGGAAATTAATTATTTCCCTCTATTCCAAATCACTTTAGTCTGTTTTAATCTTGCTATTAAGTACTTATATTATTTGTTAAGGTGTGATGGCTTTAGGATTAATAATATAGTATTGTTACTCGCAAATCTAAAAAAATATATTAGTAGTGAAATTCGAATTCAGGGTCAACAACATCAAAAGAACTTTAACACTCATTCAAAAGTCAATAAACTAGCTAGATTGTTATTCAATGGGTGTTCAATATTAATTTTATATAAATAGTATCTCTTAATTTTTACATAAATATAAATATTTGGCAATAATACATAAATATGACTCTTAACTTAACGTCAGTTGACAATTATGACCCTTAACTTTGAATGTGAACAAGTAGACATTTAAACTTGTATAAAATTGAAAAAGTAGACACATGTATCCTACGTAACATAATACATGTAGGACTCCATGTAGGACACAAAATTTTCATGTAGGGTGTCATGTAAGATAAATGTGTCAATCTGTTTAATTTTATATAAGTTTAAGCGTCCACTTGTTTTCATCTAAAGTTAAGGATCATAATTATCAACTGATCATGAATCATGATTATGTGTTATACCTATATATTTCAAGACAAGATTAATGGGTGTTCGAGCGTCCAGTAGACTCGATATAGGTTTGTCCCTCTATATATCAAATTAATAGTGGACAATTATTATTGAACGAGCAATATGTGTATTGTATGATCCATTCAAAAATAGTAAAATAAAATAGTGTAATAGATGTTAGCTTCATTCTACTTTGGTAAAATTGGTAAGAACATTATATTGTTTTGCCCTTTTCGTGAATTGCGTGCTTAGCTTGTGATAGCAATAGTTGATGAGCTCCACTTTTCTCAAAAGTGAATTTTCTATTTGGAAGTGCAAAATTTAGTTTTAAAATATCTTTTTTTAATTTTAGTTAAAAGATATTAAAATTAAAAAAATAAAAATAATTTAAAAAATAAATTAACATAAAAAAATATTATTCTGATCAAAAAGATTTTTCCTTTTCTATTTGTCTTAAATTATAAAGAAGTGGAACACATTGAAATACTTTTCAATCTTAGTTGTTGGTGATGTTATAATTGGACCGACACTCTATATTTTTATTTTTTTAAATGTTAGATATTGATAATAAATCTAATTAAATTTAAATATGTACATTATAATGTATAATATTTATTTTCAAGAAGCGAGGTTCTTTAATATAATTTTTTCGAACTCAGACTTGAGAAAGGTGAAGAAATCTCAACTATTTCACTATAATTTATATTATTATTGGATGTTCGTTAATCAGTGTGCTTGTATTGTTAGTTTAGATACTATGTTTATTTTGATTGTTACATTACACATTATTAACTTATTATTTTATCTTTACTTATTATTTAATAATTCTATTGAAAGTTTATCAGTTAAATTGTTTTTTGTAATATTATATATCGACATAAAACAATATCAAACTATATAACCATTTAGTTTTTAAAAAATAAATTATAAAATAATTTAGACTACATCAACTTCAAGATAATATTCCAAAATAATATGGCTATTCAAGTCAAATAAATGAACAATGAAATAATATAATGTCGTCTATGTAGATGACATGTTTTAGCTGATAAAAAATGGAGCTTGTCCTAGGAGAAATATAATTAGTTAACTCAAATCAATTAATTAAATCACATATTCATTCATAAAAATAACTCATAAAAAAATCAAAATTAAGAACAAGAACCAAGAAAAAATTTATACATATATAAAAATCAAATATTTGTACAAGTTATAAATACAATCAATCAAATTTTAAGTGTAAAAACGATAAAAAAAATCAACCAAGGCGTTCAAGATCAAATTACTATATTCATTATTCGTTGCAATAATTCAAGTGTTCATGAGGAATAATTCAAGTTCATAATAGTGATTCAAAATCAAGTTGCTTATACTTTTGAATCTAAATCGAATTCAAGTTCAACTTATAAAGTTTGTATTATTGTTAAAAAATTTAAATATATTATAAAGATTGCGACATTCATTATACGTTGAATCAATATATTACTACTTTTGTTGCTCAATTTTCATATCTAGATGGAGTTTTATTCTCTCGACTTGAAATTTGTTGTTTATAATGACACCTTTTATTTTTAATCAATCCTCTAAAATTTTCATATTTATATAATATTCAAAAACAACTTAATTTTATAATCATTCGATTTTGAGATGATTAATATCTATAACCTATTTTTGAACATTTACACCTTTTTCCGAACTATTTGTTATGCTTTTTCTTGAGCCGGAGGTTTATTGAAAACAATTTCTGCATCTTTCAAGATGAGGTCCGAAGCATACACATTACCTTTTCCAAGTGCACTAGATATGTTATTGTTGTTACTTATTTTAGACCACATATTTCAAAGATTTGCTCCTTTTCTATAATTCTATATTATTTTACTTTAGAATTACTACTTAAAAGATGAGCTTTAACGGCAATTAATTAATAATTGCCGCTAAATATTTATTTTTAGCGGTAATTAACATTCTTTGTATATATCCGTAAAGGTTTTAGCGACATTGGATCTAATGACACTTAACTGATACCGATAAAAACTTTAACACTCTTCATTAATGTATTTATTTATTACCGCTAAAAATTATTTTTATTATAGTGAATACACTGTTATTCTTCTCTAAGAATTTCCCTTCCTTCTAAGTTCAATCAATCCCCCAAAAGACTTTCTCCTTCAATGTCATTGCTAAACTTATTTACAAATTCATGTTGTAGAAACTTATGCAGAGCAGAAAAATAATAACAAAGTTTAAAAGACCATTCTTTTGCCATTTGAATTTTTTAAAACTAATTTGTATTAACTAAGGTTTCACAATTAGCCCGTCTAGCTCAGTTGGTAGAGCGCAAGGCTCTTAACCTTGTGGTCGTGGGTTCGAGCCCCACGGTGGGCGCAATTTTTTTATCCTTTGCGTTGTATTTTTTTTCTCCCAACACTTGATGAGAATAACAGTGAATTATAGTGGTGAGAGGTCAATTTTTTTTTTAGGATCACTTTGTAAAATATATCATGTTAATTATTTGTGTAATATGTATTGCGTTTCTCATCCATTTTGTCGTATATTTATATATAGACATTTCCAGGGGCGGACCCACATGAAATTCGCCGAGTGCTTGCACTCATCACTTCTGTAACAAAGTGATATTTGTATAAAATTAACATAGAGTACCTAATGAATAAATGATCTAATTAACCCAATTACTCTTGGGTGGATACTTAACACTATTTTAGTATTTTGAACGAGAGTTCAAATCTCATGGTTAACATTTATTTTTATAATTGTTAACAAAATTAATAATTTTCTTATTTATAAAAAATAATCTAATAACTTCCTAAAACTTTGACATAAAAAAATAATAATATAATTATTAAAATTTAAATTAGTCGTCGGCAAGATTGGATTGAGTCTAAGAGTGTTGCAGTGACCAGTGAGAATGGCCTACCATGCTCTATATCTATTAAGCCACTCCACCTAAATCATTATTGCTCAACGCAAATAAGTCGTAAAAAAAGTTAAATTTATTTTTAAAATATATGATATAAAATAGAATAAATTCATTTCGTAATTAATAATTGGAGTCAAATGTACCTTAAAGGTTATTAAATAGGGTTAAATATTCCCTTATTTTCAAAAGGCAAAATATTTGTATTTTATAATGTTGTATATTCAACAATTAAAATTTATCGTTTTAAACGAAACGAAGCCTTTCACGTAATTATTATCATTTTAAACAAAAGTAAACTAAGTCTTTCACGTAATTATCATCAATGTATATTAGTTAAACTCATTTTTGAAATAATAGTAATATAGTATAATAGGTAAAATATTTCCAAATAAGATGTAAAAATGAGAGTACATATTACACACAAATGGTAACATTGGAAGTTCCCTTATTCCAGCCACAATAGATTCTCTTGTCAGCTCATAAATTTTTCCCATGGCCCTTGGGCTCTATCCCTATTTTGTCTTTTTTTTTTAAAAAAAAAACAACATATTTAATAAAATCTACTAATCGAATTTGATGCGTATAAAATGTACATAAATTTTATTATTATCTTTTAGAATAGAGATTGTTTTCGGAGAATGAATCAAGTATCTCAAATTTAAATACAAAAATAAAATACAATAGTGTAGAATACATTAGTCTTATTTAAAATCAATAATTTGAATCTAACAATAGTTATTGATTTATCGATATCGTTGACTTAACAGTTTCAATAACTGTTTTGATTTTTCTTTATTATCGCTATCTATTTTTAATCGTTTGCGATTTTTTTAATGTGTTAAACGATAATTATTCTACAATGTGATAGCATTTTTTAATTAAGATGCAATCTTTCAACTCATATGCATATTTCATTTGATTTCTCACCTTGTTTTTAAATAATTTTTAATTTTCTAACAATTTTGTTAGTATCAAATCTCATAGGTTAATGCGATAATAATCAATAATCAAGAAATTAATATCTAAATAATTTCATATTTAGCATATCTACAAATCGTATCTCATAATCCTATAACAATTTAACAAGTTTATGAATAGATAATTAATAAGTCAAACCAACGAACTTTAAAATGAACTGAACAAATATTTAGTTATACTATTTTTACTTCTTTCACCTCTGTTTTGTCTACACAGATCTCACTACAAAAATCTCCATTATTGATCTCTGATCTCTCTCAAGAACCTAAAAAAATGGCGATATCATCAATGAGAAACCTCTTCAAAGAACGCAAAATCCCATTTTTGTTCACTTTTTTCCTTTTACTAATCTTCGTCACTTTCTTACTCATATCAAACTCACAAAAATCCCCTGTTTTCATAGCCACCGACATTTCTCAGCACCATTCTGAGACGCCCATTTCTTCAAATCCGATTGTTTCACAAACCCAATTGAATCCAATCACTAAGGATTCAAACCCATCTGAGGATTTTGGATTGAACGATACGAAAAATGATGAATTGGGTGTGGAAAATTTTAATTGGAAGCTGTGTAAGGGTCCAGTTGCAGTTGATTATATACCTTGTCTTGATAATTCGGAGGCTATAAAAGCGCTGAAATCGAGGAGGCATATGGAGCATAGAGAGAGGCATTGTCCTGACCCAAGTCCTAGGTGTTTGATTCCACTGCCTGATGGGTATAAACTGCCAGTTCCATGGCCTAAGAGTAGGGACATGGTGAGATTGATAGGTTTTTTTGGTGGTAAGATTTGTTTTCTAATTTTGTTTATCTGTGCCATGGTATACTGTTTCCTTTTTGATAGAGTTACTCGGTATTTGTGCTCGTGGGAGGTAACAGGTAGCCTCGTGAGCTGAGCTGCGCGCAAGCTGGACTGGACACCACTGTTATAAGAAAAAGTAATTGTTAGTTCAGTAATGCCACAAGGCTACCTGTTGCCTCCGTGCAAGCTGGCTTGGACACCATTGGTATAAGAAAAGGCAATTGTTAGTTCAGTGGGAGCGGGATCTTATAGTGGTTATAGCTGTTAGATTTTATTTGCATTGTGCTCATGATCAGTCATAGAGTTATAGTTGTTAGATTATAGGTATAGTACGGATTGTATATAGAGATGTGAGAAGTTTAGCTTTCGTTAAGGACTGGCCGTCCTGTTACTAGTGCTTTAATTTTGGTGGTGATACGCGAGAGTAGGGGAGAATCTAGGATTTCAAGAAGATGGGTGCAATATCATGATAAGTGGATTCACAATTTAAATTTAACGGGTTCAACCATTATGTTCTTATAATAGTACACATAACACTTATGAATTACAGGTTTTTTTTTAAAAAAAAGATTCCTTTTAGTGATTTTTCACATATATAAGTATATTCCATGTCTGAATGTTGGCTTTAGTTGAACCGTTGTCTATATGCTACATCCTACAATCATATGATTACAAATGAGCATAGATATTATATGTTTGATATGGATTTGAAAGAATAAGCCAAGTATAAAGAAGAGAAATAGAAAGAACATACATAATTAAAACACTAGATGGACCCTAATTGAACCCTCAAACTCAATTGCACAGGTCAGTCAATAACCATTTGACCATATGACTCTTTAATCTTAGGCGTGCACATCTATATTTAAGTAGTTTTGAAAAGATATAATGTTACTCTACATGGTCTAGGGAGGCATAGCATCGATGCTTGTGAAACCTCACCCCTCCTCTTGGTTACCTCCCTGCACTAGTGCTCTTGTTAGTGTTAGCACTCTGATTGTCAAAAACATTTTTTTACTTCTAGGCAGCTGTTGCTGTATTAGTCTTTCCTTACCCGCACATTTATAGAGAAAAAGATTGAACATTCATGGCTGCATATCTTTTTCATGATTTTTCATGAAATGGTCTCAACCATGTTCATGCCTTTCTGATAGTCTCATTTCACAAGAGAAATATAGGGAAAAAAGAGGGGGAAATACTGCTTTTTGGGCTACTAAAAGTAACCGCAACTGATGATCCATTTCACAGGTACCATAGAGTTTTTAGAACTTCCTACTATTCATTGGGTGAAAGCGAATATCAATTTCTGCAATATCTGATGGGCAAATATGGTTTGCCAGTAAAATCTGAAGCGCCTTATTGACTTCGAATGTACTCTCATGGCTTATTGTAACCTACAAGTTTCCCATCATTTCACTTTGACTTCTGGGCATTATAGGTTCAAATATTGATCGATTTCCTCATTTTACATGTTGCAATTCTCTGATAAAATTGATGTGGAGTTATCCAAAAGCATATTGTTCAATTTACTCATATATTCTGCTCAGCTTGTCAAAACACCTTTGCAGTAACTGATTCTTTGTTTATTTTAACTTCTGATAGATATGGTATAACAATGTTCCTCATCCTAAGCTTGTGGAATATAAGAAGGACCAGAATTGGGTGGTCAAATCTGGCGATTATCTTGTTTTTCCTGGTGGTGGAACGCAGTTCAAGGATGGAGTGACCAACTATATCGAGTCAATTCAAAAGGTAGTGTCTCTACTTTACATACATGTTGTCCTTAATCACACCAAGCTACATTATTGTATTATACAATGTATGTTCGGACTGCTGTTAAACTTCGTTGGATTTCATGCTTTTCCAAGTTCGTTGCTTTTGTCAATTGAATAAAATTGTAATCTGGCAATACATTTGTGAAATGCTACTGTTTGGATGCCGTGACCACTTTGGATGAATGATATTTTTTATTGTCTCTATACATTGTTCTGTAACCATTTCAAAGGGATAGATTATTAGTATAAATCCATTTTGCATTGACGAAGTTAGGACCGGTCAACTTTGATGAACGTCATATTGCATGTCCTCAGTTTTTTCATATGAACCTTTACACGTGTCTCAAAGAAGCTTCAGAGTCCTTGCTCCTTCGACCAGTTCTACTGTAAAATGAAATGCAGGTGAATCTTTGATATGTTAATTTAGATTATAATTGGTACTTCTCTGTGATTTTCGAGTAATCATTCTATGAGAAAAAAGCTACTTTTATGTAATCAAAAGCCAAAGGGTTCTAGATAGATGCCAAGGGTTATACATGTTCATACACGGTTATCCATACTAGGCCAGTGGGCATAAGATTTCTTAAGTATATCTGATAGAGATATTTGTTGCATTAATTATCACATTAAATAAAGTGATACGATACCCATAAACAATTGAAATGAGTATTCTCCAAGTTATCTGATCATTTTGAAATTGTTTTATAAGATATTCTTAAACGGTTACATGCACTAACAACACCTAATTATTTTCATTTTCATTCACGAATTGAAATTCCTTGAGTGAGGTGTTGGGCTTCTTAAGTGTGCAGCAAGTATACTGGAAGAAGCAGTAGTACTATTTTGTTAATTTACATTTTTCTTTAATTTTGTCCTTCCTTTTCTTCTTTCAATTGCTTTCTTGTTCATGTAGGGGAGAGGTTATTTCGTCATCTTTCATTTGTTCTGCTGTCACTAGGTTGGGAATTTGGGATGATCCCTGGAGCCCTACCGGTACTGATTGTATTTTTAAGCTGAGATGTTTCTTACTTTTTCATTCAGACTTTTCCAGAAATCGACTGGGGAAAGCATATAAGGGTCATTTTAGATGTTGGCTGCGGTGTTGCTAGCTTCGGTGGGTATTTGCTGGATAAAAATGTCATTACCATGTCACTTGCACCAAAGGATGAACATGAGGCTCAGATACAGTTTGCACTTGAACGTGGAATTCCTGCTACTCTCTCAGTCATTGGAACTCAAAAGCTGGCATTTCCGGATAATGCATATGATGTGATTCATTGTGCAAGATGCAGGGTTCATTGGGATGGAGATGGTAGTTTCACTATTTTCAAATTTCCAACACCATCATCTATACTATTTTACTTGATAATTCAATCTGAAATTGCAGGAGGAAAACCACTGATGGAACTTAACAGGATACTTAGACCTGGAGGGTTTTTCGTATGGTCAGCAACGCCCGTTTATCGAGATGACGAAAGAGATAAGAAAGTCTGGAAAGGTTTTTACTCGTGGATACTCAACTCTCTGAATTAACATTTTTATAAGTTTTTTTTAATGATCAGCTTCAGTCTGAAAGCTGATTAGGCATAGTACTGGTACTGTTTTACCTTTGTTCTGTTTGCAATAACTGAATTTTATTCCACAAGCTCGGTGAAGACCAAGACAGCTTAAAAGTGAAGCTTCTTGAAGTGAGTTATTCATTATCTCTAAGTGGTGGCACTTTACTTTCTTTTCATTTGCAGCTATGGTTGCACTAACTGAAGCAATATGCTGGAAGGTGGTGAAGAAGACCTTTTTTGACTCAGCTGGTGTCGGGCTAGTTATATATCAAAAGCCGGTTTCATCTTCCTGCTATGAGAACCGCAGAGAAAGTAATCCACCTCTATGTGACCAGAACAATAGATCAAATAGTTCATGGTATGCCAATACTCCTTTATGGGCATTATCATTGTATCCTTGACTTTATCACATTGTCATCATTCCGCTTCAATCATCTATTTTATGTCATACGAGCAGGTATGCGTCTCTGGACAGCTGCCTTGTACCACTCCCCACGAGCAGCAGTGGCAATACATATAAGTGGCCTGCACCCTGGCCCCAGAGGCTCAACAATAAACCTGAACGCTTATCCCAAAAAACAGATAATGAAGATATTTTTGACGAGGACACAAAACACTGGGCAGCATTGGTCTCGGATGTTTACCTTGGAGGCCTTTCTATAAACTGGTCAAGCGTGAGGAACGTGATGGACATGAATGCTGGTTACGGAGGGTAAGAGAGAAACTACATTGGAGATGCACATCGTCATTCAAATCTCTGTTGACCTAACTTGGTGACTTTCCATGGTAATTACAATTACAGGTTTGCCTCGGCAATCATTGATCGACCCCTCTGGGTAATGAACGTCGTTCCCATCAGTGAGCCAGATACTCTCTCCATTATCTTTGACAGAGGGCTGATTGGTATATACCACGACTGGTGCGAGTCCTTCAATACCTATCCCCGGACATACGATCTTCTACATTCCAGCTTCCTCTTTGGAAATTTAACTCAAAGGTTCAATAACTACTTTCTCAGTTAACTATTAATTTGTTCATTAATGTTGCTTACCTAGTATTCAGTACCCTTTTGGGGTTATTGACCAATCCAGATTCATGCCATGTAAGGCACATTAAAGGGAGGAACCGCTCCTTTTCTTAGAGCCTAAACTCGCGATTTCTGATTAAGAATGGAGGGATCCTACCCATCCCACCACAACTCTAGTCGAGTAGTCGTAGCTACTGTGGTTTCATTTGTATCCTATATTTTCTCACGAGACGAACTTTTTGGTCTCTCTGTTTTCGCAGATGCGACGTGGTGGAAGTAGTTGTGGAGATGGATAGAATAGTGAGACCAGGTGGATATGTTTTAGTTCAAGACACAATGCCAATGCTTAACAAGCTTAGATCAATTCTTCAATCACTTCATTGGTCAGTAAATCTGCAGCAAGAACAGTTTCTTGTTGCTAAAAAAGGCTTTTGGCGTCCACATGACAAAGTCAGAAAGTGAAATTCACAGCTTCTTTTTCCTTGTATATTTATTTATATATTACACTTATTTATCTTTTTATGCATACAAAAAAAAGAAAAAATAAACTTAGTTATCAAATTGAAGCAAATTTTGTTCTTATGTATCACTACAATTCATTCTTTTCATGAGTGTTTGTTTGAAAATATGCACAAGTTGAGTTTGCAATTTTGCATCTTCTAGTTGTTTGAGTTGATTTTTATTTTTTTTGTTTTGCACAAGAAGAAAGTTTTTGTTTTTAAAGATGTTCGAATTTAGTTTTTGCAAAATCTTTAATAAACTCGATTTTTCGCGGTTAAAAGGGGTAAAATTTACAAATCGTCACTTTTCCGCGCTTAGAAATTGAAAAATAACCATTGTCATGAATACATTTGCCCTATTTGTTACTGGTCTTCAAATTTTATTCCTCAAAGACAAATAATTTTTTTTATCACAATATCTCACGAGTTATGTTTTGCACTTATGCTTTGTTAGACATAAATTTAAGTTCTACAAGTAAAAATTAAAGATCAATCCATTTGAAAGCAAATAATGCGATTAATTTTTTTTTCCCTGTATTCACACATCCTTCTCTAATTTATTAAACAAATCAATCATGCTCTTGTATCTTTTTATAATAGAACTATAACAAATAGACTAAATAATAAGTTATTTTATCAAGGACTTTTCATTAAAATAAAATTAAAGTAAATTGACCAATCGAATCTACCATTTACTTTATTTGCCCTATTATCGAAGTGTTACGCATGTATAAATCTACTCGAGACTTTTCCCAAGGGTCTATGCATGTATCAAACATCACCATAGAAGTCAAAAGGGAATTTAAGTTTTATGTATTCGTAAAAAACATTCCGGGCAAATGGTGTGTTGTGATGTTTGGTTCATATGAACTTAGTAATTTTGATACAAAATATATATTATACGTAATAATGCATTAGAATTGTAATAAATAGAAATGTCTGATCCTAAATTTATCACATGTTAATTTTTTCGATACGGAATATATATTATATATAAAAATGCATTAGAATTGTAATAAATAGAAATGTTTGATCCTAAATTTATCACATGTTAAGCTACAACGACAATATAAATAATATCACTATATATAACTTAAATACAATTATAAACAAAGGAGTCAACCCCTTCAACTATTATTATATAACTTTGAGAAAATGGTCATCACGTACTAATTAGAACCAATCTAAGAATGCATGAACCTTCATACTTTAACAAACATACACTTAGTAGCCTTCACGTCAAATAATCAACAAAATATGTCAAATTACATACCAATAACATCTATATATACCTAAGAATAATCATTTCAAATGTCATTAACAATCTAAAAATTTCACCACACAAAATATGGCTATTAAAATCCAAGTTATCTTATTCGTATCGTCGTTCCTTCTAGCATTCGGGTATGGTCATGGCCCGGCCCAGCCCGTTGACATGACAACGACGACTGTGGTGATTGAAGGCATGGTATACTGTCAAAGTTGTGATACATATGGATCATGGTCATTGCAAGGGGCTAAGCCAATTGCATCTGCTAAAATTAGTGTCATATGCAAAAACTACAAGAAAAGAGTGAATTTTTACAAGGCATTTGAGACAAATGAATATGGTTATTTTTATGCAGAGTTACAAGGTTATAAAATGGGACATTCTTATCTTGATCATCCACTTCAATCTTGTCATGTGAAATTGGTCAATTCTCCACAAGAAAAATGTAATGTTTTTAGTAATATTAATTATGGAATCAATGGTGCACCACTAAGATTTGATGATAAAGTTATTGATAGAAGTGATTATAAAGCTGTAATTTACACTGCTGGTCCTTTGGCTTTTCGACCAGCAGACTGTCCTCCAAAATAAGTTGTTCGTGCCGTGAAATCGTCGTCATTAATATTGTATTAGAGAAGACTGTCTACGTCACATTTTTTGAGATAAGACTGCAACAACTGTTCTAATTGAGTTTGTTGTGGTTTTGATAACTTCTCAATGGTCCAATAATGTTTTACAAGAATTTCTAGTGCTATAATTTTGTCATGTATCAATTGTATGATATTTGTGCTTGTGACATTTCTCCTATGTACCATCCTTAGCTTTTTCAACATTCATTGAGAAAAACAATGAATAGGAGGGATAATAATTTTACTTTCTACTATTATAGAAGAGTCAATTTAATTTTGGTATCAACAAGTGCTTTGTCACTTTATAATTGTTTTTTTGTTTTGTTTTGTTTGCTCCATATGAATGATATTAAGAGATCCACAGAATTATCTATGCACAATTATTAATCTATTTCAGTGTATTATTTGTTCATATTTTTATTTATACACTTCTAAAAAAAAATCATAAACAAAAAGAGTATCTTACTAGTTTACCTCTTAATTCTCTTAATATTTTTTATTTGTTTTTTACTTATCACATTTCAACTTGGCATATTCATCAAAAAAAATCCCCTACCCCCACCCACACACACAAAAAAAATTAAGTTTGTTTTACAAAAATGTTTTCAACTTCAAATACTTATTTTTTCACCTTACCCTGGACCCACCCCACCTAGTCATCGTCCCCCCACCCCCATCCCCTACCCCCAACCAACCCCCACCCTTCAAAAATATTAAATTTGTTTAAAAAATATTTTTAACCTCAAATCCCCCCATCACCCCGCAAATCTCGAAATTTTTTTAAAAAGTTTTTTTTACTTTTATAATAAAATAAAACTAAATTAAGCATCAACAGATTTCATCTAAAAAAGAACTAAAATATTTTCTCCATATTGAATTCTTAAGTAAATAACTATTTATTCATGAAATATGGATAAACTAGTATTTTACCCAATCCATTTTTACCCATAAAAATATAGAGGGTTGAATGATTACCCATTTTAATGTTAACCTATTTTCAACCCACCCACATTTAACTCAACCCGCCCATTTGCCACCACTAGTTAACACATATATCTGGCTTGCCATACATATCTTCTTTATAAAAAAGTGTTATTTCTTCTAGTCCAAGCAAAAATTAAAGACAGCAGTGCAATGGTTAAATATACATCAACCACCTTATTTCAAATGATTAATCCTTTGCATCTTTCTATCATTAATTAACTAGGATACCCTTGCTGTTAAATAATTGAGAGCATACAATAAGAAATATGTTACACTGACTCAACCCAAACTCATAAGAAACAATTACTCAATTATACAATAAAACGAACTGCTCACTTCTGGAAAAACATTAGTAATCCATGGTATTTCATCATACAGGCGATATAAGTTTATCAAAATTACAATTTAACAAATTTATAGACATATTGTCTTTGTCACACTAAATTAGTAACAGGAATAACACTCCTCCGGTAGAGTCCTATGAATTTCATCACAGTTCGAATAGTAAACAAGAAGCACAATACTTCCATTTGCATACTAAAGAAAGCATTCAACGTGATTTTATCCAAAAGCATACCACCTGGAAAAATTACAACAATTGAAAACTGAAGAAAATTAAACACCAACCCCAGAAAAACCAGTTAAAAAGCAATATAATGCATCTTTACAAAGTTGTCTACAAAATATCCTCAACTTGCTGCCTAACTGCAAAAAATGCCTTTTTCTAAAAGAATATTACAAGGAGAGATATCAACACACTATGACACACAACAGAAACAATTATTTCTCGTAGTCTCCACTTGTGCCCTCCTCTTCAGAAACTAACTGCAAGGTACTTGAAAAGAAACCTCAGAGGGGGAGACTAAATAAAATAAAATTTAAAAAAGCCCGATTGTGTCCTTTCTTCATAATGCTTTGTTTTACACCAGAGGATAACACCGTCAGATTAGTAGGAACCCATTGGTGGCATGCCAAATGGAGGCATCGGAGGCATTCCCATTCCACCCATTTGAGGTGGTGGCGGAGCAAAACCTCCACCCATACCAGCACCTCCCATACCTGGCATTGGCGGAGCAGGCAAAGCCAGAGGAAGCAGCTGAGCATACATATTCTGCAAACCAAAAAAAAAGAGAGAGGATTAGCAAAGCCCGGTTGAGAGGATAATTACATAAACCAGATGGTCAATTTGACACAGCCGTGCATGTGATGTGGTACTTGTCATAACATTACCAAAACAATCTGCAACTTCTCTTACCTCCAAGGCTAAAAAAGAAGGAAAATAGGCAAAATACATTCATCATAGATAAGTCAATAACTACCTGCTGCTTCATAACATCCTTCTCTTCATTCTCTTTGGCTTTTGCTTCTTTTTGAGCCTCAATCTTATCTTTTATCAGCTCATCTACCTTGCCAGTGTATTCACGGATAAACTGTGCCAGGGAGGACCCAAATTAGAATGTGGATGAATATAGCACTGAACTACTAAAAAATCAAAAAGCCTAAGGCAGACAGCGAAATGACGAGGGGGAACAAAAGAGAAGGTAGAAGGTATTCATTAGAGAGGCGTATCTAAAAAGTCATGAAAAGTTTCAGATACTTCCCCTCAAACATAATGAAATATATAAATCAGGACTAGCACTATACAGAGGTTACTAAAAAAATAATTATGTTCTAATAACTAATAAAAACAAGTATCATGTTTCAAAGATGCTGGGGCAGGTCAAGGGTTAGGGTGTAGACTTGTCAAACAAGTGACTGATACTAGTCTCAAATTGGTGATCGGATTTACTTGCCCAGAAGTCTACTTTAAAGATATAAGAGAATTCAATTTGTTGCGTGACACCCATCAAAATTTAAAAGACTTTATCTATACGTTTACCAGAGGGAAGGGCACAACTACCTAAAAGTAGATGACGAAATAGGCACATGCAAGAATGCAGAGACAGACATGGAAGGAAAGGAGATCAGAGGGTACCTGTAATAGATAAGGGAATGCGAAGTCGATCATATTGTTCATCCATGCTAGCTCAAGGGCAACATCTGCGCGGATCAAATCATAACAAACAAATAGGCATGTTGCAAAGCATTCTTTCTTTCCCTGCAAAAGCATACAACAAGAAATATAAGATTGAATGCATTTTCCACCACAGAAAAATTTACAGATTAGATGAGCTTTAACCAAATGCAAAATTAATGCAATCAAAGTTACTCTACTCTTTGGACTAGCAATATCATTTCCAAGAAAAATTTAATATGATTTACTTCACAAACAAAAACAATCTCCTTGTTCTTTAGTTATTGATGACAACTATGCATATGCAATCCCCAGAAAGCATAGCCAGTACCAAGCCAAATAACCGAAGGTAGTGATGATTTACAGCCAACAGAATATAGTCAAGTTAAATCCATATAGCTGATCCCAACTAGTTCGAGATTGAATTGCTTCATTGATTACAAGTCTGAGAAATGTAAACAATAAAAGGTTCAAATAACAAATTACTAGGATCTCCAAGGAGCCAGAATATTTATCCCCACAACCACACCTAACCTTCATGATTTATAACAGTAATTATGTACTCATGTATTATCTTAGATGCAAATGCCCCAGAGTTTGTTGAAACATTTGCATTCAGTAACTACCAAACTAGTTGGATAAAGCTTATAGCCCAGTTGAAAGATAAAGCTTATATCCCAGTTGAAACATTTGCATTCAGTCTGTTACTTGCTAAAGTTTTTTTGTTTGTTTAAAGATTTTATGCCCTGGTGATGATAAGTATGAGACCTAGAGAAACCGACAGTAAACCTGTAACTTCTCTTAGAACATTCAAAAATATTGGAATCAAACAAGTCCAAATTGAGCAAAACAGATATTGATGAATCATTTAACTAGTCCAACTATTTTTAGATTATGACGTAGTTGGTACTTGGTAGGGTTGGGGACGAAGTGGAGGATAGGTATGGCTGAAACTTGAATCCTAACCACAGATACCTGTTCAATGAAGTAAACAAGCAACTCCTCAGCAAGTTCACGATCCCCAGATTGTGAGGCTGTTTCCATTGCATCTTTGTAAAGATTATCTTTCTTCGATAGAGCAATGGATTGCTTCCACCGACCAGCCTTTTTATAAATAGAAGCAGCAACACGCCTCATCTCAAGGAGCTCATGTTTCTCTATCTGCTCAAACAGAAAAACAAGAAATGGAACTATTATCAGGCATATGATAACTACGAAGAAAGGCAACTTAGTGCAACCAGCCATCACCTTCTGTGCAAGCCCAATCTGATCAAAGCTATCATGCAATTCAATTGATTCACGTAGTCTATCATAGTCTTCCTCTTCAACATATATCTCGTTAAGGGCCTCATTCACAGCAGAAACATTGTTGCTTTGAACAGCAATCATATAAGGCTTCACTAGGCGAAGGTGACCCGCCTGGTATCATTCCCACAAAAAATGAAGGGTTAATACGAACATATAACAAAAAGTAAGCAAGAAAATCCTTGTAAGTAAAGGGTTTCAATGACAAAGTGAGACCTTTCTCATTATATCCACTACACGTGTGTGGTCCACCCTGAGTGCTAGAACATTTAAAAGATCATTGATCAGATCAGGATGCTCTTGCAAATAGAAGTGGACGGCCTTGTAATAAAGTTCCACATTAGCAACTTTCACAACTATATCTTTGAACTGCATATGATCCCAAGCATCTGGAGAATGATTCATAACAGTAGTGGCAGCATTATCAAATTCATCATATTGGATATACAAATACGTGAGTTCCTTCCAGTGTTGCTGCTCATCACAGGCACGAATAAGTTTTGGAATGTTGAGACGGGTGGAGAATAATTTTATGTGCTCCATGAGCTTCTCATGACGGTATCTGGCATATAGAACACCAAGTTCTGTAAAGATACCCATATGGGCGCGCTCCAACCCAAGCCCACTCTCCATAAGAGAGATTAATTCATTGAAACATCCTCTGTTTTGGTAAAATTCACTCACTTCCTCCAAATCATCTACCTGCAAAATAAAAAAAAAAATACCACCTATCACCAGTAGTCCAGAAGATCCCCCGACATTTTCAATGAGCAAGTTCAAAAGAAATATTGACAAGCACAATCGAAGAGAGAAGCAGCAGTTACCTGCACTATAATGTTAAGCCCACAAATTTGAGCTAAGCGGAACTCCTCAGCATCAACACAAGCAAAGCAGACTTCTTTCCATGTTTTTGCACTGTTCGCTTTACGGGCTGCATCAACAGCACCTTGGAATTGATTCAACTTTATAAGAGTGCTTGCCAACTTAGCCCAATTAGAAATAAAAGCAAATATGATCTTTGCAGCCTCATACAACGCTCCATCATACAAGCGATCACCAACATTTGGTAGATTAGCAACATTTGGCATTAAAATGAATTCTTCAATTTCGCCCAATCGATCAATCTTAGCATAAGCATAAATGAGTTCACTGTCAACCTTGGGTTCCTTAGTCTTTTGCCTTACCATCAGCAAATACTTCACTAAGTCATGATAAACATCTGCATCTTCTGCAGCATGAATGACATCCAAGAATTGGGTAGCATCATCTGCCCGAATAAATGATTCAATAGCATCACTCACTAATCCCTCTCTGAGTTGAGCTTTGGCAACCTGGCTCCAAACAGCATCTTCTTCAACTCGGAATGCAAACTCCACAGCACGATTTATATCACGGATGCTGTCAAGCAGAACATTGACAGCCTGAACATTCAAGTTGAACTTCTTGAAGATCGCAAAAGCTTCTTCATAGAGCTGTGCTTCAACAGCAACCTCCCCAACCGCAGGACCATCAAAATTATCAAGCCTATTGATATAGTCCATAACTCTAGATGGATCAGCTTTAATGGCTGTCAAGATAAGCAAATTCTGCAGATTAAAGTTCCCACTAAATGCAGAGTTTTGGAGCACAATCTTTTCAAGAAGCTCAATCAGTTCATGAGGAAGATCAGCTGTCATGAACGCTTTAACAGCTGCAGAAACTTGTTCTGGACTCTTGCTTTCAGGCAGAGCAGTGGAGACAACTTGATCTATGAGCTGCCTTCTAAACTCATTCTCAGGGACAAGAACTTTATCCCAAAGATCACCATCCATCCTCTCAACGACATACCTATAAATATTATAATAGGGTTATTCATCTTCAGAAATCTTATAAGTGATAAACCAACACTTGGAGACTAACAGAAAAAACAAACCTGGCTTGAAGTTTGAACAGAGAGTTCTTATTTGTTACATTAATAAGTTCATCATCACATTGCCCTCTTCTATAGGCCACAACAGCAAGAGTCGGATCACGCTTCTCACAATATTTACCCACAACACGAGAGTCATAATATGGGTTGGTCGTGAGGAAATGCTCTGGGTTATTATTGCTCTCTATGATGATCTTACCAAGAGCATTGTGTACATGCACATCTTGGCTTCCTTCACTCACAAGATGCTCCAAAAACTGTGTAAGCAGTCGCAGTCGGTTCCTGACAACCAATAGACAAGTTTAAGAGACATATTAAACTGACAATCTAAAAGTAGTTGTAACAGAGATAAGACAAAAACCTTTTTTCACATTCAGCCACAAGGGGCTCAACAGGAAGCAGAGAACGAACAGAAAGGATCAAGCCTTTAATGAAATCCTCTGGACACTCGTCATCTAAAAGCTGCCCCACAACTAAAGGAGCATTTCCTGGATTGACCTATTATATAAAGTATTAAAGCTTGTAGTCACATGATTGGAAACATTTCAACAAAGCAAGCACTAAAAAGAAGTTACCAACCTTTTGAACATAACCCTCAATATATCGTAGCATATTGTTAGTGTACAGATAGTGTGTGAGATCAGGAACAAAACCAAAGCGGTCGCAAACATTGATCAGAGGTCGGGCATCAGGAAGTTTGGCTTCCATCAAGAAGTTCTTTGTCTTTTCAGGGTCGTAGAAGTTAGATTCTCTTGTCACGCGCTCAACCTCCTTGATTTGTCCAGTCCTGGCAGCTGCTTCGATATACTTAAAGTGGATATCAGGATCCTCACTGCACAAGGCCCAAAAAAATCATTTATTGACGAACAAGAAAAATTAGCCCAGTCCAAAATGTCCTAGCACGAGTACAGACCTCGAACTCAAATATGATCCCAAGAAGAAGTACAACCCATCGTACGACTTGAACTGCTCAAAAAGCTTAATGCAGGCATCAATACCCAACTGCTCACAGTACTCCTTTGCAACCTGATATTAATGCAAGCACAACCAAGTCCCTCTTTACATGTATTTCACAATTCACGAGATTCAATCAGATGCATCATTACAAGTATGTCACAATTCCCATGAACCAGCTATGCCAATATCAAGCACCAAACTCTTCAGGAATAAGTAAATAACTACCTGAACTATTATTTGAAGGTTGCCTTTGATATTGATCACCAGAAGGTCCTTCATGCACTCAAGCGCCCATTCACGTGAGACAGTCCCAAAGAACTCAACCAGAGCCTGAAACACACAACATAGATAAATACAGGCCCGACAACCCTCAACAGTAAGTCAATACGACCACAGTAAGTCAATACGACCACGGGAATATACCGACCTGAGGCTCAATGGCATGTGTATTAACAATTACGCGCTTGATATCAGGTAGTTCACTGTAGTGCTGCAGAAACATACATAATTAACCAACATTGTGGTCATATCGTATGGGAAATTAAGCTCAAAAAAGCTGAAAACCAGTCAAACCTGCAAAGCCCGAATATAAAGACCAGCTTTTTCACAAAGCTGAGCAATTCGTGGTCGATCATAATGACTGAACATTCCATTGGCTAATATAGCATCAGCAACATTTGGGAAAGTCACAAGGTTGATTTCCAAGACCTGTATACAAGAAAGTTATAGCCAAAGAAAAATGTATAAGCAGAAAGATGTCGCTTAATGAGAAGGTAACAGATACCTTAGTCTGCAGGTAACCATGCTCTGGAAGGTTAGGCTTCAGAACATCCAACAAAAATGCTGTTGCCTCACGGATCATGTTCCTCTGATATCAAAACAGAAAGAGAGAATCACTATCGACTGGTAAATTGCACCTCAAAAAATTATTCAAAGGCTTCTGAGCCACATCAGTCGTTTAGCATCATCAACAGTAACTAACCTGAAGAAATAGGTCGGTGATTGTATTGTAATCAACAGGACACCCTCCCTCCATTTGAGACATCATGAGTGCAAAATTAACAGCACCCTGCACATAAAGACAATTATTCAACTTCATCCTAAACTAAGCACCATGTCTTGATTATTTTTTTTGAGATGAAAAAGCCCCGTGTCCAATTACTTTGCTTGAATTTAGTGTCAGGATAGAAGATGTAACTTCCCCAATGTAGGAATAATACTTCATGAGTGATACAGAATTAAATATGAAACTCTCTCCTTGATCAAAGGAAAGAAAGAAATACCTATCAGGCTGAATTTGACATAGAAACTACCGAGTTAATCCCGTTAAACTGGCTGAATGAATTTAGCACCCTGGAATTATTCCAAATTTAAAAATGCATTTGGCAGCCTAATGGAAGCTATTTGTTATCACTCCTTAGTCATCGCATAGTTACAGCAGTAGTTATTAGTTTTTTCTTTTTAGTAGTAGTTATTGTCATGTCCTAGTTTCTAGGGGTAGTTATCTTATAAGTATTGCATTTAAACTATCTATTTTCCCAGAAAATACAGTCAAAAAAGCAATTATGGTTTTAGAGTACTTTTAACTCGAGATTGTCATTCTCTCTTAATGAACCAACACCATAGGTCGTAGGAAGAAAACTCCAGATTTTATCTTGTAACAGGGGACCATAACACTATTTTATTCATTTTTCATGTCAACTCAAGAGTGGATGCTGATAAAAAGTATAGTTATTATTGGTAAATATTTTGTACAATGTAAATTCGATGTGTCTGGAAGTATGAACAAAGGCTAAAACTGCCCTCTATGGGCTCGCATGGACACTCCATAAAACGAGGCACATGTTTATGTGAATGGGGACCAGTTTTGTGGATGAAGAAAAGCCACCACTTTTTTGCAAGTCTCTGATAGCTTTTTGAAGGGGAATTAACCTAGGATTCTACTACACCATACAAGTTATGATTGCAATCAAGTATTGTGTTGTATTAAGTTAATTAACACCCATGAACCATGAAAATTCCAAAAGACCACCATAATCATCAATGCCCAATGACTAGAGGTTTGAGCATTGGCTTCCAGAGCGACTGTTTCAGAGTATTGAACATAGTTATTGGAGAATTTATTGATGGAATGGTAAGTAGCCACTTGTTACATTAAAGGAGTTTGGTGATACAGATGGGGTTTATTGTAATGAATTTAATAGGTGAATATGGTCTTAAATGAACTAAATTCGTGACTTAAACCTTAGATTTAACTAGTTATACATGATTTGATGATTTTATCCCTTAATATTTAAATATTGTGAGTTGTTGGAAACCCGGGAAACTTGAAGAAGTGAATTCAATATATAGCTTGGGCAAGTTACAACTAACCTATTAAATATGAATTTTGACTTAATCATGTATTCCAAGTGTTTAACTGAATGCCTAAAAGTTGTTTTGTGGCTAAGTAATTATGGGAGCAAGAAAGTGCCTAATCACCATAGTTGAACTCCAATTCCTAAAGTTAGGCTTATGTGATTTTTTTTGCTATGGGTATGATGGTGCCTTTTGGCCTGTTTTGGAACATGTTGAATTGTTTCCCATGGTTAGGTGACTAAATGTCATGTTGCATTATGTTAAATGTCAATATTGGTAGTGAGGGTAACAGATAGCATTCATGGTGGCTTACTTTTATTAAAGGACTTGAGATGTAAGACAAGGTTGATGAGCTTAAATGTGAGATCAAGAAGGTGCTTATCCTGAAAAAAAAGCCCAAGAACGAGCCCAAGAATTACGATGATGAGCAGATTAAGTGCTACACATACTTCATGGTCCAAATCCAAGTCCGAGAGGAGGAAGATTGGGGCCAGATGGAACCCAAGAGGAGATGCCTACAAGGAGCCCAAGAAAGGAGCTGAAACTCCCAAGAGAAGAGCTACTTCAGAACACAGTCAGCTGAGAAATCAAATCCTAAAGGGCTGCAAATTCATGCTCAAAGGCTGGTGAAATGGACGCGAGAATGCTTCCCAAAAAGGGCTACAACTCAAGCCAATAATGGCTGAAATACAACCCTAAGAAAGAGCTGTTTAGGCGTGTGATTCTCGGAGAATATATTGCACTTCTTTCCATATTTCTACTAGGTAGTTTCGGGAAGAATTTTTGGGTTTATTTTTATATGTTTTCCTTGGTCAAAAGCGCCCTATGGATTTTATTATTTAATATATCCATAAAAGTAGGATTTGTATCTCATGGTATATAGGTTTCTCTATATAAAGGGGTGAATTTTGTTATTCTTCATTAGAACATTATTATTAATATTGTTTGAAAGATCTCTCACCTTTTACACTTGTGTGTGGTGACTATGGATTAATCTTGCAACCGTGCCAGAAACATTTGTTAGGAGGTAATACTAATCCTTAACTTGGTATCTTTGATTTCTATTAAAGTAAATTAATGGTAATTAGTCTTATACTAATTATTGTCTCTAATTTCTTTGAATTAGGGATCGAGATCACTTTTGATCTTAAATTCTTGAATTGACTCTGTGTATCATAATTAGTTTTAATACGCTAAGCTTGAATAGTAAGATTAATTAGAGTTCTTAGCACTTAATTTTAAAATTTGGGAACTTTTTCGAGAAATTTCGCGTATCATAAACTTCTTGTCCTAGATCTTTGTATTTTCGCTTTCGCATTATTTACTTGTTTATCAAGCAACCTGATTCTCATCAGTAACACTTCGCAAGTACGTTGTGTTAGGGATGCCGAGGTTCTAACCTTCATACTTTTAGATCCACAGCTCGTCTTTTGGAAGTGAGGGTGACACTTCTGATGCATGATGTGTTAACAGAAGAGGAAGAAGCCTCCATGCATGTAGAGTCATTAGTTATATGAGTTTGTACAATGTTACAGTGAAGTGTTTTCAGTAGCAGGAATATCTTTTCAGTTAATACAGTTAGCTGGTACCTAAGACTTGGTGTCCAGTTTCAGATTTCAATTTCAATTTATGAAATTTTTATCATGCTCATATCTTTCATGTTGTTTTATCAGTAGTTCTTGTCCCACTATTAAATAGGTAACCGAAAAGACACTGAGTATCATAATGGTGTGTTTAGCCAGGAAGGGCCTGCTTAACATCTTGGATGCAGAGACAGTTTCCTTTGAGCACAGTAGGCCCAACTAGAGCCTGCATCACCCTTGACATCTCTCACTCGTCGTTTAGCATAGTACCATGAGATATTTTAGATGGCTCATAACTTGCTCAATTTTAGACAGTCTTGTATCGTTTAAGATTTGTTTTATAATGTTGTATATTTCCCTTGTCAGGGCATGTTGGTCACCAATTAAATACTATCAAACTTTTGAGTTGAAATGTCCAATATTACAATTACCTTCACATTTTTTATGAATGTTAGATATTAACTATGTGATACGCTTGACGGGGGTAGTAAGTCGGGTGAGATCACATGCCTCTAGATTTGGGTCGTGACATGCAGCTTGTAAAGAAGGCGCAAAGTTGATAAAACCCATTAATTGTAAAACCATTCCAGGCATACCTGAGGATCGGATCGAAGAATTGTTTGCAGCAGGAACAAATAGTCAGGAGTATATCCAACCTGTATCAACAAAAGACATCAAATTACCAATCTCTGAATGTTCTGATTTATGAAACGATAAGACTGTCTAGCACTAGACTGCAGCTCAAACAACTAAAAAGCAGCCAGAAATGACCACATTACACATGCATGACTGACCTGCTTTGAGTATATCAGAATCTTGTCAAACTCCCTGCGCTCAGCAAAAGCGGCAACAACTTTTGGTGTTGCTCTTGCTTTGATGTAGATCTTCAAGGCAAGGTCATTATCAACAGTCTACAACAAAAAACTTGCTGCTATCAGTAACTTAAGCAATAGATTGCTTGCAAGAAAAAGAAAACAATGGTGAACAACGGAAAAATTAAATCTGCTTCAAGTTAAACCCTGTAATCAACCTTCACAAGGTCGCCAAGTTCCTCACTACACTCTAGCTTATCTTCAGCCAACCAATTCTCTAAGAGGTTCTTCTTATTCTGGTTGACAACAAGTCGTGAAAGTTCCAAAGACTCGAATGCATTGAGCTTCCCTTTAGTCAAGAGTGTACCAAAGTACTGCAACAGAGGAGGTGTTTGCCCTGCTTGAACAGGAACACTCTGCAAATAAGACAACATGAGACATTACCCTCCACAGGATGAAACATTAAGAGACATATTCAATTGATTTTGCAACTCTGTGACCTTGAAGGGCAACAAATAATCTGATAGGGAATAACACGGATTTGGTTAATGTAGCTTCTTTTATTTCATGTTTAGGTAACATAGAAAATACCTGAAATTTAGCAACAGTATCCGGTGTACGGAGTATGCCTTGGGGGGATTCTGCAGCAAGCTCAGCAGCCTCTTTGTACTTGGTTTGAGCAAACAAATCTTGAAAGCGCTGGACAACCTGAAGCAATACAAAATTAATAGATGTGAGATCACTGTGAATAGCAGACAGCAATAAATTCCCAACATTCTGAATCCATCAGAACCACTGCTTTTGATAACTTTGTCAACTGCTAACCATAACCAAACAAAGGACAAGAGTTCACAGTAATATTAAACCATTAGCCCTGCAGAATATTGTTCTAGCAGATGATTTGCCAACAGCTTTATCAGAATATTGTTGATATATACTGCCCTTGAGCCGAGGGTCCTTTCGAAAACAGCCTCTCTACCTCCACGAGATAGGGGTAAGGTGTGCGTATAGTCTACCCTCCACAGACCTCACTAGTGGAGTCTTGTGGGATTTCACTGGGTATGTTATTGTGGTTGTAAATGATATCAATAACAACCAATTAATTAATTTTCATATTTGATCTACAAAAGAAGATGCCTTTTGAAGAGCAACAGCCTGTTTATATTGGTCAAAAGTATGAAGAAGTTTCACATGCAAGAAATCCCTACATTTAAAGAAATGATGACAAGCCATCTAGTGAACAGAGTAATTCAAAAATTAGTGCATTGAAAAACAAGGTTTCCACTTACCAAATTCTCAGCACCAGGAAGGTTTCCTCTTTTGGCAAGATTGACAGCAAGCTCTAGATTATTCAACTGCAACAAAATTTGTACAGAAGTTTGTCTTTTAATGATCATGGATTCTTCAAAAATTTCTGGAAATTCATCCACAACATATACATGACACCAAAAAGAAAAGAAAATATACTTACTTGGCCACTGATAAAAGGAATAATTGTTGCTTCATTTACTGTGGCTAGCAACACTTGCCCTCGCCTGTTGACGGCATAGAAACCACCGATTGATGAAGCTTCTGAAGTCAGAAAAATAGGATCTGGGCTGATCCTATTTCTGTACACAGCAGTAGCTGTTTCCAAGTCATAGACAAACAGAAGACCAAGCTTTGTGATGACATAAATTAAACCATACTTATGAGAGATCTGCAGAAATAACAGAGAAACTGTGTTACAAGAAACTTAATTCTTTTAGCACAGAAAGAAAAGACAAAGCACATATAATAGACAAGAAGAAAAAGACCTGCATGGCAACTGGGAAATCATCAGCAAAATCCGGAGGAAAGAAAAGATCTGCCTGTTTCTTTGAAAATGAAGGCTTCCCTGCAAATTATTAACTTGTTAGAAAACTGATCAGAGTCATACAAGGCGATGTTCTTCCCAAAAAGTCAGAAAAGAAATGTTCAACTTAAAGTAGTCGTGAAAAAAAGAGGTACTCACCTGGCTGGGCGCCTAGCTCAATGACATGCAACTTTGATGTAACCTGCCCAGCATTTGAAGTTTTCGAGGCAAAAGAAATGAGTATGGAATCCCTATCATTCCCAGGTACCTGGTTAAAGCAAACAACAGTCAGAGCAGTAAAACATGGAAGCAAGCTACCCGACAAATCAAGAAATTGTTGAAAGGAACTTTTCTTACTCTTATTGAGGCAAATGACGCAGCATGAGCCTCAAGAGCTTGACTGCGTTGCTGATCCACTGAAAATAGTTGCATATTCCCTTTGACCAGTTGGGGCTTCTACAATACCAATCAAAATGGACAGCCAAATGATGATAGTAAATTCACTGAACATTAAAATTAAGAGAAATCATCGAACAATAATAAATATCATGATTAATTGACACGTCTCTTCCAAAGTTCAACGGATAGCATATATTGAGCTTAAAGTTCTTTCGATTCATTTCCCATTGCTGGAGAGCCAGAAAAAAATTATTTTTATTTTTTGCTATATCAAAAAGAATTTTCAAAACTCAAAGATGGTCATTTTGACTTGCTGCAGTTGAAAACATCCAACAGCACAGCAACAAAACTCTTGCAGAGCAATTTTATCATGTTTTTTCAAGGATCAAATTAAATAATGAGCCCTCCCCTCTACCGTTCACTTAAATACCAGACTTTTGCCTAGAGCAGGCTTCAAGAACTCATGAAATGTGCCTAACCCACACATCACGCACTGTGCTCTTACCATTAGACCAAAGCCCTGGGGGCTCAATTTTATCAGATAAAAAAACCTTCATAGTGAAATAGTTGAATATGACCATCTATTCCTACACTTCACAGTCACCCTCGGCTTTGCTCCATGTTTCTAAACATGGTTGACATGAGCTGGACTATGCCAAAGAACACCACCCTTCTACACTGCGGGAGTGGAGTCAAACAAAAGAATTGGTGGAAGAGGATCCCAGCATGCATTTGGTGGTCAGTATTGAAGGGAAGTAACTCTAGATGTTTAGAGGACCACAGAAATTCCATTTATCAAATTAAATTGGATACTGTTCTTTTTTGGGTGCAAAACAACCCTGCAAATGATTGTGAAGCCATTCTTGACATTATAGAGTCTGTGGAAGTTTGTCTGGGGGGAACTATTATTTTGTCGATCTAGGGGTGTATTTGCACTTACAGTGCTACAAAGGGATCTTTTTAGTGAACATGTCAAAAGCTTACTCCTATTTTTTTAATCAGCCTTTGAACTATTGTTAATGAAATGTGTTACCGGTTTTTTTTAAAATATAAAAGCCAAAATGAAATTAATGTTGCAACAAATAAAGGGACAGTGACACAATGTGAACATGTGCACAATCACATGACTTTTGAAAGGCAACAAGCAATTAAACCTTCCCTGATATTTCCACCCTTCCTGATGACACTAAGGAGTAAGGACCATACTAGTGGGAGAAGAAAATTTGCTAAAAGAATAAACACCAAGACTAAGATTTTCATTAGCAACACAGCTTAATATTACACACCTCTGGCGAACCTGGGGCAATACCAATCAAAACCAACCATTTCTCTGAAGGATCACATCGATAGTTGATAATTTGGTTGTTAGCTAGATTGGCTGTTCTATCAAACATCTTTACAGGCTCGGAATCACCTGTATAAAGAGAGTTTGGGAATCTTAGTGACAGTTAACCATCTAAAAGAAAATTGAAACAGTAATAAAAGGAAGAAAAATAAAACAGAGTTTCCCCAAGTGAAATGGAAGAAGAAAAGCTAGCAATATCAAGATTGAAAACGAAAAACTTACCTTCAATTGGCCAATGGTACACTGAGGTTTGTGTGACGAGACCTAACATCTTAGGGGTAATCCACTTCCAGAAAACAACCTGAACAAACAGAGCATTGAAAGTATATGAACACCATCATAAATGCAGGGTCAGAGGGTTGATAACAGCTGCAGCTAAATCAATTTATTGAAGATAATCAAATAGAAGAGCCATTACCTGCTCAGGCATCTGATGTGATTTAATTTTCTGCTTTGCCTCAATATTGAAAATTTGTAAGTGGTCTTGAGTAGTTCCTGGAACTTGAGCTTCAAGAAAAAAGGAGAGAGGACTGCTTTGTCAGCAAACATATAAAAAAATGATAACCAGAAGTGACAGGTCAGTGTCTTCACCATTTCGCCTAAAAATTAAGAACGGAAACCATTTCAAATCATACTACTTCTGGTCACGATTAATAAGGTGATATCCAACTCAACTATCCTCAAGAAGGAAAGCATGACACAACAAAGTCAAATCCTAATCAACCTCAATGTTTCCTGTTTTATTCTTTTAAAAGTACCTCACTATGTCCTTTATTTTTATAACTTTGATGACCAAAAGTATGTTTGATGTCATTCCTCTCGTCTTTTGCATAGTCTGAAGTTCTTTCGCATACAAGGTGATGAATAATAAATCAAGTTTTTTCACTTGAAAGTCTGAATAACCCAACAAACTAACAAGTTAATTAAAAAAAAAAAAGCACTAGCATGCCTAGCATTGTTACAAAAAAATAAGACAAACCAATAACATAAGCTAATGCAACAACAATTAAAAACTCTTAGCAAAGATCTCATACCTTTTAGAGCCAGAATTCTGGTATTAGGATTCATAAGAGCAGAGTCTGCCGTAATTGGGCGCCTCAAAGGCTGCATTGGCATGTTCATATCAATAATCACCACACTATTTTGTGGTGAAGTCTCCCGTACACATATATACTTATCTGATTCCATGGTAACATTGGTGAACGTGATGAACTGCGGATTAACCCCTATACTTTGCAACTGCAAAAAAGATGGACAAAACACAAAATTCAATCCAGATTTCAAGTTCACATAGAAATTGAAGTTCTCAATTAAAAATATTAGTATAATCCACGTCACAAATCTGAGAATGAATTAATATCATAGAAGTTGTTTCAATTTATATGTCTGTGTATGAACAAATATCATAGCAACTTAACAATTGTTAGCCACATTACACACGTTCAATTTATGTCAGTAGAAAATATAGAGAAGTTCTAGTATTTTTCTGTCAATTTTATTATCCTATTGTTTTTTTACAGAAAAAAGTGATCAAGAAAAAGATTTCATTGATAATCATTTAGATTTTTTATAATATTGGCCTGAGATTATTTTAATTGGAGTACCATGGCCAGGATTAATTTAACCAGCCCCAACTTGGATGAGACTGAGGTGTAGTTATCATTGTTGCTTAAAATCACATAGAAACTGTAGTTCTCATATACAAATATATCACAACCTAAGTCACGGATCAGATAATGAACTAATATCGTAGTTCTAAGCAACATTTTGTACGTGCCAAGATGCCAGAAACACCATATATGCAATGAACCTAACGTTAAACTGGCGAAAACATGATCGCAACAGGGGTGGAATATCTCCTTCAGAAGGCACTGACTGGGAAATGGCCAGGTTTGTTGAATTAATGCAAGTGCTTGAGGGTTTTACAGACATCTCTACAAAACCTGATACTATCAGATGGAAGAATGATAAGGATGGTAAGTTCTCAGTAAACAGAACTTGAAAAAAGAGGCAGGTATGCAGTCTTAAAACAGGTCAAGAGCTTGGAATTATGTCTGGAAGGGTTTGGCTCCTGCCAAGGTTAAATGTTTTGCTTAGCTAGTAATTAGAAAAGAAGACTTCACAGATGTGATATTGCAACAAAAGGGGTTTCAAGTTGCTTCTAGGTGCTTGATGTCCAATGAGGCAGGAGAGACAAGCAACCATCTATTTCTTCACTGCAAGGTCACCTCGCAGTTGTGGTCTTTGTTCCTCATTTAACAGAGACCAGTTGGTTAATGCCTGAGCATACAGCACATCTGTTAAGTTTCTGGATCAAGACGAGGAAAGTAAAAGACAGAAGAATTGGTGGAGAATAATCCCATCCCCATCCTGTATTTGGTGGACAATTTGGAAAGAAAGGAATGGGGGATGCTTTGAAGACAGGGCCAACACTACTCAGAAGATCAAATGGAACTGCATTACAACCTAATGTTTTTTGTGTCGAGAATATATAGAAGTTGAACAGTTAGTAGATCTGGTAACGAATTAATAAAAGCTACAAGACACATGCCACACGTGCCAAGTTGTAAGCACTAACAAGAATACGAAATTCAATCTAGATTTTATAATCATATTCGGACTCCTGAGCTCTGGATTTAAAATAATAAATAACCTAGGTCACAGATCTGGGTGAACAAGTATCACAGCACATCTCACACGTCTAAGTTCCCAGGAACAGTTACAACTTATAAGTATATGTAATTCTTTCTAGATTTTAAATTCATGTAGTAACTTGAGTTCTCAATCCAAAATGATATCATAACCTAGGTCGCACATTGGGCAATGACTTATCACAGTTCTAAGCCAGACTTCACACATGCTATGTAGCCGAAAGTTCAATGCAGAATTTAAATTCACGTAGAAACTAAGTTCTCAATTCAAATGATATCCTAAAATAGGTCATAGTCTGGTAATGAAGTAATCACAGTTCACAACCACACTTCACCTGTATTAAGATACCAATAAGTAATCACAGTTCCCACGAACAGTTACAGATAACAATTGAAGTCAATCCAGATTTCAAATCCACACAGACACTTGAGTTCTTAATCCAAAATAATACCATAAAGAACCAGTATCACAGTTCTAAGCCACAATTCACACATGATAAGGCGCAAGAAAATGTAAGCACAATTCAAAATCAGTCGAGGTTTAAATTTGCATAGAAACTGAAATGCTCAATCCAAATAATAGCATAACCCAGGTCGCAGATCTGGAATGATTTTTCTCACAGTTCTATGCCACATTTTACACATACTAATTTCCCGGAAAAATAATAAGAGTATAAAACAAAATTACAGAGTCTATTTTCACATACAAACTGAAGTTCTCAATTCAAAATAATACCAAATTATAGCTTGCAGATGTGATAATGAACTAATATCAAAACAGATCTAAGCCACATTTCCCAGATAGTTGCCACAAATACTAGTATGAAAATGAAATACAATCGAAATTTTAATATATAAAAACATAATTTATCAATACAAAATAATATCATAACCTAGGTAATAGATCTTGTAATGACCTTATTTTGCACAGACTAAGTTGCACGGAACACTAACAACTCAAAATTTCAGATTATAAATTTAAATAAGAAAGTACTTTCTCAATCCAAAATCATATGTCATAGATCTGTTAATAAACTAAAATCACAATTTTGCGACACATTTTGAATGTGCTAAGTTGCAGGAAACACCAAGGAAAATACGAAACTCAATCCTGATTTTAAATTTACATAGAAAATGAAGTTCTCAAACCAAAACAATACCATAACCCAGGTCACAGATCTGGTAACAAACTAATATCACATCTCTAACCCACAATCCACATGGGCTACCTTGCCAGAAGCACTAGTAAGTAGTAAGAGCATGAAATTCATCCAGATTCTTGCAATGAACTTATTTGATACGTACTGTGACCAGAAACACTGCTACTAATTCAAATTCAATCCAGATTTCAAACTTTCAAGAAAACAGTTGTCATTTGTCAATCCAAGATATATTTTTATGATAATTGTGGTGTCCAGGCCAGAGTACACAGACCTCGACTAATTCCACGACATTACCATATCCTTTGTTGCAGATCTCAAAATTAACTGAAACCAGAGAAGTCACTCACATTTCACGATGCTAAGCTGTCAGAAAAACTAATACGAAAACGAAATTTCAATTCCAATTCTGAATTCACATCGAAACTAAAGTTCTCAATCCAAATTAATTGCATAACCTGGATCATAGATCTGGTAAGGAACTAATATCATAATTATGATCCACATCTCACACATGCTAAGTTGCCAAAAGCACTAAGAAAAACACAAAATTCAATACACAATTTAGATTCAGAGAGAAACTGAAGGTCTCAATCCAAAAAAATAAGGTCTCAGATCTGGTAGAGAAGTGATCACAGTTCTAAGCCACATTTAGCTGGTGATAAGTTGCTGGAAATACTAATAAAAACATTAAATTCAATCCGGAATTTAAATTCACTGCAGAAACTTAAGCTCTAGATCCAAAATAAATATCATAATACTCTAGGTCATAGATCTGGCAAATGAGCAAATGTCACAGTTCTAAGCCATATTTCAGCCTTTCTAAAAAAACAAATTCAATCCAGAATTTGGATTCACACAGAAACTAAAGCTCAAATATTGAAGACAATATGTTAATTAAGTTTCCAGATCTTCAATCAACTCATATCACAATTCTTAGCAACATTTCTCAGTAAAGAGTATCAAATCAAAGCAATTTCGACTGCTTATCTGAATTCGCGATAAGACTCAATCAGTATCCAGCACGGCTGAACAAATCGTTTAAATCAGAAGAAGAAAAAATCAGAATATGAATAGATACCGTTAGGGCCTCTTTCATAGTGATCGGAGCATTAGCTGCCGCCATGATGACGAGATCTCAACGGAATTGCGACCGGAACGACGGGAGATCTCCGATGAAGAAGCAACCCTCAAACCCTTCGAGGGGAAAAAGAGAAGAAACGGAGAGAGAACAAAGAGGAGAAAGAGATCTAGAGAGAGAGAGGGGGTGGAAGAGGGTTCTTTTTTAAGAGAGAGATGGAGTGGGGAAAGTGATAGTATACGACAATGGTGAAAATGCAATTTTTCTTCTTCTTTTTTTTGGAGTGAAAATGCAATTTTCTTCTCTCTTTTTTTCGGGTGAAAATGGAAATTTGGATTTGGAAAAAAAAATAAAAATGGGGAAAGATATTTACAATTTTACTTTTCTCGTGGGTATTCATGGTTTGATTTAAAAAACATTCAACTCAAATTATTAAATAATTTCTAAAAACTAATAAAAGAAAAATCAAATCAAATGTAAAAATTAGCCAATCAAGAACTTCCATGTTAATGAGATGTAAATAGCAAGATGAGAATGTTATAGAGTACATATACTAGGAGAGGTTATATCACGAACAAAATATATGGGATAAGGTGAAAGTGGCACCAGTTATGGACAAGATGAATAAGGCGACACTAATATGTTCGTCTGGGAAGTTGACTATTGTGGATTTTAGGAGAAGTAAAGGTAGACTGATTGAAGTATATGTTTGAACTGATTAGAGACGACATAACAATTTACCAAGGATGTGAGCCTAAATAGGACGATATTCAATATTGAGGTTGAGGAATAAGTCAAAAAGTTTATACACAGATGAGTGTTGTTTAGTTTCTCTTATCAATGGTACTGTTAGTATCGTATGCTCCGATTTTACTGCTACTACATATTACATGTTACTTTTCTTGTTTCGTTTGGCTGGTATGGTTTTATGCTTCATTGTTGTCTATATGTGTTACTTGAGTCGAGGATCTAATGAAAATAATCTCTTATTTTCACAGAACGTGAATAAAGAAAATATTAAGGTCGAGAACTAAAACAAAGCTCATAAAAATCGAGTGTTATTTAATCTCTCTTTTCAATGTGTTATTTATCATCTTTCAAATAATAATATTTCAAAGCTCTATATATTGACATTTTTGTTGAATATAAATACTCTTATTATTATGGTAGTAGTGGTTTAGCCAAAATGCTCCAAACTCACTACCAAAATAGATTTCAAACAATGGACAACGACGAACATGGAGAATACCCCAATGCCAACCAGAACCACCCTTTGAACAAGCCACCCTAGCACTGTCTCTAAATGTAGTGTTTGATATCTACTTGAGTCGATGCCCGATCTATACGAAATAACTTCTTTATCTGCATAAATAAGGATAAGGCTATACAATAGTCTCTTCAAAGCATACTTGTTTAAATTATACTAAATATGTTATTGTATATATTTCTTATCAGCGTTATTCGCTTTATTAACAATATGAAGGGGTGGCTCGACAGTGATAAAAAAAGGGCAACTTTCACATATAGCAAACAAAAAATTCATATTTGTATGTTATAGCAAAGTTTACATAATTGAGCTCCATAACAAACATAAAACTGTAAAATTCGTTATACATATACAATTGTATAATTCGCTGGCAAAAATTGTATAATTTGCTGGCCTATTTCGCTGCAATTGTATAATTCGCTATCCTATTTCACTGCGATTATAGAATGCACAATTGTATAATTCGCAGCCTATTTCGGTGCAATATTTTTATAAAATTTGCTTTGCATACAGTTGAATCGAATTAAAATGTATGTATATTGCATAATTATAAGTGTATAGCAAGAAGATATATGTTTTTCTCTCGCTTTATACAAAAACAGAAACACAATATATACACTTCTATTGTATAAAGCTAGAGAAAATTGTATTTCACTGCAATTGTATAATTCGCAATTGTATAATTCGTTGGCCTTTTTCTCTGCAATATTTGAATTAAAATGTTTGTAAATTGTATAATTAAGTGTATAACACGAAGATATATATTTTTGCATGTGTATATACAATTTTCTCTCGCTTTATACAAAACAGAAACAAAATTATACACTTCTGTGTATAAAGCGAGAGAGGCGAGCGAGAATGGAGAGTGGCGAGCGAGATTTCTGGGAGAGAGACGCTGGCAAAATTTAGCTAACGTTTGCTATGGAGCACAATTAAATCAAACCCTAGCTATTCCATTTATTTTAGGTTATTAGTTTGTTATTATATACAATTTTCCCTTAAAAAAAGGCATGTGTCTTAGGCCCCCAAATTTAATGGGCCTCTTATTTAATAATAATAGGTATTATTATTTTTTAAAGAAATATTGAATACTATTTATAGAAAAAGTAAACTTTTCATGAAAAATTAAGGAATTATTATAAGAAATTTGACATATTTAGAGTACTACATCTCATGAAAAATAATTTAAAATAAGAATGGTTATATTATCAATTGAAAATTAGAAGAAATCAGTTATATAAAAGTTATTAACAATTCAAGTTTAAGGCCTCGTTTGATTTTCGCTTTAAGCCACTAATATGCTTGAGACTCTCCGGACAATATGTTTGATATTATTGCTAAAAAGCAACTTATTTTTATAAGCGTTTTTTTTTAAAATGACTTTTTTATGGAGTGCTTTTGAAAAAAAAAAAAGTTGTGTTTGATTAATTCGTTTAAAAAGTGATTTTCATAAGCAATTTGCATTTGACTGGTCATTTTCAAAAATTATTTTTGAAAATCAAATTACAAAAAGACAACTATTAATTTACTTTTAATATTAAAATTATTTTATTGAGAAAAGCTATTTTAAATATTTATTATAAAATTAATTAATTTTTTTATTTTTTTAAAGTTAAAATGTTTATATTTGAATTAACCAACATTATACCTTGTTTAGGAGGTTGAAATCTTTAATTGCTATTTTTTTTCTTTTTTGTAATCTTATAAAAAATATTGTTGTTACTTTTTTTTTTTCTAATTATGCAAAATAATATGCAATATATAAACGCAAAATAAAATTATTGAATGAAATTTAACTAGATTTATGAAATCGGTCAATTAATTAATAAAAAATGTATATTAAATATGTATATATAAAAATGTTATTTTAGTCTTGAGAAAAAATAATTTAATTCTGCTTTGTAAAGCAGAAATTTTTAATTTATTTTCAACGGTAGAAAAATTATTTCTACTTTCATTTAAAAAACACTTATATTAATGGGTCAAGCACTTAATTTTTTAACAAAAATATTTCTCTCTCAAAATAAATGACTGATCTCTCGATAATAATGTCAAACAAGCACTAAAATTTATGATGTTGAGAGATTGTTTCCACAATCCAAAAAAAAGTTGTAGATATTACAATTAAAGGTTAACAATAGATTATAAATTGAAAAAAGAAACACCAAAAAATCAAACAAAATCAATAAATACAAATTAATATAATTTTATTTTCATATTTAAAAAAGTAACTAAATTAATTTAATTTGATTTTAGTCAAGAACTGATCCAAATCAAACCACAAGCTACCCCTAATTTTGTTGCGTGTGAAAAAAGATTTTTTTGAGATCAAAAGCTTTTTATTGTTATTTTGTCAACATTGAGATTTAGTTTGACGAAATGACACAATGATTCGTCCCATCAGAGACTAAGCTAAGAGTAAGAGTTTGGGTGTTCAAGGTTTTTGTTAATAACTATCAATCATTTTGTTAGGGATTCATAAATTAATATACACATATATTTGATTAATATTTTTAGTACAAATATAGGATCTAAGAAAAAGCTACTGGATTCGTCTGAACCCATGAACTCCCACCTATCTCCGCCTCTGCGTCCAACTAGGAAATCATTTCCACCTTCATGTACATACATTATGATCTTTAGTGACAATTAATTAGCATTTGCCGCTAAATATGTACTTTTAACGGTAATTAACATTCTTTGTATATGTCCTAAAGGCTTTAGCGATGTTGAATCTAATTACACTTAACTAATGCCGATAAAGACTTTAACACTCTTTATTGATGTGTCTATTTATTACCGCTAAAAAATATTTTTATTGTAGTGATATAAGAATGTCATTTTCTATTTTTTTTTACTCATTTCATGTTGCATTATTTTTTTTACCAATCATCAACAAAACTAGCTACATAATTTTAAATAAAAATTTGTTAGCAAAATCAAATTTCCTCTGCTTAATCCCTTTTTGTGAAATAGTTGGTTGATTCATTACTTTCTTAGGAATGAAGGAATTTGTAGGTTGTGAATACGATTTGTTTGGTGGTGAACAAGCTATTGCGGGATTAATTATTTTTAGATGATTTATTTTATTATGTATATGAGATAATTTATTTTATTACTATGAAACTTTATCTCATTATTATGATATAAGTTATTCTAAACATGACAACCAACAAATTTTTATTTCAGGACTATTTATTTTTTATCTCAAGACATCAATTATATATTATTTTAACTTTTTCCTGTGAATTAGGTTGATGTCAGTTTAAGAGCCTGCTTGGCTCAGCTTAAAAGCTGGTCAAACTGACTTAAAAGCTGGTTTTTGACTTATTTAGCTGTTTGGCAATACTCAAAACAACTTATTTTAAGTTTAAAAAAACTTATTTTAAGCCAAAAGTTAAAAGCTGGGGTAGGGGTGTTTTTCCCCCCCAGCTTATAAGCTGTTTTAAGTTGACCACATTTTTACATGTTTGCCCTTAATATTTTTATACAATCTCCAAATTACCCACATAACCCTAACATCTCTTTCTTCTATTTTTTCCTTTTCACGTGTGGATGATAGACAATTACTATTACTAATGAATGAAAATAAAATAAATCTTAAATCTTTCAAGTGATCTATTCAAATTATATATTATTTAAATGTAAAATAAGTTGCACATATAAATTAAATAAAAATTTATATTCCTCTTATAAATAATTTGTGATAATAAAGAAATATGTGAATGATAGACAATTATTATTACCTATGGATGAAACTAAAATAAAATCTTAAATCGTTCTTTAATTTATTCAAATTATATATCTTTAAAATCTATAATAAGTTTATATTCCTCTTATAAATAATTTGTGATGAGAAAGAAATATGTGAATGATAGCAAAATATAATTATTTATGGCTGTAAAATATAAATAAATTAACTTTTATTATGTTAATAGCTTTTATGGGTATTTCAGACATTTTGATTTAAAAAGCTGTTTATCAGCACTTATTTGCCAAACACATTAACAACTTCTTTTTTAACTTCAGCACTTTTATCGAAACGCATAACTGCTTATTTTAAAAATAAGTTTCAGCACTTTAAAAAGTACTTTTTTAAAGGTGCTTTTATTAAGCCCATCCAAACGGGCCCTAATGCTCTCTATGTATTTCTTTCTCTATATTAGTATTACTAATAATGTATATATTATTTTACTTTTTCTTGTGAATTAGGTTGATGTTAATTAGTTTAATGCTTTTTATGTATTTATTCTCTATATTAGTATTATTAAGGCGGAATACATAAATAGATTTTTAAGCTTGTTGGATTTTTTTCACATATATTTTAACTATGATATTTTCCTATTGAATTCTTAAATCACCCATAATTTATTTCTTTTAATCACTCTTGGCTAATGTGAAATAAATCTTCAACAAATGTGACCGAAAGAAAAATAATTTTTAAGGTTTTCTCGTCTAAAGCATCGGGTCAGAAGTTTTTTGGGGGGAAATGAAGGGGCTTTAGTTTTTAGGTTTGGAAAATGAATATGTGGCATTGACATGTGAACGGATTGAAGTTTGATTGGTTGCAATTTCCACGTGGGAAAGATGGATCTTGCGTGCACAATGAACAAAAAATTATTTATTGAAGATTTGTTCCACATCAACCAACATTTGTTTAAAGTAAACAAATTATGAACGATTCAATAGAAATATGATATAATCAAAATACTCGAAAAGAAAAAATCAATAAATTTAAAAATTTGTGTATGAGTTCCACCAATCGCTTATTAAGAATAATTTTATATAGTTCCATGTCCTGTGATTTATGTTGCACTTACAGGTAGCTATGAAAAAAAAAAAAAAACTATATAACCTTTGCAAGCCTATATATTTCACATGTTCATTAGCCCATTTTTAGGTATTGACTTCATTATGCGATTAATTACCATCTCGTGTTTAGCGATATACATTGTAGTGTTATTTTTTTTACGTGATGTGATGTCTCTAATAAAATCGTATTTTATTTTTATGTATTTAGTTTTATTATAATATTTAAAATCATTACTAGGTGTTTGTGTCTATCAAGATACATATGTACTCAAAAAAACTGTTACTTTCAAACTGGAAAAAATTAAAAAAACTGAACCAAATTGACAATGATGGTTATTTTTTTTTCGTTTAATTTGATTTGATTTGATTTTAGAAATTAAAAAAAAAACTAATTATATTGATTTGCTTTGATTTTAACCGATAACCGGTCCAAACTTAACCTCTAACCCTTAATTATAGGCCTTCAATTGGAATATAGTATAATCGATAGCTTCTTAATTTTTTCTTTCATGACAAATATTACGAGGAGGGAGTTATAATCTCTTATCAACCTAAGCCAGATCTTTAATTCTTTATTCTATTTTCGTGATTTCATGCATTATTATGCTTGAGAAAGGTTATCTATCAAGTTAGGTTAAGTATAAATATAGAGGAATTTTAGCACAAGAAGTCAGGATGGCCGAGTGGTCTAAGGCGCCAGACTCATTAAGAGCTTCTATTGCATCAACGGTGGAAATGGAGAGCAGGCTCGGAATATAATAGCTTGAACCGCTTAGGCTCTTTGCACCTAAATAAATAGTAGACACGCAAAAAAGTTCTGGAATGGTTATTTTTGTTCTATGTATCAAACGATTCCTAAAAATTAATATGATCATAAGTGAGTTCTCCTGAAAGTAAGGACCCTTTTTGGCGTAGAAGTTATGCATCTTTTCTAATGTTATCTCATTTTATTTGAAAGTCGGTGATTTGTGATGAAAAATTCAAATCCAAACAACTAATATTACTCGAGCATGAATCTTTTTTTCTAAATACTCTTTGAGCTTCACTCGTGAAGGTGTAGAAAGCCACTAGTGCCTTCATGAGAGTTGAGGTTATTGCCTTGACGGTTTGTCATTTTTTCTCATGATCTGTACTATAGCGCAAACACGAATCACGAAAGCAGTCACTAATACTTGCATCACGACATCACGGCTTGTGATGGGATGCTTTGCCAAACCTCGCATAAATGCGTAATGCTTTGTGCACCGGGCTACCCTCGGTGAAACTATTAATGCATTATGGCTGATCAACTTGTGAACAATCAAAATTAGAAAGAACAACATCAGAAAGTAAAGCCTGAGAAGACCTAATACCCTGTCTTCACTCAAAAACACAAGCAAATAAAATTCTCAAGTCATTAAAATCTAAAACTGCATATCTGAATTAGATGATTGAGTTTGATATATCATCAGTTCCATTAATTTGAAAGGGAAATAACACACATGAAAATCATGCTGTTCTACAACCTATTTTGCTTCCACAAAGCAGAATTTTTAACATGTTAAAAGCCTATACAAATAAAATTCGACTTCTGATGCTCCAAGAAAATGTCGAGAGTCGCCTTCAAAACTGAAGTAATCCAGTCGAAAGACACACATATGAATTGACGCTAATTACCGTCCTATACCAAGGTAGGAGTAAGGTCTACGTACACTTTTACCCTCCTCGGACCCTACGGGGTTACTCTGGATACGTTGTTGTTGTTGACACTAACAACTATCCTGTTAAGCTTGGTTAAGACTGAAAAACTCTAATGATTTAACCTGTGAACTTCCATGGTATTGCAAGTGATAAACATCAGAACACCAGCAAGTCGTCATCCAAGTAGATTCTTCCGAGTATTGGTTTATTGAATGAATTGACCTAGTTGAATGATCATTGCACTTATGTCATCAGAGGATCCTCTTGTTACTGCCAAATCGACTAGCTTTTTGCAAGCAGATAAAGGCTGTGGGTTATCAACACCTACGCAGAAAGGTCGAAGTAGATCCACTGCTTCTTGATTACTTACCTGAAAATTTATACAAAGAAAATTTAGCCTCCTAATTTCCCAATCTCTGTACACTTTAAACTAAAGAACTTGGAACTTTTCACAGCTTCAAATGACACTTTTTTAAGCAGTTGGCTGAAAATGAGATAAAAAAGTCTTAGCCGGTTACCTTTTTCCAAAGACCATCGGATGCCAAGATCAAGAATTCACATTCTGGTCGAATAGTCAATATTTTGGTCTCTGGTTCAGCTATCACCCATTTCTTAAGTTGGGAATCTCCTATTCCTCGTGACACAGCAAGAGATCCTTGAATTCTCCACACACCCCGGCAACAATCTACATAGCCACCTAGGCGTTGAATTCTTTCCATTTCATCTTGCCTTGAAGGACAATGATCAACCGTGATTGCCTCCGCCACTCCTCCTCTGCTCATAACAGCACGACAGTCACCAGCATTCGATACAATAAGTTCTCCATTATGTACCAGTGCTGTCACACAACAGCTCCCTCCATTTGCATTTAGCTTTAGAAACTCCGCATCTGTACTGAGGTATCCCTCTCTGACTGCCTCTTCCAGTCCCTCTTCACTCCTCAACGCTACTTCATTTATAATATTCCTGCCCAAATTCTTTGCCGCAAACTCTGCAGCTTTTGCTCCACCGTGTCCATCAAATACACCAAAAAAAGCCTGAAAGAAGAATAAATAACATTCAACATAAGAATATACACCATCTTCATCAAATAAACAATATACCTATCTAATTCAACAACACCAATCACTTCTCTTGAGTCATCACACCCATTCATTAAACTCATTCTATATTCCTATTATCAGCTCTAAGGCAGAATCACAGTGTCTTTGTTTACTGAAGCGGAACGTTCTATAAGGTTGATTCGTTTAATTCAAATAGCTTAACAGTTCAATCCCACAAATTACATTAACCCATTACTATGACTTCGATTGTCCTTTACACATTATAATCATAAAAATCGTGTTTAATTGATGTAAGAGTCACTAATAAACTTCGAAAAGCACCATCAACCAATAGGTTGAAGGTTGGAGTCAAGTTGGAGGATAAGTGAGAACAGTATTGATCCTCCTGCTAATGATCCATCATCAACAACAACTACTACACATCAAATTCTACCAGTTGCATGAATTAGATGGTTAAATCAATCTTTCATATCAATTAGTAAGGCAAAAATTTTGGAATCCTCAATTCGGGAGTGAGATACTCATCAACAGATATAGATAAAATTATCCATCAATAATCCAAAAATTAAGAGGTTAGACAAACATTTCTAGCAAATAAGTAGTACCTGTTTAGAGCCATTTTTAGCATCATCATTTACTACCGCAGAATATCGATCTTCCATATCACCTCTTTTTTCCCCTCTTTTACAGAACACAGAGTATCCTTCTCCTTCAACTTCCACTTCATCCACCCTACTCTCTTCCCTCGGAGTTTCACTAACGTTTTCCAAACCTAACGAGACAATCGGAATCGAAATCCTCGCCGGCCTCTTCCTCTTTGAAATCGCCACCGCTTCCGCCTTCGTCGACGATGATGACGTAGAGCACTCCGTCGGTTCCTCCTCTTTCCTTAGATTTCTGTTGTAGCAATTACTCAACGGCGATAGAGGTGATTGACATAAAACCGCCGGTGCCGGCACCGGAGATAGTGATGATGATGCATAGAAGGACGACAGATTTACCGGCGATTGTATAGATGATGGTTTACAGAAAAATGGTGAATTAATTACTTTTGATTTTTGTTGTGATGGTGAAAATATTTGAGAATTTGTTATTGCTATGGCACAAGGCATTTTTGTTCTTTGTTCTATTTTTGCTCTAATTTAATTTTTGCAGGTTTTAATTTTTGGTTGTAAATAAATTTGGAACAAATGGAGATATTTATATTGGCGTTTTTTGGTTCCTACTTCGAAGAGAGAATTAGTCACCACCAACGCGCCATGCATGTGCGATGGATATAACCAAATAAATATCTATAATGTGAATTGAATTTGGTTGACATTATTTCGTCCTTGATCCAAGTTTTTATGATTGTTATTTTTATTAGGTATTTGTGTGGATCGGTTTGGTTTGATTTTAATATTTATCGATTTATAGATATGTTAAACTGTTATAAAATTGTTAATATATTTAATTTATCAGTTTCGATTTAACTTTCAGAAAATTTGATTTAAAAAGTCATTGAAAATTGCTAAACAAGGAGACAAATCAAATAAAACGTGCACATAAATTAATATATAACATCTTAATCTAGAGCAAATATTGATACGTCGTAGGATAATCAAATTAAACAATTAAAAATAAAAGTATGAAACTAATTTTTAAATCAAAAACTTTATTTGCGAGATATAAATATAATTTACTATCACGTTTTCAACTAACCCTATTAAGGACCGATAATTTTTCTAAAATATCAGTATCAAAACTGCTAAATCAATATTTCATTGTAGATGAATTATTAATTAATTTTTTTCGATTCAATTTTGTGCAATGATTTCATAATAGGCCATGTAATTGACGTGTAAGATTATGATTTAATGGTATCTCAACGAGAATACGAGTGACAAATTAAAATAATTTTAAAACACAAATATTTTTTATAAATAAATAATTAAATTTATAATGAAGTTAACAAGAGAAGAATTGTCAAAGTACATATAAGAAGTCTAGCTTTTTCTCATTCAATCGGTGTGACACTTAACAATAATGATTTTTGCAATGTATAAATTAAAAATTTAATTGAACTTCAATAACGATACCAAGTAGAACATGAAAAAAAACAAGAAGATAAAAATACAAACAAATACTTTTTGAGAATACAACCATCAAACTTTATTTATAATGGGGATAATACCCAATTACCCCCCTAGCCTATACCCAAAATCCCTGCGACACACCTTATCTTTGATGAGGTCCTATTACCCCCTTCAACTTTTTTTTAAGTAATTAATTACCACTTTCGTGCCTACGTAGCAATAATCGTGATTTCACCCATGTAGGGCGCGTGAGTGCATATTGATTGCAGATTTTGGCTAACAATGACCAATAAAAGTTAGTCACGTGTCAACGCAATTTGAAAAAAAAATCAAAAATAAATTTTATTGTTTCTCTTAAAAGCAGTTCTTCTTCCTCTTTTGAAAAAATAACCCCATTTTCATGGTTCTTCATTTTTTAAGAAGCTCCATCCATTATTAACTATCAAAATCCAACATTGAAAATTAACTATCAAAATCCAACATCAAAAATCAAATTTCAGTTGGAAATTAAATTTCTAACCTTTGAAATCGATCCACACATGCAGCACTTTCCCTCTTTCTTTTCTTTTACTTAATTTGTTTTGGTAAAATTAATTTGGAAAAATAAAACGCCAGTTTTTCAAACTTGGGAAATGTAAAAGTTACTTTTTTGAAAGCTGAAAAAGTGAGTCCCGGCACATGTTGAACAAACACATCGACCTTTCAGATTATTATTGCCACGTAGACACGAAAGTGGTAATTAGTTACTTAAAAAAAAGTTGAAGGGGTAATAGGACCTCATCAAAGATAAGGTGTGTCACAGGAATTTTGGGTATTGACTAGGGGGATAATTGGGTATTATCCCTTTATAATCTAGTGGTATCAACATGAGTTCACATAATATACAATATGTGTGAGTTTGATTCTCAACTCATTTTCTTATAAAGTCCAAAATCAGTTTCATCCTCAGACAATTCAAATCGAAAATAAATAAATAAATATCAAAAACTCTATCAATCTCCGATTCCTTCCCTTTTTCCATATGCCAATAATATAATGGCAAAATAAGTTTTAAAAATATATTATTTTTTTATGCAAAAAAATAAAATAAAATAAATATTAAGTTTGCAAATTTTTAGTTTCTGGAAACTCCAAAGCATGCATCACGTAAAGGTCTTTCGATTATTGACATTTCTAAAGTACTTGGTCTAAAAATTCTAAGTCTAGGGAGAAGATTTCAACTATAATTGAAGGGAAGAAAAGGTAATCAAATAAGTAGAATGATAATTTGGGTACCGTTAATTAATTACTTGTTCACACACGAGCAGAAGTTATTCATAGTCGACAACAAAATTAAGACAAATTTGTCAATCTTTTAATTCCCTTTTTCACTATGTACATGTATTTAAAAAAATTACATATATATATATATATATATATATATATATATATATAAGAATAAATTTGTGGATAAATGAAACTAAACCATTCAATTTATTTCTCTCACTTTTTATTTTAGTCTATATAAAATGATAAAAAAAATTTATATATTTAACGGTTTATATAATATGCTTAAGACCATAAATTAAAGAATATTTTACATATTTTCAATTTAATACCACACGATATAAATATCTTTTTTAAATTTCGTATCAAGTTAAAATCAGATAAATAAATTAAAACAAAACATTATTGTATTAATATCATAAAAAGTTCATTAGTACGTACAATAAAAAGTACGAAAATTTCATTTTTCATGAGTTTATTAATTATAATAAAAGATACATTTTAAAATATTAATTTAAATTTAAATTTTAGTAAAAAAATCTATATAAATATAACGCACTCCTTATTTAAATCACTTACCATACGATCAATATTTCTAATAAAATTTTCAATATACTTAAAACTCGAATAAAATTAAAATAATCCACCACCGCATCACGATTCGATTTGGGTTATACGCAATATGGGGTGAGAGTGGGGAACATCCATTTGGCCGTCAAAATGCGTTTTATAAGACCAAAAAATTAGAATTAAATGGTCAAACACGTTTCGTTTTTTTCTTTTTGGCTGTGGTGTGGCTGCTTTCATATTATAAAATAGTAAAATGAAACAATTCAACACAAAATTCACACACACTTAGTACTTAATAGTGTATAGTGTTTTATTAGTTAGTTAAGTACTGAACTGACTATTTAAGTGTTATTTTTTTTTAATAAATATAATATAAAGTTGTAATACTTGGTCTTTGTTTCTTCCTTGCCATTTGGTTTTATTTTTGGCCGATTTTACCTGCCTGCTTTGTCATCAAAATTAGTTTCTATCGCTAAATACGTGTCATATATCTATTGATCTGAGACGTATTTTAAAAAGAAATGTTATTGTTTGTCTGTTTAAATGTAATTTCATATAAAATAAAACTCCAATAAAGGATATGTTTTATATTTTCATGAAATAAAAATCGATTTACTCTCATATTTTTTAGTGACATGGTTATTGGGATCTCATAGTTTGATAAAATACTTACCTTTTTTTTCTATTATTTTAGATTATTAGAAGAGAGAAAAATGAAATCACTTTATTAGTTATAAATTATTATTTTTTTCATATTCAATGTTGAAGTTTGTATTGAAGCATGTTTTAAATTTTGATCAAAAAGTTCCATATTATAAGGAGATATCTAACAAAGGCAAGTCTATATTAAATAAGACTCTGAACTCAATACTTTTTGTCTTAAGATCATCTTTAATTTATGCTAAATTTTATAAAATTTGGTGTTTGGAACTTCAAACTCACACCATTTTTTATATCAAATTTGAAGTGCGAATAGTGTTATATCAAATTTGGTGTAACATTATTCATTACATCAATTCACTTTTTGAATATTTAAATATTATTTTATCATACAAATTTTGAATTAAATATTATATAATTGTATGTTTTAATTAAATCTCTTGTATATTTAATTATTTTCATATAGTGCTTTTATAATATTAATTTTAGATATAAAATTTAATTTTTTATAAATTAATTTTTCTATAGATAACTTTTTTAAAAAATGAAAATTTATGTTAATTTGACTATAAATTATAATTGGATATAATTATACTTAATCTTCACAAAAATTATAAACACAAACATATGAATGATATATGGTGATTGTTTTAGAAAAACTTAGCTTTATGAAATAAGAAAATAATAATATAATAAATAAAAAGGAGAAAGATATATTTTTTGATAAAAATTTGATACAGTGAATTGAAATTGATTATATCAAAATTAGTATCGCCCTAAAATGAAAAGATACATATCATTTTATCACAACTCTATTCGAATGATCAAATTGAAGAGTTACGATAAAATAATTAATCGAAGGAAAAGTATTTTTTTTATACAATCAAAATTAAAGATAGCATGATTGACAAGCACTAATTTATGTGATTCAGTCATTGAGAAGGTTGAACTTGGTTGGACTGAGAGCTAAGTCATAGTATTACAACAACTTTTAAATAATAAATAAAAAAATAAAGTTTCAAATATGTGGGGCTTCTACATACACAATAATACTTTGTCTAATTATGAATTATTCTTCAGTATATATATATATATATAAATTCAAAATTACAAATCTTCATTCAAATTTTAACAACAATTCCAATTTGTCCAAAATTGAGGAAATAGTCTCAACAGCCTCTGATTTAATTTGTCTGTTATCTCTGCTTTTCTTTTCTTATGGATATATTTACTTTTCATTGTTTTTTATTTTATATTGGGTGTATAAAATGGTGCAACATTTTTTATGAATGATTCATAGTTCACCATTAACTTTGACTGATTCACCGTGGTTTAATTTAATAAATTCAATTTACAATTATTATTTTGTGACAAAGTGTTTGGTTAGTGTTGTTTTTGTCTAATTAATATTTACAATTTTATATTATAACTATTGTTTTATGCCAAAGTACCTAACTGTTTGTTTTTTGTTTTTGTTTTTAATTTCAATAATTACTTTGAACACTTCAAAAAATTGAAGATTTCGTACAAGTGAAACTAAAGTTGCTTATATTATTATCATTATATATTTTTTTTGATCTTAATGTGCTATTTCTTTATTTATTTCTCTACTTTTTTTAATTTATATGTTTGAATAATTATTTTGAACACGTCTAGCTAGTTGGTATACTACTAAGTTTTCATAATACAAGAACATGTGATAGAATATATAGATATCATGATATCTTCGTTGTTAAGATTTTAAATTTAAATTTCGAAAATAAAAATATCATACACTCAAAATTTGTACTTTTCAATTTTATACATTACGCGCATGTATTCTAATTAATTAAGGCACACCCAAAATAAGTATCAAATAGAATGAAATCTCCTCCATAAATGAGACTTTTCTAGTCGTAACTTGTAAATATAAATTTAATCGAATTTTAATATAGTCTTGGATATCGAAAAGGAAACTAGAGGATTAGTACATACATGTGCATGCATGGTTGACTAAATTTTATATAAATTGGAATATATTTAAATAATTTTGATTGGGAAGTACGTGGTAGTTTATACATCGTGTAAGCATTTTCTATATCTATATAAATATATGAATATAAAATAAATAAATTTTAGTGAACATACCATGTGATAAATGATTAATTAATTGTTGAAAAGTATCAAACAAGTATTATTAGAGTATACGTGTTCTATACGAGGGAAAATAAATTATTGTATTAAATTCTCTTTCACACGATATTTCGTTTTCTGATAATTAATTCTTGCCACGCTTAAAATAATTCTTTTTCTAGAAAAAAGTAATATATATATAAGTTATTTTTAAAATATATATATTTTAATGAGTATTTTCATCAAAAGTAGGAAAATAATTTCCTCACTGGCGTTAATACCTCAAAACTACTTAATAATTAATCTTTTAGATTTATAATACGAACGAAGTGATAATTTATGAAATTATAACTTGGATTTTTATGATATGTTCAAAACAATACAAATCGTGCTTATAATTATGGATAAATGACGGAAATTTCACATTTAACTTCTCTTATTATCATTATCCTTATTAATTTTACAAATTCTCAAAATCTCTCATTTTCACACATCAGATTAATGTATTTGGCGCATTAAATTAATGTATCTCGCGCATCAAATTAGTGTATCGTGTATAAATGCACATCACATTAGTGTATCATGTATATATAATATATCTTACTTCACAATTAATGTATTTCACGCATCAAATTAATGCATCAACGCTTATATTATTGTATCAATTTGAGGGATTTTTGTAATTATAAACTTACGATAGACAAATGATAATTTTACCTTAAGAGTATGTGATTTCTGTCCTTTTTCCAATTATTATATATACACAAAATATTAAAACATATTTACTTTGTATTAGATAAATAAGTTCACATAAATTGAGTCGTTTTTTCTCTAGATTTTTTTTCGTAAATTGGGGAGGATGCGAGGGGGGCAAACGAGGACGGAGCAAATCGGAGTAGGAGGGTTACAAGAGATGGGTCGCAAAGGCGGGTTCAGTTCAAGCGGCGTCTCGGGTGGAGAGGGTGCCCAGGAGGAGGGTGGTCCGGTTGATGAGTCCCAAGTATAGAACCAAAACTTGATCATGAACAAGTTTGAAGTTGATTACCAAAAAATAATTTAGTGTTAATTTTTTTTTAACCTTTTTTTGTTAGAAAAAAAAATGATATTGAATGCTTGGTTTGTTACGTCTATAGTGTAATGTACGTTATAGGTGTGTTTGGTATGTGGATATTTATTTTTTTATTTTTGTGAAATTTATGTGTTTGATAGGTAGGCAAAAAAATATAGCAGAGTATGAGGGTGGTGAGGAGAGGGTTAGAAGGATGTGGACGGAGATCGAGTCTAATTTCATCGTTAGATAGTTCTAAATTTTTGGGTGGCGTTTTCAATAAGTTCCTTTTTTAAGACTAAAATATTCATACTCAAATTCGAGACTTTGATAAAGGAGAAAACAGTTTCACCATTATATCACAATTCATATGAATAAAATTAAGCCGGTTAATAGCTTGTAGCTAAATTTTAAAATGGCATAATATATGGTATTTCTAAATTTGGTCTCAATTGTCAATTTTTTAGTTTAGAAGGTGTATAAGTAAGATATTTAAACTATATTATAAAGTTAACAATTAGTAGACACATGTGTTTTGTGTTATATGATAAATTTCTATATAGCAAGTTGATCATCTGAAATTTGATATGTAAGACATGTGTTTATTTGTTTTTGCATGAGATATCAAATCGTGCATATACTAGTAGGTGTAGTTTCATATATATGGTGTGACGAGAATAATTTATACTATGGCGAGATAATCTATACGTCGTTTTATTTTTACCTTTCGTAGGAACTCACAACAAAAAAATCATACGATATAAATGAACAAGTAATAGTAAATCGAAGAATAAAAATAGTAGGAAAATACTACTCATAATAATAATACCCAAAAGGGAAACTATATAGAGCATGTTCAACAATTAACTAGCTAGCCTTCTTCCCTAATCTTAATTAATCCATCTAAATAAGATTTAATCTGTTTAGCTAACTAGCTAATCTTGCTAAAACTCCAACTAATGCTGCTGAATTAGCAGTAGCAGCTTCACCTTGCTTAAAATTATCTCTTGAATCATTATATTGATCACTATTATCTGGTCCTCCAACAATTGCCCCAACTAAATCATTTGGATTAGGTGCATTTCTTTTGAACCATTGATCAAAACCTTCTTGGCAACCCACTGTTTTTTTGTCTTTTTTAATTGAAACAATTGATGCTCCTCTATGATGAACTTTTTGTGGGTAATGTGTACCAAATCCAACCATGTAACTCATTTTTTGGGGGTTTTCACCAAGTATATAATCCACCTGAAAATAATAATTAGAAAGTTATTAGTAAATGATAATCTAATTTGATTTTTCTATTTATAGACACCAATATAATAATAGCATATTTAGTATAATTTATAAAAAGGGTTTGACCTTGATAATTCTATAATTGGTGTTTGGGTAGATCAGTAGGATGTATGCTGATCTAATCGATATATATATTTATATATATATTATTGTTATTTTTTGGGAGGGATAGAAAAACTGTTTTCAATAGATCTTAGGATCGCACAAAAGAAATAAATATGAAAAGGTAGCAAGAAAAACTAACTACAAAATAGCAAGAATCAATAATAATTAATAATAACATGTTCGATGTAATTCTGTAAATGGAGTTTGGGTAGGTTAGTAGGATATAGGGTTTGGGTAGATTAGTAAGATGTATGCTGAACTTATCGTTGTGTGTATTTTAGTGGGATAGAGAGACTATTTTTAATAGATCTTTAAGTCACAGAAAAAAGCAATACGAAAAGGACAACAAGAAAATCTGACAACAAAATAACAAAAATAAATAGGATCTGACATCGATACAACAATAATCAATAATAACATATTCAATATAACTCTATAAAGGTTTGGATAGATTAGTAGGATGGATCTGAATCTTATCCCTACATATACTTTTGTGGGATGCAGAGAATGTTTTCAACAAATCCTTAAATTACCAAAAAGAAACGAATATGAAAATAGAAAAAAACTCAGACAATAAAATAGCAAGATGTAAAGTTGTGAAAAAATCGATAGTACTATTAATGCCATTTTCATGTCACTAAAAGAATATCCATAAGTAAATGTCTCTTTAACTGTCAGATTTTTAATTTTAAAAATAAAATAGATTATCTGAAATTTAACGAACTGTCAGATTTTTAATTTTAAAAATAAAATAGATTACCTGAAATTTAACGAAGCTTATAAGTTCCGAAGGCTCCACATTTCCACTAGAACATTGTAGAGAATTTTTAGTGGCAGATAATGTATCGGCATAAGCTGTTATAACAAATGTTGTTGTTGTGACAAATTGAAGATTATTCCAATAACCCCACCATAAAAGTCCTCCATTAGTTGTCTTTATGTTGTTATTTCCCTTTTGTATACAATTGCATATAAATTCCTCTGCATATTTTTTGTACTCATTCAATGAAGTACTTTCATTTCCTGCAAATTTATTCTCCAGCAGATCCTGCAAGAAATTAATAACGTGTGAACGAATCGCGCGAGTTTAACTTAAATAAATTAAAGTTGATGAAGTTGGTTCGATAAGAAGCGAATTCATGATTTGAGCTTAAAACTAATACTTTCTGTATCTTAATTTATGTAGCACTGTTTAATTTGATATAAAGTTTAAGAATCCTTAAAGGTGTGAATGTAAATCACTTCATTACGGGAAAAGAGAAATTATAAAGTAAAGTTATTTCTAATTATTAAAGATGATTTTATTTTTTGAAAATGATATTCTAATAAAAAATTTCGGATTTTGTCACAAATAATATTAATATAAAATACTAACCTTGGCAATGAGTACTTGAGCACCAATATATTTGTCATCCCATGATAAATTTAATCTGGTACCTCCACAACTAGTGGATTTTTCATTGATGTAATCAAGGTATGTTTGCTCTTTGGTGGCTTTATACAACCAAGCAGCAGCCCACAATAGTTCATCCTGTTAAGAAGGGAAAAAAAAAACATGTATATACATAATTAAATTTCTTTATAATGATAATATTTGTTTAAATATCGTTGACAGTTATAGCGAGATGTTATCATCAAGAACATATAGTATATAATAATGTGAAAATCAATTTCAGTAAAAAACTATCTATTATATTGAAATGTTGTTATAGTGAGGTCTGATAGTAGATAGTAGATATCACTATATGAAAAGTCAAACAATAAGTTTGATTTAATCCCAGTCTAAGCTTCAAAGATTTATTAAATATATCACATTAATTAAAACAAAAAAAGTAATTACAATTGAATTTATAATTTAATCAACAAGACAATACGACTCTTTATTTATAATAAATGTAAATATTTATTTTCAATATCGTCATATAAATTGAGATTACCTCGTAGCCGGAGCTACCATAGAATATACGGGCCTCGGGAATGCTATTTGAGTACACGCCTGGAAACTTTATAGCAAAATCAAATAGCTGCAAAACAATGCAATAATTGATTAACATTTGACTCACAAATAGCTATGTAATACGTAAATTTGAATTAAATCAAATAAATATAATTGATCAATATTAGCATATAATACTTTCTTTTTTTTAAAATAAAAAGAATCTTTACACAATTGAATAGATTACTATTTGTTTTCTAAATGTATAAATAGATTATACACATATCATGTGATGTTAATTATTTTAATTTAATTAATTATGTGAACAAGGTTATATTTTTCTCTTCCAAAAAAGTTAATTTTTCAAGTATGATTTATTACCTAATTAATTCTCATAATCGTTACTCCGTCCGTTACATTTTTACTTGACCCTTAACACTTGTCTTTTTAAAAAAAGTATTTATTAGGAGTCAAAATTAATGTAATTAATTACGTTTTGAAAATTTAACAATTAGTATTTTATATAATTATTTAATAATAAAAAATTTATATTTAAAATATCAAGCAAAATAGCTTGATTCACTGAAATTTGCAAGTTAAAAAATATATATCCTTTTTTTAATATAAAAAACAAATGAAAAGATTTTTATAACGAGCATAAATTTTAAAAATAATTACTAAATCAAATAATCAGCGCATATAATTTAAATATAAATATTATTAGTCATAGCTTAGTTGTCACCTCTTTTGCATGAGTAAGAAGATGATTCGAGTAACTCGAATCAGATTTCTTAAAAGCAACGGCCGCAGCAGTTAAAGCTGCGGCCGTTTCTCCAGCCAGGTCAGCACCTGGGTGTTGTTCATCAATTTTGTAAACACTTCTCGGTGTTGTCATATCTTCCGGCCTCTCCCAACACTTATGATCGGAAGTTCCCTCTCCGATTTCACCGTATAAAATATGAGACTCTTTATGTGCTTTGATGAAATAATCAGTTCCCCATTTAATTGCATTTAGAGTATTTTTCAGCTCAGTTTTTGAATTTAGTTGAGATTCAAATTCAATTGCGCTCCATGCTAGCAATGTTGTTGTAAATGCCATCGGAAATCCAAATTTTACGTTGTCTCCAGCATCATAATATCCTCCTGTTAAATCAATCTAATTGGAAATATGAAAAAGAAAAAAAAAGTTATATATCGTAAAATTACATGATTAATAAAGATTTATATAATCTGTAAAAATAAATGAACGGTTGATAATTGATGAGTTCATTTGAATCTAGAATTTTAAAAACAAAACATAGGAATATGTGAAAAATCAATAAAAGTATAAGTACTAACATTAGGAGTAATAAAATTAAAAAATTTTATCATATTTATTTGGAAATTTAACATAATAATAATAATTATTGTTGTTTGTTCTAATTGATCGCTCCTTAAAGAGAAACGTATACAAGCATAATTATTAAAGCCGTTATCCTACGATATTTTTATATTAATACACAAAGATGATAATAAATCGTTCTTATATATTATCAAAAATATTTCAATTGTTTATTGATTACACTAAATTCTCATAAAACAAAAGAGTCTTTTGTGTACTTGTGCAAAAAAAATAAAAATGTTTGGGTGATTTATATATGCCAATGATAAATCTATAACTATAGATTTTAGATTCCCCTAGTAAGGAAAAAAAATACTTCCAAGATTTTGCTTAGATCTATAAATTATAGATTCATCTAATTTTAATAACCTTGTTTATCGATCGATGTATATATATTAAGAAAAATTACTAAGCACATATATTTGATACCTCGAAAAATGATCAAATGTGACATACAAGATTTTAGAATTTCGAACTCAAATGATAAAATTAAAATTCTGAATCTGTCTCTAGCGTTTACTTACCCCGTCATCTTTGCCATCTTGAAGGGCTGAATCTCCACGCCATTGTACACGTTGATTATGAGGCAATTTTCCAGATCTTTGTGCTTCAAAATACAATAAAGATTTTGTAAGTGCTTCTCCATAATCAATTGAAGCTGCATTTACAAATAAAATCATAAGGCAAAAACCAAGCATAAAATTATTTGTTGAAGCCATGATTATAATAAAATTATATAATTCAAGAGAATTTTTTTTAGTTTGTGATTTCTCTTATAATATGGTTTGAGGACATTGCATGATAAGCATATATATATATATATGCTGAGAGTTATATGTAAGACAAAAACTCTAATTATGAGATATTATTTTTTGCCTTTTAAGAAAAATTCTAGAAAGTACTTTATGTAGATTGTAAAAATGGAAAGATTTTTTTACACTTTATTTATTATTAAATAAATTGTCTGAAGAATCCACAAAATTCATTGTTAAAATAATAATAATAATAGTGTGTGTATATATATATATAAAGAGAATTTGGAGGATCCTATCAATGAAATGGAAAAATGGAAAGAATATCTTTATCTACTACGTATAGACAATCTTAATCATTGAAAAAAATTAATTCAAATATACTAACGATAAGAAAAATAATCTTATCAGCATCGTTATTTATATCAAGTTAAAATTATCTTTAATTTAACGCTAGAGTCGAGGAATATCACAAGTCGAAGGGAATATGGTTCATTTCCTCATTTTCCCTTCTTGATTATAAGTTATTTCTATTTTGAGTGTTATATTCTAATACTTAACGTATATATTTTATTCGTAGTTTATTTTTAACATGTATATAATATTCTTTGAAAAGTAGTTATTCGGGAACAAATAAATTATTTATCTTGAAATCTAACTTTAGCGGTAAGAGAGAAGACAAAAATAAAACGTTGTAAAAGTTTCACTTAAAACGTATAATTTTTTTTATATAAAAATTAAAATACATGGAATACCTTATTTTTAAAAGAAAATATATTCAGAGTTTATCATATATGAATTTCAAAAAGTTACTTTTTTCCAAAAATAGATTTATACAAAAAAGAAATTTTAGATTTTGACTGGTTTGAATTTTTCTAGAAAAGATTAGTACATTGTTGCAATCCATGTGAACTTTGAAAAAAGATAGTACCATGCATATGTTTTAACCATTTGAGATGTTTGTTTTTGATGAAAACGTTTTATCTTTAAGTAAAATTTTGAGATGAAACTTCGAATAAATTAGAGCTAAATAGGTAGCAAACATTGAGTAAAGAAAAAAATATCAAGCTAAGATATAAAATATTTAATTATCTTAAAAATATTAAATAAGTATGCGATTAAATAACTAGATATAATTAAAAATAATAATATTTAATTTTTCACTCGTAAAAAATACAAACAAGGAATAAAGGTAAATTGAAATTGGATCATATAGCTTGTGTCGATTCGTTAAAATTCATTTTCCTTCTCCTTTATGATCCATATTCTATATTTATTTTTTTTAGTTTTTAATAATATTTTACAATATTCACTTTCATTTCAAATCTAAATTCTACATTAATAACAGAAAATATCTATAAGGAAAATAATATCACATTCTTCTCATTTTGAGTTATAACCAGCTTATCTCTTTAAAAAAAAATCAACTTTTTTAAAATTCAAAGTTTGCATTGACAAATTAATTTGAAATTAATTTCAAATTAACAGTTATAGACTTATAGACATAAATTAACAGTTATAGACTTATATAATTCCACACAAACAAAGGAGTTCAATTTTTATTTTATTTTTAACATTTCTTCGATAGATACCTTATTGCTAGGAGCGGCAAATGAGCCGTTTGAGTTGAATTTCGACACATTAAAATAAATCGATTTCATAAATTAGTCATTGTTTAAGTTTATCCAAAAGTTATAGGAAAAGTACCTAAACACAATTTATTTTACCATATATATTTTTTTAATTTTTTTTTAATCATTTTTAAAAATAACGAAAATCTCTACTCATTTCTATTCTCGAAAACATTACACTTATGTGATGTATTGGAATGATGTATCATGATAGGTGTGCCTTGTATCAACAAATATAATGTATCAAGACGGAATGTATCAGGACATTGAGCTATGCATAGAAACAAGTGTGTATGTTTTTATCAATAAAGGTAAATATATCAGAACACAATGTATTGGACGTTGAGTGATGTATCCAAACTGGTGTGTGATGTATCGGGACGTAGGATGATGTATTCAGAATCGGGATACAGTGTATCCGAAATTCTTAAATTTTAAGAGATTTTCATAATTCATATAATTTGAACACGTTGATCTATGTGTAGAAACACGATATATTCGAAATCAGGAAACAATTATATATCATAACACTATGAAATTTGTGTAAAATATATATTATATGGGTTTAGTTGGGCCGAGCATTGGTTAAGTAACATATCATAGATCAATTCATAAAACTCTTACCAAATTTTAGACAAAAATATTTTCTCTATTTATTACAACTATTTGATTTGACATATCAAACAAATCTCTAGTATTATAGCTATATATAACATATCAAATAAGTTTGTAGTTATCAATAATGGTTTGTGGGGGAGTGGTAACTACTCCTTCGTTATTAATCAGAAGTCTTGAATTTGAGTCCATCTAGATACAAAATCGACTTTGTTAGGTAGTACTTTATCCAATTAGGACTTCTCGTGGCGAATTTGGATGTATACAATATAATGTATAATAATGACATTTCACATACACAAGCTCTAGCTCATCTTCATACTTACAATTTGCATAATTTTCTCAAATTTACAAGCCCAAATGAGCACAAAATCACATTGTCCAACTCTAAATCAACTAGTTCTAAGAAGAACCAACAAAAAAAATGTATACACAAATATGGTATATCGGTTAGACTTTCTCATACAATATAAACATATTCAATTCTCATCGACGTTCTTCGATTTACAAAACATCAAGAACTTGACATTATACGAGTATACAAAAGCTCGTTCCACGTGTCGGGCAATCCCGGGAGACACCAATGAATACAATCAGCATACGTAGCTGGATCAGCTTGCTGCTCTGGCGTTAGTATTTTGCCTTGTCGAATTGTGTATAACGAAGTGTGTGCATCTTTTCTATACTCTGATATACGTGTGATATTCATGAAATATACAGGTAATTTAATTGATTTTGTCACATTTGATGCTATATCAAATAGCCTCTTATCTGTTCCAACATTTAGTGGCATTGACATGTTCAATACTGGTGTGGTCTCCTTTGCACATTTTATCCCATTTGGATTATTCCAATCCATACTCCTGTTTTCATGCATTTTGTCATATAATATACAACCATTATTAGTTCACTTTACAAGAATTATACTCAAAAGTTATATGCATCGACGACATAATAGAATATTGATACAATCATCCTATTATCTAAAACATAATTCTAAGTGATTCTAGCATTATTTTGTAACCTAGAATGAAAGATAACGTAACCTATATATACAATATGTAGTCACATAATCATTTTCGTCCCGAATTATGTAACGGAACTGTTTGACTTGATACAGTATTCAAGAAATAAAAAGTATGTAATCACATCAACGATATTTTTTTGTCTTGATTTATATAACAAAATTATTTGACTGAACACAATATATAAAAAATCAAAAAGTATATAACCCAATAAATGATATTTTTTTATTTCGTTTATATAACAACACTGTTTAACTAGACACGATATTCGAGAAACAAAAAAGTTAAAAGCAAGGAGGAGCACAAACACAAGGGAGGTAGAAAATTACTTGATATGCATAGGTGACATGCTCATGAAGAAGACACGTGTCCTTTTGGGATCTACATTATTTTGCACCCATTGTGACCATGTTGTTAAAACTCTTGTATAAGCTATTGTCCTATCAATTTCATCATATTCTTTTGATCCTTTATCAAATGATCCTCGTCTATATTATAAAAGAAAAATAGAATAAAAATTAGAAACATAAAAATTAAATTATGATTGCACATAAGAAAATGAAGATGGCTGAAAATAATTTCAAAAAAAATTGTTTCAAACTTTTGAATCTAACAAAGCTTATAACTAAAATAAATCTCAAGAAATCTTAATAACTTAGTTGATGACTGACTATCCTTTACCTGGATTTTCACCTTATTGAAAAGCAACCCTTGAAGTTACAAATTTTAGATGTATACCGTGTATAATCATGACATAGTTAATGTATAATCGTGACTTTTATTACTTAAGATAGTGAAATTTTCACTGTTTAGACAAAAATGTTAAGATTTCGGTTATTTTATTAAAAATAAATAATTTTTTTTAAAAAAGAAGTATACTTACAAAACTTTCATGGTGCCACCATTCATCCACCAAACGTAAGTGTTGAATATAAGATAATCCACATTTTTCCAACTATTCCCATGTTTTTCAATTGATTCTGGCATGATGAGTCTGGTCAAAATGTTATGTACTGCTGGATCATCTGAATTTGACTCCACAAGATATGGAGCCCAATAAAATTCCACCGTGGCATTATATTTCTGCGATATTCACTCCATATATTCAGTATTACTCCATAAGTAGATTTGAAAAGAATGATGTATACGTAGAACTTTTCATATCTTATAAGGGTGGATAGATTATTTTATCGGAAGAATGTCAAACACAAATAAACTTTTTTTGGCTGGTGAGTAGTTTAACAAATAAAAGAAAGTTGCAACTAGACATAAGCAACTTACAAGTAATAGGTGAAAAAATGGCTTAAACAGCCAAGTAATACATGTTCTTACCATATAGATTATTTATTTTAAGTGATGCTAAATCATAAATTTTGACATATAATCAAAAGTCAAAACTACTATCCCATGTTCATTAGGAATAATTCATTAAGTATCATTAGAGTCTAATTAACATTCCAAAAGAAATTTAATTTCCTCATGTACCAAAACATATTTATTTTGTTGAGTATCTATCCTTCATATATTTATCATAGTAGACTGTCAAAATGAAAATGATTTTGAGTTTGACGTTTCATCATTAAGATTATTTATCTATCTGTACTTTTTTTAAAAAAAATTTATAAACACAAAAAACTCAAGTTAAAATTACTGAATTCTGATAAATATTCATAACTTATACGTTATATCTATCCTAACTCCCTTTAGTTAGCCTCAAGCATCACTCGAATATATACATCCCATAATCATAAGAGAGTATCAATATTTTAATATGGTATATTCCACTTATTTGATAGAAAAAAATCCACAAAAGTATATTCGATCTTTTTAAGGATATATAATTTAGAAATAATATAAAGTTTTTTATATTTATTAAATTCCAACTCTAATTAATTAAAACGAAGAGAATAACAAACTTTTTTAGTTGTAACTATGTAATAAAAGAAAGTTGCAAACTATTTTACAACCAGACAACAATGGTGTGGCTAAGTTAAAATATCAAAAATTGTGCTAAGTTAGCAACTTTTGGAAATTTTAAGTGTCATAGCTGACAAGGATATATACTAATAGAAAAGCTAACTATATAAATAATAATTTAATTAATCCATGTTCTTACTTTATAGATTATCTAATTAAGTGATGCTAAATCATTAATTAGACATATAATCAAAAGTCAAAACTACTATCCTTAGAGTCTCAACATCCCAAAAATGGAAATATAATTTCGTCTTGTACCAAAACATAATCATTTCATTGAGTATCTATCCTTCGTATCATTATTTTAACATATAAATTCAAAATTTTATAATCTTGAATTTAAAATTTTAATTATTGAGATCACTTATTTATATAAAATATTTGAATCAAAATTACTAAAATTTGATGAACTTATAATTTACATGTTATATCAATCTTAGTAACTCTCTCCAGAAGCTTCGAGCATTATTCAGATAAATACATCTCGTAATCATAAATAAAGATAGTAAGCACTAAAAGATTCCTTTAGAAAAATTATTTTCCTTCCTAATTATAGTACTCATGATTGATTCGAGGATCTTACTTTTCTATTGTATTGTATTTTCTCCGCTCCACATACCTCATTAGCTCCGTGAATAAATTTTGAATATCGAATAATTAAAGGAAAAACAAAAATGTACTCAAACTAATTATAAAAATACCTCAATTATGAAAACTGATAAATGTCCAATCTTTTTATATTTATTCCAGCTGAAAGGAACCCCAGATTGAAGCAAACAAATCATAGATTCCCATTGGTTCCTATTTAATGAATCTCCCACAAACATTAATCTCTTATTCCTCAGCTTTTCAAGTAGCAATCTTGCTCTAAACCTGAAAAAAAAAAATTAATCACACAAATATTTTGTTTAAAAAAAATAACATTTTTAATTGAAAATTCAAGAAAATGATTCTTTTTACTCTATCCATTTTAATTTGATTATACGAATTTACTTTACACTTTGAATCTTCTAGACATATATTAAAGCTACACAAGATGTATCAAAATATCCTTTAAGGTTATTGTCAACATGTCGTGGAAAGTTAAAATTAAAGAGCTAATAAAAAAAGATAGATGTTCTTTTGATAAACATACTAAAAACAAAAGGAAAAATAAGACGAACAAATTCAAATGAAGCTATTAGTTAGTTAGGTAAAGAACAATCTTTTGGCTGCCATTTTCACTAAAAATGGCGTTTGAATCTTCTCATCATTAACTAAGAAAAGGTAAAATGTACCAAAAGTTTACGAATTTGTCGTAAATTAAATATAGGTAAAATATATCAAAATATTCTTTAACAAAAGAGTTATCAAAAAGCGTTAATAAATAAAGTATGATAAACAAATTCAAACAAAGCTATTAATAACTTGGATAAAGCAAAGCACAATCTTTTGGCTGCCATTTCCAACTAAGAAGAAAAGAGACTTTTGAATTTGTTCGTCTTAAATTAAAGCTACGTAAAATATATTAAAATATCTTTTAACAAAAGAGAAAAAGGGAATAAACGTTTAAAAAACGTATTAAAAAGGGATAAAGTAAAACAGATAGATCGAAACGAAAGGAGTAATTACTTGGGTAAAGAACAGTCTCTTGGCTGCCATCTCCAATTCTGAAACAAAGAGTCCTTTCTTCCATTCTTCAAACAAGTCACTTGTTCTGTTAAAAATTTACATTCTTTTTCTTTATAAATTGGATGAGTAACATTATCAAAAACCCATTGCCCATTAAAAAGATCACAACTTTCTGGTGGCAATTCAATTTCATCATCATTTTCACTTCTTGAATTTGTCAAAACAGAGGTGTTTTTGCTCTGTTTTCCAAGAATCTTGGAAATTTCTTGAACCCCATTTGATTTATTTGAAGAATTTTCAAGAATTTTGGGGTTTGAGATGAATTGGAGTTGAGCAATGGACTTGATATCTTCATTGTACATGAAGAACACAAAGAAGAAGAAGATTGAGAAAAGTATTATGCATGATTTGTGGCTATTTCTGCAATTTTGTTTCATGTTGAATAATTTTGGAGGAGAAAAAAAAGTGGCTATTTTGCTAATTTTGAGTTGGAATGAATGCATGAGGTGAAAGTAGTATACTTATTATATAAGTAAGAAAAGAGTGAAAGAAATACTAACATATAGATACGGGTCGTGGAGTATCGGTGGGATCGTTTTACCTTTAATTTTAGGTTTCGAATTTGAATCATGATGATGAAGAACTATTGTTGCAAGGGTCATCTTTAAATGAGTTCTGTAATGTTCGATTTAAATTTAATCACACTCTAATATTTATTTCGAATATCGAGTAAAAAAATTATGAATTGTTTTTTAGTTATAATTTTTTGTTATTTAAAGAGTTTTGGTGAAATGTATTTATTTTTCTTGCAAGAAACTGATTTTTGAGTATTGGTGATTGGGAAGCATGTCTTTCTCACCTTCCATATTTTTAAAACTACTTTAGAAAACTAACTACTACTTAAAAAAAAAAAAAGAATATTCAATTTGTTGTATTTATATTAAAGAAAATTAGTGCATCTAATTAAGATATAAAATTGATATATTTCTCGTTATAATTCAACTATCCTATCAGATGCATTGTTTAATCTAGAAATTTTATTTAATAACTCATAAAATTTATTGTATCGTTATTTTTTAGAATTTTAGATTAAGAATGAAATAAACACAAGACATTAATATGACTTCATGAATGTGTAACCTTACTATTCCGTTGAATTACACAGAAATTTACATTGGATTGTCACAATATTTATTCGATCATAAAATATATCAACTTATATTTTAGAGCTAAATATATCATTTATCTTGTCCTTATGTAAATTAAAAACACTCATATTTTTTTTTTATGAATGAAATAGAATATCTTGTTACCAACAATTGATAAATGGATTATTAAATGAGTATTTAATATCTTGTCACCAACAACTCTACGTGAGGGGTAGTTAGGTCCTTAGGGGGTAAGAGGAGTTGATGCCACGATTAAGCAATTATTATTAAGGTTAAGGATCTAATTAGATAAATTTATATTTGTATCATGTGTTTATGATGATTTAATAAAAATTAACTTAGTGTTAGAAGTATTACGTATAAAAATGTGGTATATATATGCTAATCTGATTTAAATATTTGATATGAATAAAATTTCCTTTTTTTGTGCATGTGTTCCAAGCTATTTGGCATGATAAAGGTGTTAAACAGCGTTTCAGATCAGGTCACTCAGTCGTACTCATTTCATCGCTAAAATTATTCACTCTATTGTCAATTATCGAATTATGTCAATTTAAAAATACTTTTAATATAAAGTGATATTATTTGTCTTATTGGATTAGCCTCGTTTAAATGGAATAGCTAGGGTTTGACTTAATTGTGCTCCATAGCAAACGTTGGCAAAAATTTGCCAGGCGTCTCTCTCCCAGAAGTCTCGCTCGCCACTCTCCCATTCTCGCTTTATACACAGAAGTGTATAATTTCTGTTTCTGTTTTGTATAAAGCGAGAGAAAATTGTATATACACATGCAAAAATGTATATCTTCGTGTTATACACTTAATTATATAATTTACAAACATTTTACTTCAAATATTGCAGAGAAAAAGGCCAAAGAATTATACAATTGTGAATTATACAATTGCAGTGAAATACAATTTTTTCTAGCTTTATACAACAGAAGTGAATATATTGTGTTTCTGTTTTTGTATAAAGCGAGAAAAACATATATCTTCTTGCTATACACTTATAATTATGCAATATACATACATTTTAATTCGATTCAACAATATGCAGAACTAATTATACAATTGCAGCGAAATAGGCCAGCGAATTATACAATTTAGGCCAGCGAATTATACACTTTTATATGTATAGCGAATTATACAGTTTTTATGTTTGCTATGGAGCGCAATTATGCAAAATTTGCTATATTATACAAATATGATTTTTTTGTTTGCTATATGTGAAAGTTACCCTTAATAGTCTGGCCCATAAGTTTGAAACTAAGAGCAAAACTTTCAAATATAGGAACTTATTAACAAGTTAGTTTGTACATGTTATAGTAGGTATTAATTTTTAAAAATATTTTATTTCTTATAGGAAATAAGAATTTTTGTTTTTAGGATTTGTCATACAAGAACACAATATCATTCATAATATAGTCGTTTGAAAAGTTTCGCGTTAGGAAAGATTGTTATTATAGTTTCAATATTTTCGTTTTTATTGATTTTTGTATGTAGATCAATTTCATGAAAATATATTAAATTTCAATCTCCCACGACATACAAGAAAGAATTTATTATAAATGTATGCAAAATTGTTGAAGGAGCTATATCGTCAAATGTGCTTGACCTTTGTTATTTAATCAAATTCACGAGTGTTCGATATTTATATTGAAACCTACTAAAATTTGATAGATACTATCGAGAAGTGCAACACTGGAGTCAAAGTGCTTCCTAACATATTAAAAAAAATTATATTCAAAACTCAAACTCGAGATCTCTAGTTAAATATTAAGAAACACTTATCACTTCACCACAATTTTTATTGATGGTATACTTGATCGATTGAAAATTATTTTGTTGTGCGTGGAACTATTGAATAATTCTATACTCCAATTAAATACTTCTAATTAAATATAAATAAACAATTATCACTTTACCACAATCATTATTAATATATTTGATCATAAGAAATTTCTTTTAGGGCGTTGAATTATCGAGTTATTACATATTAAAAGCTTAAATTTAAGACCTCTAGCTAAATATGAAGTAATATTTATCATTTTATCTTTATTAATATACTTGATCATTAAAAATAGATTATCGAATGGTCTGACGAATAACTAGATTTGACTAAGAAATCTTTTATCCTCCTAATTAAATAGAATCTATAATATCTCTTTTTATTATTTGTAAAATTATTTTATTTTATTTTTTTTTCCTAGTCTCATTAAAGAATTACTATAGCATTTTAAACATATGTAAAATAAATCTAATACACATGTGTAATAAAATTATGCTCATTATATATTTATAAATTCTAAATCCTGAATTTACTCGTGATGAAAAATTCTAAATTTAGAAATTGTACATGTGGTAGAAGTACGAGGAATACACGAGGACAAGGTGAAGCAAATGCTGATAGAATTTCACCTTTAAAAAATGACACATAACACATCTTTAGATGATTTATTAGTCAAACTTTCAACATGTCTTTAATTCATGTATTTTAGACGGCATAGTATATATAAGCTATTTATATAACAATAAAAATATAAATAAGTAATTTTTATAACGAACATTATATTAGTTCTAAATAATAAAAACGAGAAGTATATTCAGTTATTTTCTCTATACAAATAATAACATATAACATAGTTCAAACATCTTTTAGTACTATACAATATTTGATGGGATTTAATCCTTTCATTGTCAAATAATTACTTTTCCACTGAAAAAGGTTATTTTGATAAATTGTTGTGAAAAGAAAAACATAGTATATATCTCGAAAAACTTAAAAAGTTTCTCGCTGTTTCAATAACAAGTTAAATATCACTATAAATTTTTTAGTGAACTAATTTAATAAAAAATGATGGAAAAATTATATTCCATAATGCAAATTTTTTCGTGATTCGAAAAAAAAAAAAAACCTTATTTTTTTCTAATATAAGTGTTACTTAGAGTTTCAGTATGCTCCTAAGTTAGCAATTTGACAGCCTTTTTTCTAAAATATCAAACAATTTATTTGTCCAACTGGATACTCCTGTCATAGACCAAAAGCCCAACTTTCTTGGTAAATAAAGTCCACCGCCCAAATAAAAAAATAACTTCCCACTTTAATTTTTAAATTAATTTTATATTTTATTTTTTTATGTATGCATTTGCAAAAGGAAGATATAAAAATAATATTCTCAATTTTTAAAAAACATTTAGTATTAAAATTTTGTCAAATCTTTAATTTGCTTAATTAGTTCACTCATACTCATTTCTCTCCTTTGAATTGACGATATAGTAATTTTGGTTGGATTTATCAGTCGAAGCAGGAGACAATATACCTTGATATTTTCGAGCATTCTTTGATTCAAAGCATCGTTCCATCTCAATTGAAAAAGAAAATAACGTTTCAAGGACAAATCTAGTTCTGCTTCCGCGTTGCTTTTGTATTGTTTTTTATTTTTACCCTTTTTTGTGTCTGATTCCACGTAATCTTTTTCAAGATCGGTATGATGTTTTGAAAAAACAGGGCTCAGATTTCCTTTGTTTTCTACATCTGACCCACGCTCTCTTTGACTTGGGGGTTCTTTTGCTTCTTGACTTCGATTCTTTGTTTTTATTTTTTTATTTGATGGTAGAAAAAAGTTTTGGTTTTTATTTTGACTAACATTTTTATTTGTATTCAAATTAAAAAGAAGGAATTTGCTTGATATAATCCACGGTTTTATTTATAGACATTATAAAGTAGTACAAATTCAGGGAAGAACCAAAATTTCAAATTCAATATGGGACGATTAAATATTTTTTCATTCATTCCCATCCAATCAAAAAAGACTTTTTTCGAATTTTTTTGGTCTTTTGATGTTTCAAGCTATGTATTTCTTATAAAAAAATGTATATGTATAAATAGTATAGATAAAAAATGAATTATTGATTGATGAAATTCTATAACAAGTGTTTGCAAATAATTAAAATTCATCAATACACACAAAATGGAAATGTTAAAATTCGTTCATCTAGGGCTTAGAAAAAAGTCAAATAGAGTATAACATTATAATAAAAATAACTTTTAGTGATAATAAATATGCTCATTAAGAATAAATGCTTAAGTATATCAATATCATTTAATTGTCATTAAATCTAATATCATTATATATTTTAACGGCATTCATAAAAAATGTTAATTGCCCTAAAAATATATATTCGGCCACAAATAGTTGCTAACTTGTAATTGCATCTGACTATTATTATCCAAAAAGACCTAATTAACAGACAAAGAAAAACAAAATAAAAATTTATTACAACCAAGAAAGAAAAGGAAAGATAATGGATAATTAATTTTTCCAAGGTATTTAAGAATATTGTTATTTTTTTCTACTTTTATTTATCATGTTATATTTTTTAAAAGTTAATTTTATTGATTTTTAAAGTTAAATTAAATTAATTTAATATTTCAAATAAAATATTTATATATTTAAAAATTATAAAAAAAATATTATAAATTATAATTTTTTATGTATCAATATAACAAAATAATATATCACAAAATATTAACCAAAACTTTATAATTTAATTTTATAAAAAAAAAACTATAACAATTAAGTGGACGGAGGTAGTAAAGTAACAGAACTATCAGCTAAACTCAAAGAAATTATTGTTTTTTCTTTGAAATCAACATCAACTCACAATCAATTAATGTGTAACGACCTGTTTAGTCGTTTTGAGCAGCAGATTTTATTTCTGGAAAAACAGGCTGAGACGACGGAACCCATGACGGACCGTCATGAGCACGACGGACAGTCGAGGGGTCTCGTTTCAAAACACTTAGAAATTCTGAAATTGGGTACTGAAAATCGACTCTCTGAACTTCGTAACGGAATGGCAGGACGGACCGTCACGGGCGTGACAGACCGTCAGAGACTCTTTGGTGGAAATTGAGTCTCTGAACCTTGCGACGACCTGCAGGACGGACCGTCGCAGGCACGACGGGCCGTCACAGGTTGCGTAATCCCAGTCTGGGTCGGATTTTTTTACACGTTTTAAGGGACGTTTTGGACTATTCCTACTTTAATTATAAAGTTAGTGGGTTTATGTTAATAAGTCTAATTACTTGGGGGTTAAAAGAGGTAACCTTGAGTAAATTAGTGGGTTATTATTGTTATCTTTTATTCTTAATTATATGCTAATTAGGGTAAAAGAAAGAGGGTTTGAATAAGAAAAAGAAAAGAACAGAAAGAGAGAGAAGGAGAATCGATAGAGAGAGACGAACGAAGAGGAAAAACACAAGGCTTTGGGGAATTCTTGCTTGATCACTAGTCTTCGGTGGAGGTAGGTTATGGTTTCTCTTACGATATTCGTAGTAAACTCTTAATAGCGAATGATATGTATTGATAATATTGTAAACCCTGCTATGTGCTTAATTGTATGCTTGCATGAACGTAATTATATAATTGTGATTATATAAGCATGATGAAGTTATTGAATCCCAAATCTTGAAAAACCCTAATCTCCTTGTTAATGATGAGGCCTTGGTATAAAAGAAGGCGTGATGAACTAAAATAATGAGATTGATGATGCCTTGGTAAGAAAGAAGGCTTGATGAATTGATAGAAGGAGATTAGGGGATCGGGTGTCACGAACCGACACGTAGATTTAGGGGATCGGGTGTCACGAACCGACACGTAGATTTAGGGGATCGGGTGTCACGAACCGACACGTAAATTTAGGGGATCGGGTGTCACGAATCGATACGTAGATTTAGGGGATCGGGTGTCACGAATCGACACGTAGATTTAGGGGATCAGGTGTCACGAACCGACACGTAGATTTAGGGGATCGGGTGTCACGAACCGACATGTAGATTTAGGGGATCGGGTGTCACGAATCGATACGTAGATTTAGGGGATAGGGTGTCACGAACCGACACGTAGATTTAGGGGATCGGGTGTCACGAACCAATACGTAGATTTAGGGGATCGAGTGTCACGAACCGACACGTAGATTTAGGATATCGGGTGTCACGAACCGACACGTAGATGTAGGGGATCGGAGTGTCACGTACCGACACAAGAGAAATAAAGATAATGAATCTTGAAAGATGTTAATATACTCAATCTAATGAACATAATTCCTAAATGAGTATGGTATTGAGGCTTGAGTCCTCATGTGTGAACTTGACGGTAATTGATTATGACATAGTACTTGTTGTTGCTACATGTTGAGTATCATAGTTGATTTTATGATATTACTTGGTATATATTGATTTCTATTTTGAGTTGGCCGATGATATCTACTCAGTACCCGTGTTTTGTACTGACCCCTACTTTTATGTTTTCTTCTTGTTTAATTGTGGATTGCAGCAAACGTGCCGTCATCTTCGACTCAACAGTAACTCTAGCCAGTCTTCATTACTCCGGATATCAGGGTGAGCTGATCTTCCTCTTCATGTCTTGATGCCTTGAAGTTCCGGCATGAACTAGCTTTTATGTATTTTTAGCTTCTTAGAAACTCTTAGATTTAGTAATTTGAAGTAGATGTTCTTGTGATGATGACTTCCAGATTTTGGGAAATAATAGTTATTGAATTGGTTTTTATTAATGAGTTTAAGTCTTCCGCATTACTTTATGTTGATAGTACATTGAAATGTTAAGGTTTAGATTTGGTTGGTTCGCTCACACAGGAGGGTAAGTGTGGGTGCTAGTCGCGGCCCGATTTGGGTCGTGACATAATGCAATATTATTAATTAATGTAATAAGGATAGTTCTATTTTTTCCATGCTTATTCATTATTATTATTAATAATAATAGTGTATACAGTGTTTATATCATTATTTGCTATGTATTAGTTCTACACTCTATAATACTAATATGATGTCTATCAATTATGCATAGACTTAGTGTTCGTAGAAAGGAGAGATGGTTTGCATCTCCCCAGACAGGGACGGGAATAACATTCGGGTTTTACCTGTTATCGATCAGACACATCCTGTTAAGGGTACCCACTTCAATGGATAATGTTATAAACTAACAAAGGTTGTAGTGGAGTGGTAAGTATTTCATTCACCTTTAATCAAAAAATTTCGTGTTTAATTCGGACCTCCTTGGATACGAAGTCGCCTTTGTTAGGAAATATTTTACCTTCAATGTGAAACTTCAAGAGGCAATTCAAATTTAGTCAGACTCTAATATAAATACTGAACATCGAATGAAATACTAAAAAAAGTTATGCATAGGCACAAGATCCTATGAAATGAAAGATTAGCAATATGGGGTGGTTTGGTAGGATACACTAGGAAAAATAACATGTGCATCAGTTTTGTGTTTTATAAATACTTTATTTGATACGTTTTTTTGATATTTAATACACACAATACATAAACGTATTTTTTAATTTAGTCTCAACTTACATTTATGTCCTCTAACTTTTGGTGTGCATAAATACACACTTAAATTAGTATAAAAATGAATATATAAATTCACATTAAAGTTAAGATAGATCGAAATAATATATATTGAACAAAGGTGATTAAATAAGACATAACAATATGCAGCTTTCTCATAACATGACCCTAGATAGAATAATCTGATATGATATGATACTTAAAAACTATGATAAAATATTATTATTAATAAGGATTGTCAAGTCATAAATATTTCTTTATTCTTAATGTAAATTTTTAGATTTAAAACTTTTCAAAATAAAAATTTTAATCAAATTTTAATATATTTATAATCATGCTCATCAAATTCACTTATGAAATTATACCGAGTAGGATATCATTTTAACCAAACAAAAAAAAGAATGAAAAGGAAAGAGAGAATCTAATATGAAAGCAAAAGAATACGACAAAGTAAGGGCGGCTAGTAGATGAACACGTGTCTTATTGGCAATACAAAGAGAACCCACAAACCAAAAGATAATGGAATTTTGCCAACCAGCAATATTAATGGTTATACTTTTTCATTATCTTTTCAAAATAGTATAATCATATTCTTTTCATTTTGGTAATCGATATTTATAATAGAATTTAATTAAATTTAAATTTATATTTTAAAAAGTCATATTCAGATTAAAGCGTTCTCATATAAAGAATAATTTCATATTCAAAAGAATTTGAATTTAAAAACTTTAATAAAAGATGAAAAATAACTTATCACTCTGTCATAATCTCGATGGTTTTGTTACTCCTACTTTGTAGTGTCTAGTTCCTTTCTTTCCCTTTGAATGTTGAACATGAATAGTGAAACGATAAATTTTGTCTTTTAAGTAGCATAGATCTCGAATAATCGAATTTTTATGTTTTGCTTTTTAAATAAATTGATTTTTAATTTTTACTTTTCTACTAATCGAATTTATATGTAATAGGGATAAGTTTTTGGAAATTAAAGTGATATTTGATCTACGAAAATATAAATTTATGAGATCAAATAACCCTATATTAAATCATGACAAATAATTATGAGATAAAATTTGAAACCTTTCATGCTATAGATAAAAATTCTTTGAAATGAAATTATTTTTATATATACATAGAAAATGTTTTATCCATAAAATATGACTTCTTGGATTATTAGATGAAAAAACAAAAGTTAATTTTATATTATTGTCTACTAATCCCATTGTTAGATCCACCATTATTATTGTTAACGTGGCATTTTCTATACCCTAAGAAGTGATATGTTTAGTTTATAAAAGAAAATTACTTTATTTGTTGCGTTGAATATATCTTACCACTTTGATTCACATATTTAAAAAGTTAAAAATCATAATTAATACCCAGAGTTTAAAGAGAGAAAAAAGATTGGTTTTTTTGTTGTATTTTTCGCCTAGTGTCGAATACCTGCTTTGAGAAGATTAATTTGAATTCATGTCACAATATTTGTTACTTATTTTGGAGCTCGACTTTATCTGAATGCATGTCCACAAATCCCACTTCCGAGATAAAGAGCTCCTAGCTTTTTAGTGATCGATTAATTCAAATTTGGATTGAGAAGTTCAATTTTGATAAAGTATGACTAATTTGAATTTACATGTAGAAGTATATTTTAGAAAAAAAAAACTAATTTGAATTCATGCTAAAATATATAGCTACTTCGTTTTGAAACCTGATTAAACTGAATTTATGTCGAAAAATCTCATTTCAAAGATGAAGTACTTCAAATTTAGAGTCTACTAATCTGAATTCCCATAAAAAAATCTCATTCATAGCATAACGAACTCCTATTTTAAAGCACGGCTAATCAAAATTCACAAGAAGACCCAACTTAAAAATCGATGAAGTACTCGAACTCAAAACATCCAACTAGAACACACACCATACTTTATCACATGACACCATATTTCTTATGTAGAATAGAAGTAACACAATTTATCAAGTATGTCACTTGCAACATATTCTATAGCCTACCATAAAAATAAATAAAAACTAAGCTAAATGCCAATAAATTTTCATAAAACATGGAAGAGTTGCTTTTATTGACTTCAACAACACAAAAAAGACTATTCAAAATATCAACACTAACTTCCCAACTTGTAACTATCATAAATTAATAATTCATTAGCCATTCTTGACTATAGTCTATAATGCATCAATTTGTTGAAAGCCATAGACTATATAAAAAAAAATTAATAGCAAAAGTAGTACTACTAATATTAATGATCAAACCACATAGAAATAATTTTGATAAACTCAAATTAATATATTGAAATACAACTTCAATTCATTGAAGAATATAAAGAACTTATTATAAAAAATTATAAGAATATAACAAATGACTCTTTTTTTCAATCACTTAATTGTTGAAACAATGTGATTAGTTTATCCTCTCTATCCCCATTTTTCTTTCCCCATAAAACTAAGGGAATTGTTTGATGTTTCTTCCCTTGAAACTAATGGTTAAAACTTATATCCAATATATCGATAAGAATTTCCAATATATCGATAAGAATTTCGAAAAGAATAATTAATTAAGCCACGATACGCTCCTGGTCTATGTACATTTGTTCCAGCCAAGGTGGGATGGAGTCGCGAACACCACCACCGTGCTTCTGCTGCTCTGAACTGTATAGTCCAGTACCAGTGGAGGACACATCTTTCACCAAGGAATGAACCCACGACACGTCTGGCTCGTTGAGTGGAGAGGGTGTGATTGTTGATCTTGTTGGAGCACCATTTCCACCGCGAAAACCAAAAGATTGAGATCTCTTGAGCTTGTTTGTGTCATCACTGTTGAAGCCCCATTCCAGTTTCCCATCAGGGGAGCCCCAGTCTGATGACATCAAAGGTGGTGAGTTAGCAACACCATTGGGAACAGCACGATGGCCCATTCCACTACGGTCAATAAAACTCTGGCTACGCTTTGCAAAAGCAGCAGACCTCGAGTTCATGACAGCTTGAGCCACTGCTGCTGAGGAGTCGAATCCATAGGTTGAGGGCTTCCTCATCGGAGACGATGATTGAGGAATGTTAGTATAGCTTGATTGAAATTGGTTCATGTTTTGTCGCATCTGTAGCCCGGTTGGAGATTGCATCTGGGAGCCGTTACTTGACACCTTAGGTGAGAGACCTTGCAAATGAGAAACCGATGGAGAGTACAACTGAGAGCTGGTGGTGGATGTAACTCTCGGAGAAAGGCCTTGAAATTGGGACAGCAATTGAGAATCCATGGATCCGAAAACATCATCAAGATTCGTAGGCTTCAAATCTGCCATCCGATTGTCCTTGTTCCAATAAGACGGTGAAGAGAGACCAGCCATCTCATCTATCAATTGCTGTCTTAGTTGCTGCTGCGTGCGGATGCTTTCCAAGCCAAGCATGTCCATGTCCAAGTCCAAGTCCCGAGCGTTTAGAGATGTCTTTAGCCTACTGCCAGGTAGCTGTAATGCAGGTGGGGTGATGTTCGCTTTGTTCTGCCACATGTTTCCACCCATTGGAGACGAACATGTAACAGCAGGAGACATCGGTGGCGTTGAAGTACCAGGCAACAACATGGATGAAGAACCAAGAGCCAGAGGGCTCAATGTTGACATGTCCATCGACCCAACTGGACTAGCCTTTGGAGAAGGGATAGCTGAACCAGTGGACGCATACAAGGGGCGCAGCTCTTCGGGCTTGTGAGCAAAGAAGCAAACTTTCCTTGAGCACCCGGTCTCATCCTTGCAGAGACGGGTTCTATATTGAGCAGGGTGAAGCCATGACTCAAATACACCATGAGCATACTCACAAGAATCATTCTTTGCACAAACGCCTTTCTTGAACTCGGGACATGGAACACAAGTATAGTTATACTTCCTTGGATCGCGTCTCCTCGCGTTCTCCCCTGGATGAACAAAAGGGCATTCAGTCCAGTCATGAGAATAAGCCCTTGAACATGGCTTAACCTTAAAACAATACATCCTGAAATCATCACTCCCATAAATCCCATCATTTATGTCAGGCAAGGAAGTATCGACCGGATACTCTTTCTTCTCGCTACCTTCCTTCGTCATCTGAATTGCTGTTTTTCCTTCTTCCTCCTCCTCCAACTCAGCAAGCTCAGCCAAGCAGCCATTCAACAACAACTCCAGCGATTTCCTTTTCGAATTCCTCAAAGACTTAGGATAAGAAGCAATCACATCACAAGGCCTGTTTCCACTAGAATCACAGACATTAACATCAGCAGAAGCATCAATCAAGATCTTTAAAACCTCGACCGATGATTCCGACCCACCAGCTGCAGCACAGTGAAGAGCAGTTGCACCATCAGAGCCACAAGCCCTGTTGACATCAACCTTACCAGTTCCAACAATATACTTCAAAATCTCAATACTTCCATACATGGAAGCAATCATCAGAGGAGTTCTCTCTTCAAACCCCATCTTTTTTGAACCAAATCTTCTCCCATACCAAAAGCTGAACTCATCAACAGCACAACCTTTCTCAACTTCACATATGAAGCTAGCAAGATCATCTGAAGCTGACAATTCAAGCAATTTTGAACAATTTCTACCATGCCCATCTTTCTTATCCATGTTTAAATCAGAAGGACAAACTTTACTCCTTGAACCAGTACACATCAATTCCTGCAAGTCATCAAAAAGCTTCAGATTTAGATTTACTACTCCATCCAACACATATAAAATCACAAATTCCAAAAGTAACAAACAGTATAAACCTAAATCATTACTATAACTCTTCCTAGATTTACATTTGCTACTAAATCAAACCCATAAAACATCAGAAATACTGAACCAAAAATCCCAACTTTTTTCCCTAAATCCAATGAACCCATCAGAGTAAACCCCACCAAAAGAATAGATCTCATAAAACTTCAACAACATAAAGAAAAAAACACAGAACTAGTCAACAAAAAGTTCCAAAGTTTCAATCTTTTTTCAAAATACTCCATACCCATACACTAAATTAACCATAAAAAGACAAAAACTAGAAACCCATCTCATAACTTCAACTAGTCAACAAGAACTGAAACCCCATCACCAAAAAGTTCCAAACTTTCAATATTTTTCACAAACCCATAAGCATTCTTTACCATAAAATGACAAAAACCCCATACTAGAAGAAACTAAAAGCAATAAAATTTTGAGAACAAAACATTACCTTAGAGATGGATGGATCAAGAAACTTGAAAATCAAGTATTGAATTAGTTGTAAGATTTGGGAGTTGTTATTTGTTTTGAGTAATTTTTTTTTGTGAAGAAATGAGTGAAGGGTTCAGAGGTATATATGAGTTAGAGAAAGGAAAGGAGGAGGAAAGGGTGACTTTTCTTCTTGGTGAGTTCAATTTTTTCTCTCCTCTTTTTAGTGTTAATGGTCAAAGTCAAATCTTCAAAATTTGGTCCACTACATACAATAAAATTATAGATATGGTCACTAATATTTTAGAGTAAGTTCAAAATATACCCTAAAGTTTGTTATGAACATTTTAGTTTTTTAAGTTTGTCAAAAGTTAAAACTTGTTATATTCGTCAAATACAATAACATATTTGAATAACTAGAGGTTGAACAGAGTAAGATGTACGTAGAATTGATACATACTTTTTTTTTTGAGTTAGAGAGGTTGTTCACTTAAAAGAAGTGAAACTAAGACAAAATTGAAAAATTCTAACGATTTAATGAAAAAAATGAAAATAAGGAATTCAGTGAAAATTAATATATCTAAGAGGCAATGTTTTTGCAGATGTTTTTTTTTTTTTTGAGAGTTTGATATAATATTTTAGGTGCAATTTCTAATATTTTTGAGATTTAGTGTAGCTTTTTGTATTCAAAATACCCTATTTGATAAACTTTTCTAGTGGTTTTGATTATGTAGGTTTACATTTCAATTAAATATTTAGCAGATAAAGTTTGTTAAACATTTAGCCAAAACTAAAAGTACTTTTTTCACGTACTTTGATTTGTTTGTTAGTTTGTTTTAAATATAATTTTTTTTGTAAGTTTTTAATTTCAATTTTTAATGTGACATGTATACGACTGTAAAATAAATTTTTTTTATACGTTTCATATATCTTTAATTTAAAATCATAGAATACAATAGTCTTCTATAATTCTTGTATTTTTAGTTAAATCAAAATCAGACAAACAAATTGAAACCGATAAAATAACTTTTAATAATTTAAATGACTTGAATTATTCAAAGAATACTTAAGGGAGTACTTTAAACATTACCATAAAAATAAGGGACAAATTTTGTCATTTTCTCACTATATTACATACCACTTGTGTGTCTTACTGGTTCCCACCTAAATGCAAATGAAAATTTCAAATGCAAATTAAAATGAAATTCAAATTCAAATGCAAATGTAAATTAAAAATGATTGAAATTTTGAGCGCGTCTTAAAAGTGGAACTAATTGCCACGTCAAAGCTCCAATATATCATTACATTCGCCTCCGTTTCATTTTTACTCATTCACTATATTAAATAATATATTAATTTTTATTTATTATTTTAATATAACACAATAAAAATATCAATTATTTATTTTCAAATCATTTTTTGAATAACTTTACTAAAATCAATTAATAGAAATACCATAATTAAAATAGTATCAATCCTTCATTTTCAAATCATTTTTCAATAACTTAACTAAAATCAATTAATAGAATACCATAACTAAAATAGGAAAAATTATTTAATACACAATTTATTTTATCGTATTTATAATTTATCGATAAAAATTATAAAAAATCTTATTCTTTCCTATTCTCTTGAATACATCACTTAATGCGATATATCAGTACGTCAAGTGATGTATCCGAAATTGATATGCGATATAGTGAGACGTTGAGAGATGTATTCTAAAATCAGGACGCGATGTCTCGGACTTTTTGGGGTTTATCTAGATCCCATCAAATTTGAGCGATTTTTATAATTTATAAAAAATAAAAAATAAAAATATGATGAAATTAAGTCTTAACATTATATGATTAGTTAAAATCTTATAAGAATATATTAACTTTAATAACATAAAAAATTTAAAGTGAACAAATAAAAATAAATAATCGGAGAAAAATTAATTTAGACTGGCTCAACGGGTTTGTCCTGAATCACGTGTGATATTGGCTGCATTTTGGTTTCTGAATTCTGACAGACGCGCCACCCGGCCCGGCCCATGGTCCCGCTAGTTATCAACACTTAAAACAATATGTTTTTCCACTTTTTGTCATATTGGTCCTCTAAGGACAATAAATTGACTCATATGTCACAATCTAAAGGGTAAAAAAAGAAAATAAAAGTTATAAAATTAATTTGTACAACTTTTTTTTAATAATAATTTGATGTTCTTTTGCAAAAAAAAGATGATATTTTTGTTAGATTAAGCTTGAGAGGATTGGATAGTGGACTTCGGATAGTTCTAACATCTACAACTAGTTTTTGCAATTGAGTTCGATTTAATATATTGATAGAGTTTAACTTTTGATTATTCATGTACTTCGTATTAAATAGTGTTTTGAGCACGTAAGGGTGATGAATGAAATTTGATATTAGTGATGGATAATTTTTTTAGACTTTGTACCTTGCTTAAATAATAATTATTTTATGAGCTACCTATTGAAGTTGAGTTACTCTCAATATACATTTAATTAATAATGGATGATTTCACGATTTACTTTAAATATGTTTTTAATAAAGTATTCTATAAGAATCACAATGATTGATTCAATGTGATACTTGTTATCTCCTACAAACATAATCTTGTATCAAATAACTCGGTTCACTAAGATTGAACAAATGAAATCTAGTAAAAAAAATTGCATCCATCTTCGAACTTTGAACTTGAGATGTTAATATACCAAAATCAGGGTGCAATATAATCCTTCTTCCTAGAAATTTCTGATTTTCTTTTCTCGACGAGTGAAAGCTAAACTCATGTTGATGAGTAAGGCCCGATCAAGTTTATGTGCTATGTCTTTCACAATTTGGTTTTCTTTAAGAATGTGAAATTATCCGTTCATCTTTTTTTTTTTTTATGATTCTTCGCAAACTTCATTAATCACTAGAGCACATCATCCACATCAATAATCCAAAATAATGAGTAAATTTTTTATTCAAAGTCACTTCTAGTTGTTTGGAAGATCTACCAATTGATCATATTTTCGAGGAACACAATAAGGTTATTGATCTTTTATCAAGTCATGTGTTTATAATCTATAATATAAATATTATACTTTTTGTTATATCATCATATTTTGATTTGTCATAATGTTTTGACAATTTCATGGTCTTTTGTTTTGAACACTTTTGACTCACACAACCACAAAATACTTTATATTATATATTAAGAAAGGAGAAATCATCAAATTTTATTGACTCTTATCTATATCTTGAGACTTGAGTTGCCAATTCAGACACAGGCTTTTGTAATTGACCTTTCTTTCTCAATCAAAAAGGTCAAGTGGTCAACACATGCACTTATTTTTTTATAATGACTTCGAAAATATGTCAAGGATTATTATTATCTTGTCGACCAAAAAAATTTTAAGATATGATCAGGAATTAATTTAATCATTTTTTCCCTCTAAATAATCTCTCAATTGTATTATATTTACTTGAAGAAAATTTGCAACATCACTAACATGACATGAAACATATGAAATGTGATACAAGGGTCATTTGGTGATTAATATTGCAGATATTAGTTATGTAAATATATTAGTTTTTTTTTTAAGTCTCGTATAAGATAATAGATCAAAAAATTGTCTGATAGCTGAATAAGAAAAATATTATACGTCTGTTAGACCTTGCATAAGTAATATCATGTAGATATTAGGGCCCGTTTGGCCATAAATTTTTCAAATAATATTTGGGAAAAATTTGGCAAATAATGTTTGTCCATACAATTTGCCATTATTTGGCAAATATTTTTGGCAAATATCCCAAATTTCCAAATACTAGTTTTTTCTAGTATTTGGGCCAAATTTCATTATTTGGGATATTTTAAAAATTAAAATTTTACCCCAATCTTTTATCTTTTACAAAAACACCCTCCCTAGTTGTTGCTTGCGTTGTATTACATCATTTTTTACGTGAACACCAAAATAGTGATAAAATATTTAGTGAATATTAAATAATGATATGATTGTTGATGAAAATTATTAAAAATTGGCTTTAGGTAACAAAGTCATGTACTTGTCTACTTCATGATGTATGGAATAATTCTTGTTGCACTCACTCCAAATTACCACATTGCTTTAGTGTCATGGACATTATTTGTTATTGTTGTAACGAACATTCAATTGACTTGTAATACAAACTTTTAGTTAGTTTTGATAGTTTTTAAAACTTGTGCGTATAAATCATATTTTTCTAAAAAGGTGAAATATATTTCCCAAATTTTATGGCCAAACACATGGTGAAATTACACCCAAATTTTCACTCAAATAATGTTTGCCAAGAATATTTAGAAATCTATGGCCAAACGCTAGCTTAGTTATTTTAACTTCTATCCTGCATAAAATAATATATTTTTATCCTCATAATGTCATATATTGAGCGAATAACCTACTCTCTTATTACAAACTTTATATACCTAATATTACTTCTTCCAGATCTAATACGGTAATACCTACATAACTTATTTTCAAACCAGTTATTAAACGATCTCTTGATAAACAAATAGTCTCACTTACCAAGGTTGTAGTGTAGTAATAAGTGTTTTTTCATCCTTAATCAGCTGTCTAGAGTTCGAGTTCCTTTGAATATAAAGTCGTTTTATTAGAAATTATTTAAATGATTTTTGAATATAAATTTAAATAATCAAGCTTTCAAACATTCGGTAAAAAAAACAAATGGGCTCAGGTGGGCTTTGTGCGCGTGAGATTGGGAGGCACCAGCTAATGGATTACTAGGTATTCTAACCCAGTTGAAAATCTGGCACTTTCCGCGTGAGATTTGATACTGAATAAAATAAATAAATTAATAGAATAAAAATAAAATTATTTTTGTCGTATTAGCTATTTATGTGTGTTTAAATACTCTTTATTTTATTTTTAATTTAATGACACTTTTCTTTGACAATAGCTTTTTAATACGTTGTCTATGCATTTTTTTGTTTTATAAAAAAAGATATAAATCTAGTACTTTTATGGTACCATTTTTTTTAATTATCTAATCGAATTTAGATAAACAAATAGGATGTTACACCAAAATCTTTTATATTATTCTTAAAATTGAGAAAATATTTATTTTCAATTCTATTTTGATATATTTTATTTAAATTAAAATTTTGAAAAGCAACCTTTTTATTTTTACACGCATATATTATACCTTTACAGTGATTATTTCACTTTTGTTATAAAGTAAAATAATATAACAAATTATGGTGGCGTTACAAAAGACCAAAGGAAAAGGTCCAAGTGATATTTAGACTGAAGGGAGTTTTTAAGCTTAATAATAATAATAATTAAAAAAAACTCCAAATATTTATGAAACGCACAAAAATAATCCATATTTGAGGAATATTTCCCTAGGGTCCCAATTAATCAAAGAACAAGTTTTTTCCCCCCCCAACAATAAATAAACAACATAAACAAAATAGTCAGCATCATTAAGAAGAGAGTGATTAATTGGATATTGTAATTAACTTTTCTTGAATTACTCACACACCCAATATATATTTATATGTATATTTTCCCACGTTTTTTAATGCTCACTTTTATTCTATTCATTTTTTTTTTGACATAATTCATAAATATATTTTTTAACTTGGTTTTAAATCACAATTATGTCCTTCAATTTTCGATGTGCAAAAGTAAATACTTAAACTTGTATAAAGTTGGATAAATAGAAACATATGTCCATGTTATTTTTTGTCCTACGTGTATTATGCTATGTAGGCCTCATGTACTTATTCTACTTTATACAAATTTAAGTGTCTAATTGTGCATATAAAAAACTGGGGAACATAAATGTAAAATGGGGTCAAATTAAACGATACAATTATGTATTATGTTTTTTTTCATGCGCATTTATCTTTTTAGCAAAAATAAAATAAAAATATAATCCACAAAATTAAATATTTGATTAATGATTGATGTTATAGAAAATCAGATTAAAAATGATAATTACCCAATCAATTTAGTTTAATTGGTTAACATGTATAGGTGATTTAGAATAACAATTGAATTCGATGTTGTGATTTAAGAATATGTAGATTGAAATAATTAAATAGTAAAATTATTATCGTTGAATTGATCGTAAAGCGTAAATACAATAATAAATGAGAATACTGAATAGAAAAAACAATTGACAACAGGAAAGTTGTGTAAATCCACATCCGAAGTATAATATAATGTCGTACAATGGTGATTGAATATACCTACGTGAGGTTAGAAATATGAACATTTTATCTATCATGGCCTATAATGTTAAATTTTTTATGATTTTCAGTGATAAGAACTAAAATGTCATACTGATCAAAATTTATATTGTATGTCTACCTTTCCATAATAGTAAATTCAACATTTCAAAAACTTGAATACGTCTCTGCTTATAGCTAGATAACCCCTTATTTGAATTATTTTTTATTTGTCTTTATTTTTAATTCTCAAAATTTAAATCCTAACTAGATAATTAAAAACCAAAACAACCAGGGGCAAAAATGGAAATAGCCCTCGCAAAGAGATACATAACACGGGATTTTGTGCTTTAAAAGCACCATATGTTCGTACTAGTAGTTGTAATATGTTGGCTCATATATATGGGCAACTCAACTAGCATTAGAGATGAAATTAAAATAAAATTAATTTTATTAGAAAAATTTTAAGTGACAATAATTAAATTTTAGATTTAATATTTATACATATAATTTATTAATGAAAATATATCATTTGAGTAAAATCACTGAATCTGATCGTATCAATAAAAAGATTATTCAACCCTTGCCCCTAACATTCATAGGGAGGAACTTTCAGGTAGAGGCACTCATGATTCGATTTGGATTATTATAGGGTAAAATCAGAATCAAAAATTGATTTAATTGATTTTTAAATAGGAAAATACACAAGTACCCTCTCAATCTATGCTCGAAATCTCAGAGACACACTTACTGTACTAAGACCGTATTACCTCCTGAACTTATTTTATAAATAATTTTCTATCCCTTTTCAGCCTACGTGGCACTAACTTTGAAAAAAAAAGTCAACCAGTATTGGGCCTACAAGTAGTGCCACGTAGGCCAAAAAGAGGTAGAAAATTATTAATAAAATAAGTTAGGGGGTAATGAACCTTAATATAGTATAAAAGTATATCTGAGATTTCAGTCATAGGTTGAGGGTTACTTGTGCATTATCCCTTTTTAAATTTATAAAACCAAATCAAATCAAGTGAAAAAAATAATCGTCGTGATAAATTTGTTGAGGACATACTTTTCTCGAAAGACTACAGACACCTAGTTATGAACAGGTCACATGAAAACTATATTGATTCAATTAAGTAATATTAGAGTTATTGATACATGAACAAAGTGATTTAACTAAGAGAAGTTGTGACTATGTGATGTGAAGTAAGGTAAATAAATATTTAAGTAATGAATTTTGATGGACTTAGACTTAGGGGTCGTTTGGTGTGATTGATAAAAGAAAATAGTCATGGAATAATTTCTTCGTTTCTTTTTTGTTTCTTGTTTAATTATGAAGTATGAAATAACTTATCACAGAATTAGCAAACAGTACTGAGATAAGTTATCCTTCATTCTTGACGGAATAACAATACCAAAACAACTTATCCTCGAATAAAACAATTGAAATGATAAAAATATTGTTAGATTATTAGCATTTTAATATTAATATTTAAAATATTAAATTGCTTTATTTTGGAGTTATAAGAATGAACAATGGAATGGATGACTTCTACATCATCCATTAGCATTGGTTGTCCATCACTTTATTTCATTCTTAATACCTCCATTACTTTTTGTAATCTATGTAACTTCTATTGTAACCTATGAAACTCCTAAAACCATTATCTTCACTATTTACTACCTCCATTATCTTCCTATTTATTGCTAGGATGACTTCTTGTAGTATAAATAGTGGTGGTCTTTATTTGGTTTGGCACACACAATTCATAAGAGAAAACAAAGAGTGAAAGAGTTAGTCTAAAAGAGAGTTCTTATAAGTTGAAAGAAGGTGTTCTTTTTTGTGGAGCTTTGAACTCAACTCTTGTTCAGAGTTGTTGAGTTATACTTTGCGAAGGCTGTTATATCCTGGAGGGGACAAGTCAAAGAGGACTACTGCTGGACCGGTGAAAACATTTGCTGCAGTGGGCTTGAATCTCCTTAAAGAGAGCGAGATATCCGCGCCTCAGCCTGAAGAAATTACTTTCTTCATTTTATTTTCAATTGTAATCGTGCAATTTTATTATCTCGTAAGTTTTTTCACTAACAAATATTTTTTTCAAATCCTTTTTATTATCACTTTTGTATAGTATAATTGCTTGCTCTAGTTTTGAATGTGTTTTAGTGAAATTTTGGTCAATTTTTTGGAGTTTTTGCTTTTTTTTCTCCCCAGTTTTAATAGCCATTTTAGTGCAGCTTTTGTAGCCTTTTTTTGGTGTATTTTGGTCACTTTTTTGCTGCTTTCTTGATGCATTTTTGGAGTTTTGATCCAATATTTTTGATTATTTTGATACAGTTTTTACTTCAAATTTTGATTAATTTTGTTTTTAATTAATACTTTACTTATGATAGTGAAAAGGGGAGCTTCCCACGGGCCTATTTCAATTCATGTAAAATACACATTTAAACTATTGACATTCACGTAATTTATTTTTAAAAGTGAATAAATAAAACTCTATAAAATATATACATATAAAAAGTTTTAATACAACAAACTAAATATCAATAAAAAACAATTTCATGATAAATAATCTTAAGATAATTTAACTCAGTATAATTAATCTCAACATAGTTTGGATTCAGACCAAACAATCCCTTAGGGTTTTAGTAGTTGAACTATATTTTAAAGTGTTGAGCTAGAGAAAAAAGACAAAGTTAAAGACTAAAGTTGATTAAAATTTCACAAAATATTTATATTATATTTATGAATACTATATAAATATCAATTCGATCTGGTTATTTTTATAATTTTTTTAGTAATCAAAATCAAACCAAATAATATTGATTTCTACATTTATAATCAACATAACCAAATCACGTCAAATATTATTTTTTAATCGATATGATTCAAATTTCGACTCAATTTAATTTTTTAGCTATGACCATCGTCTTTTATAGGGAAAAAAAGATAAATATATCCCTGATCTATTATAAATGATATGTAGATATTCTTTGCCATACTTTTGAGATATTGATATTTTTATCGTCCAAATATTAAAATATTTATACCTTTTACTAAGGATATATTCATACCATTTACGATAATTAAAATATATTTGTCATTTTCTCCTCTTTTATATAAAAATGAATAAATAAAGTGAGTAGTTGATCTACTTCTAAATTTTGTCTGACCATATGGACAAAGTGTCATCATAATTGTTCCTATTGATATTTTTGTTTGCATTCAATAAATTTGAGGCAGTTATTATGGTTTATCAATCAACACAAATAATTTAAAATTTTCAAATTTTTAATTTACTAAAAAGGTAATAATAATAAAAGCAGTCAAATATAAATTGGAAAAGAAATGGAGAACTTAAAAAAGCATAACTTTATTCCTACTTAAATAAAACTTTGGTTTTAGAATCCCAATTTAAAATAAAATAAAAAGGCCTCTACTTCTTTTCCAATTCCGACAAAACCCTTTTATTTTCCAACAAAAAATTTAAAATTTTTGTTTTTGGACTAAAAAAGAAAATCATAATGGTTGAGGTGTCTTTATTTTTAATTAAAATTTTTTAAATTAAATTATTTTAAATAAAATTTATGTTAAAACGTCCACATAAAATTAATTTTAGTATATGAATTTGAATTTAATTTCAATACTAATTTCACATATTGATTGGAAACTAAATAAATTGTCCACTCATGGGGTCAAATATTCTCTTTCTCAACCTCATAATATATTATACTCCCGTCATTAAATATTGTCTTATTATAAATAATTATTTCAATTATTAATTAATTTACAAAACTTAAATATAATTAATTTTTTTTCTATTTTATCTTCATAATTATTTTTTTTGAATATGTGTCAATGAATTTGTAAATTTACATAGAAAAATTCTTTAGTGCTAAATTTATTAATTATCTTTTTTTTATAATTCTAAAAAAAGGGAAAAGTAGTGATAGAGATTTTGTGGTCAAATAATTATTTCACAATAATAATAACAATAATACACTCAGCATATACTAATTACTAGAAAAAAAAAAGATGAACTTTTGAATTCTCAATTGATCTGCTATTTTTGACTTCAACAGTGGTGAATTCATCGGAATTTATACAGATACACAGGTTTTTGTTTTCCGGCCGAAACCATGCCGGAGCTTGTTCAAGCAGCACAAGTCTACGCGCCGACGAGAACTCTACAAATTTGGAAATCGCTACTGAACTGGCTAGCTTTCTTCTTCCAGATCTTTGTTCAGATCCTCAAAGGAACGCCTTGTGTAACTCAGGTTCTCTCCTACTTTGGCGTTCGCAATAGCTCTCTTCTCTCTTCCTCTCCACAGTTCAAGCCGCTGCCTGACGTTGAGCCACCGGAAGAGGAGGAGGCGCCGCCGCCGTCATCCGTTGCTCTATCGACTCTGCAAATCACAACCGGAAGTGTCCCGATCAGTGTCGAGGAGGAACATTTACAGAAGCTCACGGTAAATTCTCGTAATTAGCTGTAGAAATTGGATTTAGGTATTGTGTTTTCGTTTTATTGGATCGTATGACTAAATGTTTTGCTATATAAGGAAAAATAGTCCCAGCATATAACTTTGTACTATTAATGCAACAAAACTCTTCATTATTAGTAGAATTCTGTATTATATTAGTGTTTAAATCCGATGTAAGTCTCTGCTTAACTAATGCTTGTATAGCTTTTGCTTAACTTGTTCATCGACAAAACAACCTATGTACTTACATTATCATTGAACTACTTATCATTCAGATGAACTTGACTAATTCAGATTATTTGTGAGAATGGATCATAAATCACTCTTGTATTGGTCGCTCACGAATTGCTCAGATTACCGTCGCCAAAAGTTGAATACTTATTAGGGATCTAGTAGGTTTGCACTTGGCAATTGACCTGTGTGTATTTCAATGTTCATGGTTTTCTGATGTTTTTGTTATTATCTTCTCTTTTTTGTGCTTCAGTTTCTTCTTTCCCTGTAAGGCTTTGAACTGTTTTTCCTTGAGCCGAGGGTTTATCATAAACAACCCCTCTACTTCTGAGGTAGGGTTAAGGTTTGCGTAAACTCTATCCTCCCCAAGTCCCAGTTTCTGGGACTACACTGGGTATGCTGTTGTATTTAATTGTCATGGTTTGTGCCAGACTGCTAGTCAGTAGTGAAAGTGGTTAAATTCATTCTAAATGGTAAATTAGGCCTGTTGTAAAACACTAAACTAGATTATTTGCGTATTTAGTTTCTTTTTCGGGATTGAGGATTGAATATTTCTTTGGAATACAATCTGAAATTCTTACCGATTTTGGATATGCTGGTAAACTACAACTATTTTGGTTGAATAGTTATAAGTTGTGCAGTATAACTTTTAACAGGAATGCTGATTAGATGTTGGATGATTACAAGATCACTTCCGAAGAAAGTTTCGAAGTGTTGATATCTAGTGTTGGAGAAAGACTAAATGCAAAGTAGACACCCTAAAATTTAGGAAGCATTGTGTAGGTCAATGTTTGATTTCTATTCTTCGACCTTTCGGGCCTCTATGCTTCAGTTCATTAACTGCCGACCTAACTAATGTATGCTTGTGCATGAACGTCTTGTTTTTTACTATTCTTCCCCATTCTTTGATTCATGCCATAATAAACTCAAGTACATGTTAAGGTAACAATGAATTGTATAATATGATAAGTAAAGTGGATGTAGTTAATTTGTTGCTTGGAATAGTAGGAAGAAATTTTGGATTGGCCAAGGTGCATATTGATTCATAAGTGAATAAAAATGCGTGGATAATTACTAATATCTCTTTGCAAAATGCATTGGTGTTGTATTGTCTGGTTAATCCTACAAACGATGTATTAGATCATGTTAGCTTTTATGTCCTGATCACATACCAAGACAGATGCCAAGACTTATACAAGTTGAAAGAAATCACATATTTTATTTTTATTCTTGTCAGTGTTGGAATTTGAAACCTGGTCTCTCATGATTTTCACCCAGTTCATTGGCCACTAGACCTCACCCTTGGCTGCTGTTGTAAGCTAGTTAAGTAGTGTGAAAACAATGTACAGATTGGTCCAGGATGATCACAAGTCAACTTGAAAATTTAGTATATGCATATAACATGCAAAGTTAGCTTCTAATTTGAATAGATGAATGGTATTATGGAAATTTAAATTGGTAAAAGGAGGAACTTTTATAGCAGGGCAACTATAATGAGGACATGAGTTCCTTGGAGAATCATTAATATTCCATAAAATATGTCAAAGGATAGAAAGTGTTGTAAGGTGATTCCTATGTTTTGCATTGTTACGGTTTTCTTTTGGGTTTCTTCTGATCACTTCTTCCCTTATTTGTTGGGAAGGTGGTGTAGTGAGCAATGTCCCTTGAGCAAACAGATTGTCAAATTAGCTGGCTAGTTTATAGTCCTGCAAGTCCAATGAGCTTTTTATTTGACTGTGATACAGGCTTGAGCCAGCAAAGTACTGTTGTTGCAAGTTTGAAGGCTGCTATTTATGTAATGTGCCCTATATTAGTAGTAGGTACTGTTCTTTTATACTAGAGGAACCTTATATCAACAATCTTGAGTGTATTTTAGGTATCGGGATTTTTGAAGTGTTCCATAAATAAACGTTGTGTCATCGGCTGTCAATACATGGCTGGCCAGACCATAAAAATGTTCCGACTGTCTTTCCATTAATTCATTTTGCTTCATCATTTTTATCTATGCACATGACTGACTAATGACTATGTCTTAGTTTCAGAATATACCTTCATAGCTTCACTTGATGAATAAAAGTTGTAGTTCAAAGAAGTTTCTGGCAGAATATTTTTAGTGTATTGACATCTAACTGAATTTGAAAATTGACTTGTATCAAGAAGAGATGGTGGATTTTAGTGACGACAGAGGGTCTAAAATCACTTTAACTATTTGTACCCACAACCTAGCTGGGTTTCGGATAGCCAGATTATTAAATGTTTGTAGAACTGGATAACCGATGTTTCTTGGAACACGGATACTGCTGACTGTCATTGGTGTTGATCAATCTTTTAATAGATATTTTGTTTAAATGACTGCCTTCTGTTTATGTTTTTCTCAAGTTCTTAGATTCTGGATGCAGGTAGTTCTTGACTTGGATGAAACTTTGATTTGTGCATATGAGACATCAAGTTTGCCAACCATCATTTGCACCCAGGCAACAGAGGCTGGGTTGAAGTGGTTTGAGCTTGAGTGCGTATCTTCCGAAAAGGTAAACATTTCTAATTTCTACATTCTGATAGAATATTCTAGCAAGTTTCTTTGACATCCATGCTGATTCATTTTTTGGAGGTTTTAGGAATATGATGGGAAACCTAAAATCAACCATGTCACAGTTTTTGAACGTCCTGGATTACATGAGTTCCTAAAACAACTTAGCGAGTTCGCTAATCTGGTCTTGTTTACTGCTGGACTTGAAGGTTAACTCATTACTTTCTACTCCAGTAGTTCTCTTCCTTTTCCATTGGCAACTTCAGTCAATAATATTGATCTTATGTTTGTTATGTGCATACAGGATATGCTAGACCTGTTGTTGACAAAATTGACCTTGAGAATCTGTTTAGCCATAGACTTTATCGTCCTTCAACTATTAGCACGTAAGTATAGATACTTGTTTTTCTGTCTTTATGGTGTTTTTTGTCTTTCCTATCTGACATCATTTGACGTGTTAAATGTGAGGATATTCTCTTTCTTTTTAAATGTCATAGAGTAAAGAAATAATCTGAAAGTAAACGGATAGAAGGAGTAAAAATATGGTGCTATTAGAAGGAACATTGGATTCATGGAAATGTTTGATGCTCAATAAGTAAATGTTGTACTTATTGGTGTGTTGTGCACCAGACTTGTATCGAGAAGGCTACATGGATTATAGGATTGTCTCGTTCATTCTTCTCATTCTAGATCGTGCGTTAGAGCTTGAAACAAGAAGCAAAATTCTAAATCATATTGACTATCCAACGAGCTTAGTGAAGAATAGAACTTGTCAATTTCTGTTGATAATGGTTTCTCATCAACGGTATCCAAGTGACAAGTGTAAGGCTTGGATTCAGGTGATGTCAATTGACAATAGCTGCTTGATGGGTAACCAGGAAGGTGTTGGTGACCTTGTTGTGAAATACACAAGCTGAGGACAGGAATGAAATGAAATGGATACATCTCGAATGAGGGAAAACTCAGGTTTAAATTGCTATCCACGAGTTAATTTGTGCAAAGGGCGACATTGACTACTTTCTTCTTTGTACTTGGATGTGCTGCACTTGAGCTGAGGGTGTACTTGGATGTACTTCTTTCTGCGTATACTCTACCTTCCCTAGATCCACTTGTGGGATTTCACTGAGGTGGAAATGTTGTTTAATGCTGTCATACTGACATTAGTTCAAATGTTCTCCTTTTGGTTTGTTCTGTTTGAGTTTACACTTTACACTACACGAAGGGTGTATAAGTTATACATCATGATGAATACGAGGGTGGTATTGAGTTGAATATTGCCACCTATAGCCAATAATAAACACTCATCGATAAATGAAGTCAGATTGTAGTAGAGTTTTTTGTGGGCAATTCTTTCAAAATAGCCATGTTGAAAGAAACAACACTACTACATGTTGAGGTGGGAGCAACATGGACGTAGATAAGTCAATGGATATGATGATATGGCACACCATGTTGACATCACCTTAAAAAGGACGGCTTAGATGACATGACAGCCACGTCGAATACATGTGGATGTTGAGGTTTGATAAATATATGACGTTTTCCAAATTGATTGCTTAATAGGTTTTAATTTTATTTCATATGGGTATTCCACTAATGATGAACGGTTTCTGAGTATTGTGTTATGTGTTTCTTGTTTTTTATATGTTCTATTCTGTGTGAAATTTAAACTAAAGATGATAGTACGGATCCGGAAAATATTAATTTGGTACTTTTGGCTACTTGAAATAGGATTCAGAACCAAACCTAATTAAGTTCGGTATGGTATGGTTTTCCTCTTCTCTTTTTTGATTTAATTCAGTTCCAATTTGCTCAGTTCATTTTGGTAGTTTGCTTTTTACTGAATTATGAACACTCGTACTACTATCAGTTGATTTCTCTTGCATTTTTTCCCCTTGTGAACTCTTTTTTGTTGATGCACCTATAACAGCTGAAATAGTTTTAAGTCACTGTCGTTTCTGCTTAATATAACTACGGTAAAGTTGACACTAAATGCACATCACAGGGAATTCCGGGAACATGTGAAGGATCTGTCATGCATATCAGAGGATTTATGCCGAGTTGTCATTGTTGATAACAACCCATTTAGTTTCTTGTTACAGCCTTTAAATGGAATCCCGTGCATTTCATTTTCTCCTGGACAACCCTATGACAACCAGGTATAAGTAATGATCAGAAAATAATTATTAGGTCTATTCCTCAAATTTTAATCTACTTTGATCCCCTATGACCCTGAGTTGAACTTCATTTTCATCTTCTACATTAGCTTTTGGAAGAAATCCTTCCACTTCTCAAGCATCTATCTGAGCAGAAGGATGTAAGGCCTGTGCTTCGCGAAAGGTTTCAAATGCCCGAATGGTTCCAAAACCATGGAATCCCTACTTGTGAATTCACAAATTTACGATGATCTTGGCAAATAAATATTCTTGCTATTCCAGGAGGTGCAACACACCTATACTCTAAATTTGTTGTACAAGGTTAGTACCTCTTCACCGGAAGAACAAATTTCTGTATAGATTATTTGTTCAGGAGTATCCGCCTTCTATGAAGACCCAAATTTCTTATCTATAGATTCTTTTGTAACTTTGTTTATAGCTTCCAATTGTGAGAAGAAATTCATGTATGCGCAATTATTATAAATAGTGATTTCCAATATTTATAACTTCACTCACAAAAATTCATGTATAGATTTGATGAGTAGTAGCTCCCTTTAGCATTTGCTAAGTCTTAGTTTGTTTTATACCTTCTCAGTTCTTAAAATATTTTTAGCGGCTACAATATTATCCTCGTCTTGCAAGTGTATTTTTTCAACTTCTAAAATCCCCAGAGGCAACAAGAACAACAACAAACACAATGTAATTCCACAATGGAGGTCTCGAGAGGGTGCAGTGTGTGTTGATCTTATACCTACCCCTACCTTGTAAGATGGAAAGGTTGTTTCTGATACACCCTTGGGAAAAACATATCAAGGCTATTGGCACAACTAAATACGTAGTGATTATTTCGTTTTTTTTTTAATCAAGGTTTCTCTGGTGAAATCAAAAGATTAGAGGAATGGACCTCCAATGCCATTGATTGTGTTTGAGCCTTGAGGCTCTATATATGATAAAGCTAGTTGAGGACAAGGTAAATCATAGTGGAGGCAAAATGTTATCATTAGATATGGTTTCTTCCATCTATTGAAACTTTAGCGGATAGAATTACAATATTTATGCTACTGGGAGATAACACATACCTTGTAAAATTAATCGAGGTATTCATAACCTATAGTTCAATTACTATGATTATTTTCTTAAATAAGCTAGTTGACCATAAGTCCACGATGCACAAGATGGGATAAAACTAACAAAATAATCACTAAAATTATTAAAATTTGAAGTTTTAATGATACTATGGGATTAAATAAGTTTTTTATTACTATAATAAGGCCTAAGTTTTATATCTCCATCGACTATTCTATCAAATACCTGTCTTCCTTCCTAATTATAGATATGTTGTGTGATAATGAGGCCGGTGGCCCTATATAACAACCATATTGCACTATGTGGTATATATTTACTCTTGGATCCACAATATCTTCTCAAGTACTTGCCTATTTCAATTCATACTTAATTATATATATAAAATATGTCAACGTTTCACACACCGTCTTAACCTTTGACTTCAAAGAAATAAATATCGTATAAACTAATATCCGTATTATTAATATATGTATAATTTTAATTAGCTATCAAATGATTCTTAGTAATTGATATCATTTTAAACTTCTAAGTGAAAAGTAGGTTGAGATACATTTTTTGATAAAAAAAAGTTTTAGTACTTTGAGACGTGTTTTTTTCGTTAAAATTTGTTTGTCGTATTTTTTAGAAGTAGTTATTTCGAATGATTTGTTTTCTTTTAAGTTCAGGAAAAAGTACTAATTAATTTCATGCTTATAATTATTGTTGTTGAAGTGATGCTATGATGTTCAGTTATCAATGAAGAGTAAAATAGTTAAAATCTTTCTTATTTCTATTCCCGTCTCAATTTATTTATATAGTTTTAATTTCGTACAAAATTTAAAAACATAAAAGCAAATATTTTTGAATTTGTAATTTTAAATTTGAAATATGTAAAATATCAAGGTGTATCAAAATATGCTTTAATCTTATGTTTTTAGTACATCTTATAGAAAATTCAAATTAAAAAGTTATCAAATTTATTTATTTTTAAAAGTAAACTAAAAAGAAAAAGAAAAACAGAATTTTTTTTTTAAAAAAGTAATACTCCTTCAATCTTGTGACATTCTTTCCTTTTAATACATTCCAAAAAAATAAAATCTTTTTTATTATAATTAGAAATAATTCACCTTAAAAATCTCTGTTATCTTAATAAAATAATTTATAACTATACAAATATCAAAGAATTGTTCTAAATTATAAGTTTAAACTTTTTTTTTTAAATATCATATTAAATTAAATAATATCGTATAAAATAAAATTAGAAAACTATCATTTTTTAAAGAATGCAAAAATCAAAACATATTATTTGATACGACAAAAAGTTGTAAAATTACCTAAAAACAAAAAGAAAAAAGAGACATATGGCAACATTGCATTTATGATATGTACCATATATGAACTCTGCAAAAAAGAACGATTCAAACATAATGGCGTAGCCGTCCCTGTCTCAAATTAATTTGCGATAATTCATTTTAATTGGTTTGCCTGATTCCTACTTGATATTACAATTTTAGAAAATATTTTTTTGTGATCATAAATTTAAAAAATATGTAAAATGTATTATTTAATATTTTTTAATTTTGTCATTTTAAATATTTAATGTAGAAAATTGAAATTAAATAAACAAAATTAGAGATTTTTTCCCCTAAATGTGTTAAAAAGAAAAGTAAGAAAATAAATTAAAATGAATTGAATAATAAATTATGTATTTTATTCATGATTTTTTAATATGCCTGTAAAAAAATAAATAATCAAGTACCTGAAAAATCTTTTCATACATTTGAAATAATAATTTGCATAAGTGATATTTTAAGTTCGTTTTTTTCTCCACCCTCCTAATCCCCCTACCTCCACCCCTCGAGCATTATCCGTCACTTTCAAACACCCAATCGATTCATCCTGATTCATGTTTTCATAATATTTTGCTAGATAACGTATAAATATTTTTGGAATATTTTTTTTTTTACTTATATTCACTTATTTTTTCGGTACCAAATTGTGTCTTAAAAAAAATTAAAATAAGTCCTTCCAACCATTTTTTTTATATTTTGAATTTGAATTCTTTAAATTAAAATTCTTAGTAAGCTTAGCTACTGTTAACGCATATACAGTACAATCCACCATTGCTTCGGTACAAATGAGAGAAAATCTCTGATGACATCATCCATCTCCGGCACCGGCGCCGGTTTATTCGCCGCCGTAATTGTACTGATAACTTCTGTTTTACTACCATTTTCTCATGCTCTCGGTAGTTCCGCCACCACTTTGGCCGTTGCATACGGCGCCAACATCACTATCTGCGGCATAGTAGCTTCTCAACCAATCCAAAGAATTCATTGCTGGTCAGAAAATCAATCAGAATCCATCCCCATATCTCCTAACGTCTCCTTTAACTCCATCGCCGGCGGAGTTAACGGCTTCACCGGCGTTGAAGCCGGTGGGTTTTCCCTTCTCTTCTGGAACTCAACTTTTCAACCCAAAAGACTTTTCTTCAGTCGCTCAACTTTGTTAACATCTGTTACAATGGGGGATACTCAAATTTGCGGCTTAACAAACGGTACCCAAAATGTTAAATGTTGGAGAGATGACTCGAATTTGGGTAAACAACCAAATGGGTCGTCACAATTCATGTCAATTTCATCTGGGTCGGGATTTTCTTGTGGAATTTTGAAAAGTTCAAATAGGGTTATATGCTGGGGAAACAATAGCGATATTGCTTCAGCTATTCAATCTGGTTTTGGTAATATTACAGTGATGAATATATTTGCAGGTGGAAAACATGCTTGTGGGATGAATTCTACAGGTTTTTTAATTTGCAAAGGAGATAATGAAAATGGTCAATTAGATATTCCATCTAATTTTGCTTATGAGTATAATGGATTAGCTTTAGGGGTAAATCATACTTGTGGGGTTCTTAGAATGAATTATACAGTTGTTTGTTGGGGTGGGAATGGTGAATTTTCGACAAATTTAACGAAAGATCTTTCATTTGAATCAATTGTTGCTGGTTTAGATTTTACTTGTGGATTAACAAGTGGGAATTTTTCTGTTATCTGTTGGGGACCTGGTTGGAGTAGTAATATGTATCCATCAGGTACTGAGCTTCCTTTACCAATGATTCTTCCAGGTCCATGTGTTGAGAATGTATGTGATTGTGGTGTATATCCTCAATCGAAAACGTTGTGTTCGGGGAATGGTAATATATGTAGGCCTTGTGATTTTTCGGTTGGAGTAGCTCCACCACCATCACCACGGGTGTTTATTATAGTGCCATCGTCGCCATCTAAGGGGTTGAGAAAGGGATTGTTAGCTTTTGTGATTGTTGGATCAGTTGGGGCTATTGCAGGGATTTGTACTGTTGTTTATTGTTTATGGACTGGTGTTTGTTTTGGGAAGAAGAAAATTCATAATTCTGTTCAACCTACTATTAGTACTAATAATGCTGCTCAACAATGTTATAGTAGTGGTCAAATTTCCAGATCGTCTACTCTTAGGCGTCAAGGGTCGAGGTTAATGAGGCGTCAAAGGAGTGGAACTTCGTCTATACATGGTGACAGAGCAGAGGAGTTTCTGTTTTCGGAGCTTGTTGCAGCTACGGACAATTTCTCTTTAAAGAAAAAGATTGGTGCTGGCAGCTTTGGGGTTGTTTACAAGGGAAAATTAGCTGATGGCCGTGAGGTTGCAATTAAGCGTGGTGAAACGAGTCCGAAGATGAAGAAATTCTTAGAGAAAGAGAGGGCTTTTGAATCAGAATTGACGTTTTTGTCCCGACTACACCATAAACACTTGGTTAGATTGGTTGGTTATTGTGAAGAAATGGATGAAAGGCTCTTGGTTTATGAGTTTATGAAGAATGGGGCGCTTTATGATCATTTACACGATAAGAACAACGTGGAGAAGAGTAGTAGTGTAGTGAATTCTTGGAAAATGAGGATCAAGATTGCATTAGATGCTGCTCGTGGCATCGAATACCTTCACAATTATGCAGTTCCCCCTATAATTCACCGGGACATCAAGTCATCCAACATCTTGATCGATGCAAATTGGATCGCGAGGGTGTCAGATTTTGGATTATCGTTAATGTGGCCGGAGACTGATACCAGTTTCAGTCAGCCAATGAGGGCAGCAGGCACAGTTGGGTATATCGATCCAGAATACTATGGACTAAATGTCTTGACAGCAAAGAGTGATGTCTATGGCCTTGGGGTTGTATTGTTAGAACTTTTGACCGGAAAAAGAGCCTTATCCAAAACTAGTGAAAACGGGGACATGCCAATGAGTGTTGTCGACTTTGCAGTACCAGCAATCATGGCTGGAGAATTGAACAAGATATTGGATCCCCGAGTTGGGCTGCCAGAGTTGACGGAAGCAGAGGGAGTCGAATTAGTGGCATACACTGCAATGCATTGTGTGCATTTGGAAGGAAAACATAGACCTACAATGACTGACATTGTTTCTAACTTAGAGAGAGCTTTGGCTGCATGTGATGATAGCCATGACAGCATCTCTAGTAGTCCAGACTCCATTAAATCAGATTGACATTCCACGTATATGTCCGCGAAAGACTCCCACCAGTATCAGTAGACGATACGTTTTGGTAGTTAGAATAGTACGATTCGTGTAACAATTTGTTGTTAGTGTAAACTGTAAATTATCGATAGCCGGAATGAAGTTCTTTTCTTCCAAGAAGGATACAATCTTCACTATGTTGTGTTTAGCATCTTCTTGATTGGAGTAATTGACTTGTTGCCATTGTTGTTCTTTTTTTGTAAAGATGGCTAATGCACAAAAATCCAATTGTTGAAAAGACAATTCAAGAGCAATAGCAGCAAGCCAAAAGGCAAGTTGTACATAGGAGAATGTTTCAATCTTGAAATTATTGAACCTTATAAGTTATCTCAGTAAATGAATTTGTTATTTTTCAAAAAATGACGGCGGTGTTTGAATCAGCTTAACATACAGAGAGTACTCCTATCTTCTACTACCACAGATATGTCATATTTGTTAAATCTTAGGGTTGGATGTATAGATGTCACGGGTTCAGCTGATCTCAATAATTTTAGCTTAAACTTTTTATGTATTCAAAAACCTATTGAATATACAACAACAGTATATTCGGTGTAGTCCAAACCTTATCCCTATCTCAAAAGGTAGATAGGTTGTTATTGATACTCTCGATTTAAGAAAAAATAGTCCAAAAAAAGGTAATAGAAGTGAAAGCATAACAAAGCCAAATATTACCATAATCGAAGTAAAAAAAAACCCAGAGAAAAATAAAAATCGAAGGATAATAAACTACATCATGAGCAATACTGCAATTACTAGTATGGAAAATATAGGACAACACACTACTACCCTAATTCATGTCCTACACAATAACACAACTTTCTATCTTAAAGATATATTCTTAGTGAGCTGATATTATGTCAAATCTTATTTGATCGCCTCTTCTCAAATCTACCGAGTATACAAATCCTAAACCCCTTTTTAGTAACGATTTAGGTACGAATTTCATATTGTTAAGAGATATAATCATACATTACCAAAAAGAAAAACGTGAAGTAATTTTATACTCCATTAATTCGTATCCTCCACAGATTTCCATGTCATGAGATGATGGACTAATGTAGTAGACAATAGTAATCTACAAGTGGTCCAAGATTTTAAATTTTTTAGTTATTTTAACAAATTATTAATTATTTTTTATTGGTTGAGCAGAAGTAGATGATAAATATTGACTTTGAACATTCTATTAAAGACAGTCACTAGAAAATAGGGCATGATGTAGCTCTTGTGGACCAAAAATTGCCTTTAGCCCCTTTTGGATAAATTATATATCAAAGTTGATGACTAATAGTAAACAAAAAAGAAAAAAAATACTTTTTTATTTTTAAAAAGTTAATGACTAATTGATTTTAAAATATTAGTCAAATTCATATAAGTTTGACTCGTAAAATAATATTGTTTCTTAAAATTAATACTCTAATATGTAATATTAATGCAAAGTTCATTTTTTTTTTTGCAAAATTGATGACTAATAATGATGTTGGAATTTGTCAATGACCGTTTGGCCATGGATTATTAGTTTTTGTACTTTAAATTATTTAGGTAATAAATTAATTAATGATGTTAATTAATCATTTTAACGTGTGGAAGAAGGTAAAATTAGGCTACGTTATTATTAATGGCGTTAATCATTTTAATAAGCAATTGAAGGATTAATGTCAAGAAAGAAGCATCTTATAACAACGTAACACTCCGTCCGTTTACTTTTACTTGTCAGATTTCATTATTTAAAAGTCACATTGCAACTTATGTTATTTATCATATAGTTTTTAAATATTTAAATTTAAAATATTGAATTATTTTAATTATGAAGATTAATGATTTTAGCTCCAAAGATTAGTCATCAACACTAATTACCAAGAGCAAAAATATTTCATGCTAGAATAATTAGTGCAGTGTATATGAGACATACTTCTATTCCAATTCATAATAATTAATAACTATTTTCCGTTTATTTTTAGCTGTCATAATTTTTTTCATTTTTAGAGTTAAATGATTAGAATTTTTATTAATATTTTACGATATATTTTTCATTATATTGATATACAAAAAGTTACAATTTATCTTACTTTTCATTTAATTTTTAAATATCTAAATTTTTTATTTATGTCACATTAATTAAATATAATTTAGCTATAAAAATTATTTAAATTAACTTTTAAAAAACACAAAACGACAATTAAAATTGTACCGCGTAAGTATCAACATAGCCTTTTATTTTAATTAAAAAATAAGCGATCATTTTCATATTAATTTATTTTTAAAAATTTGTCCTTTATTTATATATAATAACCCTAAAAAGTCTTTTGAAGGAATTCAATTTTCTATGGTATCATTAATTAGATAATAGTCAAATATTTAACTTTGTTTTAATAGGTACTTCACCAGTGGACCAAAATTTGTGATAAAAACAGAGTCAATCATACATATTTAAAAAAAAATATGGACTAATTAATACACATGAAAAATCAAAGATAATTCTGAATTTCAATTTCGTGCCATATAATTTTTTTTTTTAAAAAAAGGATATATGTCTTTCAAAAATAATGAATATCAAATCCTCACCAATGCACCCACAATTTGAGCTCAGACAGAGTCGGTCACACATGTTTCAGAAAAATCATGGACTAATACATACGAAAAATTAATACAATTATAAATTTCAATTTCGTAATTTCAAAAAAGTGATATCTGATATTTAAAAGTAATAAATATCATTAACAGACCGTCACCCATGGACACAATTTGAGCTCAAAACGACTCAGTCACACAAATTTTGATGAATTTATGAAGTAATGCACACAAAAATCGAGAAAAAACTAAAATCTTATTTCATGACACATAAACTCCAAAATGCATGTCTTTCAAAAATAATGCTATTAATAAGTAATTACCATAGGATCTATAAAATTCAAGTCAAATAGAATCAATCACATATTTTAAAAAATTCATAAAATAATACATATAACAATTCATATAATTCTGAATTCTATAAATACTTATTCATATTAGATATTTATATTAAAACAACTTAATATACAATGATTAGGTAATTCGTTTTTGAGAAAATTTTAGAAATAACAAACATAATAGATAGTATTGATAATTGCGCTCCATAGCTCCGTTTTCTATAGAGGTTGCGGTTTGTATATTTATTTCCGTTTTTATATTTCGCTTGCGAGAATATATAAATAATGTAAGTATATAGACATTCTGTATTTATACATTTAGGATTTTTCAGAACTTCGTTCATATATTTCGCTTGTCAATATACAAACAAGGTAATTTATAATGATTTTTTCATAAATCGTATATAAATAGCTACGGTAAACATAAACAAAATACTGAATTTATATGATTACACACCGAATTATGCAAATTCTGAATTTATAAAAATCAGGCGAATAACAAGAATTGGAAAAACTATAGCCACAAATTACTAGTTTCTCAAACTGTAGCTATAATCTTAATATAGGCTAAATATTTGTTATTTTATACAATTTCCCCTTTCGTTTTTGGTAATTATATTAATATAAAGATTACCTACACCTTTATTTGGGCTTTTTTGTTATGAAATCTTCTTGCTTAACTATTTAAGCCCATTGGACCATCTTGGTCCAATATTCACAATCAAAAAAATAAATGTTAGATGAGTTTTCACAACTTGAACATAGGGAACAAACTTGAGTACCCACTGGAATATGTAGCCTCATGTGATAATCCGCCACATTCTAAAGATTCGTAAATAAGTTATCAAATACAATATGATATACTTAGTAGAAGTCTAAGTCCGTGACACTAAAAAGTCTGTCCTCGGTTAACAACCTTCTTTGCATAGCAAACCAAATAATAAAGTTGTGCTTAGATTGGGGAGGTGCTCCTCATATAACCTTTTTTTATGCTTATCCTTTTAAATTGTTGAGATATGACAAGTATTATGTAACGATAGAAAACAGTATAAATTCAGATATTATATTCATCAAAATAATACAGTAAAATAAAAGTACGATGTAATAATATAACAACCATCCATTTGACAAGGTGTAAGTAGGTAGAGAGACATATATAATCAGATATCTTAATAACAATCATTTTCTATAGATTTACCTATAAATAGCCTAATTTCTTTAAATTTCAATTTTCATATAATATTATATTATTCTTTATAATAACATTTAGTTATCACAATTAAAAAGTATCAGAAGAAACGACTATATAATCTAAAAGTTTGATTGTTAGTAGCTTGAATAGATGGTACTCAAAAACTAAATTTCATTTAAAATGACTTGAAACGAAGTTGACCCAATTAACACGAATCGTTTAAACCAAAAAAAAGCATGATAGGGCTATGTCAAGTTGCCCAATAGAAACAAAATGAAGAAAGGTCATTACTCAATAGAAACCATATCTCTTTAGTAACAAAGATAATTGAGTCACAAAAATATGAGTGATGGTCATTAATCTCACCCATACCCCCTTTATATCAACCTATCTATACAAATATCATCCACGTGGCAACGTCTCATTAACTACTTATCTAATACCCCACCCCCACCCCCATAGACCCCATGCCCCAAAAAAGTTAGAGGCTAAAACTAACTCAACTATAGCAACAACTTTGAGATAAAAATTTTATATTTGTTCATTGTTTGATATTTTGCCCTCTCCATTCTCAAAATTCTTAATTTTAAACACACAAAATGGAGACTGGTGTTACATGTTGTGCAAGAGTAACATCTCTTCTCCCAAATGTTTCATCTCAACAATACTCAACTTCAATTGCAACTTCAAGATCCATTTCCCCTTCATTCAACTCAAGGGTATGTCTTAATTGATTTCCATTTGATTTTTCTTCATTTTTCTATACTAATTAAATAAATTTAGGACACTATCATAAATTTCAAAAATATCTTGGATATAATGAACTTGTACATCTAAACAAAGCAAGTATAGATGAGCTATAAGCAACGGTAGAGCTATGAGTCTTGTCGCACTATAAGAAAAATGTGAATTACATGGAATTTTTCTAGGAATTAGTATGCAAATGAAAATTTGCAGGAAAATAAGTTTCATACGAATTTTCATACTAATCTCCGGTAAAATTACCATTTAATTCAAAGTTTATTGTGGTCTATGGATTTGGCATAGCCTAGTAGCTTTGACTTAGACCTTAATCTACTTATTATTATATGTATAAATAATTTATTAAGGACTCTTTCCAAGGACTTAGAATTCATAACTTTAAAATTCTGAATTCGCTTCTGTCTTTTTAAGTATGACATGAGATTCTTGCAGAGTTTGAAATCAAGCTCATTATTTGGGGAATCATTGCGCGTTGCGCCTAAATCATCACTAAAGGTGTCTAGGACAAAAAATTCTTCTTTGGTGACAAAATGTGAGATTGGTGATAGCTTGGTAAGTTTGATCATGTTTGTTGACTAATCTTATTTAATGTAATTGTTATACAAGAAATTAATGAGAATGACTTGTTATAATTGGTGTATTTTATAGGAAGAATTTCTTTCAAAATCAACCTCAGATAAGGGGTTAATCAGGTTAATGATGTGTATGGGAGAAGCATTGAGAACAATTGCCTTCAAAGTCAGAACAGCTTCTTGTGGAGGAACAGCTTGTGTCAATTCTTTTGGTGATGAACAGCTTGCTGTCGATATGCTTGCCGATAAGCTTCTCTTTGAGGTACAAAACTATACACTGGCGGAGCCAGGATTTTATTTTTCTTATAAAAAAAATGCATGTATACACATTCGCAACGTGTGAGCAAAAACAAGTTTTTGGACCACCTTTGATATTATACTTGATGTCAAGGGGATTCAACCGTTTAAATATGTACTAAACGATTTGTTTTTACTTTACTTATAAAGTATAATTTATCGATGAAGGGATTTCAATCAAATCACCTTTAGTACATATTGCTCCACCCTATTTGACAAGAAGAGGCTTATGCCTATTGCTACTTGATAAACTGATTCTCTACAATGTGCGTTACTCTCTCCGTTTCAATTTGTTTGTCTTATTTTCCTTTCTACTTTTTAGTCCGTTTTAAAAGAAGAACGTCTCTTCTCTTTTTTGACAACTTTGTACTTCTAACTTTTCACCTGACATGTTTAAAATCACTGGATTAAAGGGGACATTTTGGTACATTTAACGTATTTTTAGTTTAAAATCACAATATTCAAAAATTTTCTTTACTTAAACTTCGTGTCAGGTCAAAACCAGACAAACGAATTGAAACAGTGGATGTAATTCTTATCTAAGTTTGACAAAAACTTGTTCTTTTGATTGTTGATGTGTAGGCCTTGACATATTCACACTTTTGCAAATATGCTTGTTCTGAGGAAGTTCCTGAGCTCCAAGACATGGGGGGCCCTGCTGAAGGTTAGCAGATTATGTAATTCGGAACAACTTACGACTTGTTTGATTATACACTAGAATTTTTTGAAAACGTCAACTTTTTTTTTCAAGTAAAATGCATGTCTAAACAAAATGTCAACTTTGAAATACCATTTTTCGACTTTTTAACTTCAAGTACTACTTTGAAGAAACATAATAGTATTGAAGACACTGATGAGTTCTATTTGTATCAAACAGGAGGATTTAGTGTTGCTTTTGATCCACTTGATGGTTCTAGTATTGTGGACACGAACTTTACAGTTGGAACCATCTTTGGTGTATGGCCCGGGGATAAGTTAACCGGGATCACAGGAAGAGAGCAAGTTGCAGCAGCTATGGGAATATTTGGACCGCGAACTACATACGTTCTTGCTCTTAAAGATGTTCCCGGGACCCATGAATTCCTCCTCCTTGACGAAGGTTTGACATACATCGATTTGTAATAGTTTAGACTTTTCTTGCTACGAGTTGTCTCAATATCGATGCTTGTTTATGTTCATAGGAAAATGGCAACATGTTAAGGATACAACAGAAATCGGAGAAGGAAAGATGTTCTCCCCTGGAAATTTAAGAGCCACATTTGACAATCCTGATTACGCCAAGGTTTACTATCATTTCTCGTATTTTTGTCTTCAATTTCTTATATCTGTACTCGAATGTGTGTTTGTACAAATTGCATTTCTTACTAAAATGAAATTCCGCGTTCTGACTCTTGATTCTTGATAACAGCTGATCGAATACTATGTGAAGGAGAAATACACCTTGAGATACACCGGAGGAATGGTGCCTGATGTAAACCAGGTATGTGTCATCTCTTTTCTCATTTTTTACTCGTTTTGCAAATATGTGATCAGGAGGCAGAGGCAGAGTGGTGCAACGGGGCGTTGAACATTATACTAAATGATTCTTTTTACATATATATGTATAAGTTGTTGAATTCCCTTCTCGATTTCTGACAGATAATTGTAAAGGAGAAAGGTATATTCACAAACGTGACATCTCCAACAGCTAAGGCGAAACTTAGATTGCTGTTTGAAGTGGCACCGTTAGGATTCTTGATCGAAAAAGCTGGAGGTTACAGCAGCGATGGGAAACAATCCGTCCTTGATAAGGTGATCGTTAATCTTGATGACCGGACTCAAGTTGCTTATGGTTCCAAGAATGAGATCATTCGATTTGAAGAAACACTCTACGGTTCATCAAGGCTTAAGGCTGGTGCACCAGTTGGTGCTGCTGTTTGAGGCTTGAGAATGCAGCAGCCCTCTCGTAAATCGTAATGTTTGTTTGTGTTTCTTTTCGCGCTTTCTTTCTAGAGCATCGCGAAAATGCTGTTCCATCAGGTTGTAAAAGGGAGATAGGTTAAAGACAACAAGGTCTTGTTAAAGAAATGGGAATTGGAACATTTTTTTTTGTATATTGTTGTTTCTATTAACTGGTGTTCAATATGCTGGATTTCAGATATAAAAGGTTAAAAAAAAGACAAATAATTTGTAGTATTATGTAAGATAAATTTATGTATTACAACTTGTCTGATTATTGCTTCATTACTATTCTAATATATAAAGTTCGATTTCAATCATAAAGTTGTTTCCACATGCCTATATGTTCGCGGTTTTGTGCACCCTAGAAATCATAAAATTGTCTCCGTATGACGTATAAGTTCTTGGTTTCAATCATAAAGTTGTCTCCCCACGACCTATAAAAGTTCATTGATTTGTGGGGCGCGAAAATCATAAAATTGCCTATGTGTGACGTATAAGTTCACGGTTTCAATCATAAAGTCGTCTCTACATAACCTATAAGAGTTCACGGTCTTGTGAGCATCGGAAATCATAAAATTGTCTTTGGTTTCGAGTTTAGACTAAAGAAAGGGTATAATATCATCACGCCAGCTAGGGGTCAATGACCCACAAGGTCACGATTTTGTGGGCCTCGAAAATCATAAAATTGTTTCTGTGTGACGTATAAGTTTACGGTTTCGAGTTTAGAATAAAAAAGGATATATTATAATCGCGCCAGGTAGGGATCGGTGGCCTATATGTTCACCGTTTTTTGGTCCTAGGAAATGATAAAGTTTTGTCGGTGTGACGTATAAGCTCACAGATTTTTGGTCTTAAAAGAAAAAGTTGTATATGAACCGCGCCAGGTAGGGGTCGAACCTACGACTTTCTGCTTAGGAAACAGACGCTCTATCCACTGAGCTACAGGCGCTTGTGGTGTATTTGTTTATTGCATATTGTAATTAACTACTATATAATTTAAAATGAAAATTAGATTTTCATACAGACGTTGATATGAATATTTCTCGTTTATAATTTAGTTAAATATAATACACTCTCCGTCCATTTTAATTGTCATATATTATTAACTACACTCCTTAAACATAACAAATAAAATGATAATTTTATTACATTAACTTTAGATATTAGAAATCACCGGTATTCTAAATCAATATACATATTTTATGTTTTTTTTTTTATAAATTCGGTCTAGAGCGATTTCATTAAATAATTTTGTGCTAAAACACATGAATTACATATTGCTCACCCTAATTCTTACGGAGAGTCTCGTAAAGTTTTCTCAAAAAATCATTCGAATATAATTTCATCAAATATTCATGAGCTAATACACACAAAAAATTTTAAAAATCGCTTAAGTCTTTTAAAATAACTCCTAAATGCCACAAATTTCGCAGATCATGATCAAGCTATACGTACTGCTCCCTCATTCCTTAGGGAGGAACTCGTAAGTTTTTTGAAAAAAAATCGTTCGAAAGTCATTTAACCAAATATTCATAGGTTAACACATAAAATTGCCTAATACCTATAAAATGATTTATAAATTCCCAAAAATATCGCAGATAATGATAAGGCTATATGTACTTCTCTGAAAACTCCCTACGGATGGTTTCGTAAATTTTTTTCAAAAACATTGTATGGAAGTTGTTTTACCAAATATTCATAGGTTAACACAAAGGAAAATCGAAAAATCAATTAATTCCTATAAGATGATTCTTAAATACCCAAAAATATTGCGGATCATGGTGAGGTTATACTATTGCTCCCTTACTACTTACGGAGAGTCTCGTAAAAAATCGCCCTCAAATCATTTCACCAAATATTCATGGGCTAATACACACGAAAATTGAAAAATCGTTTAATTTTTATATATAAAATAACTCCTAAATGCCCAAAACTGTCGCCGATCACGATGACATTGTAGATACTTCTCCCCTGACTCCTTACGGAGGGTCTCGTAAGGTTTTTCCAAAATAATTTTTCAGACGATATTTCACCATATATTTATGGGCTAACATACACAAGAAATTGAAAAAATTGACTCTTGTATGTCAAAAAATACAGCGGATCATGGTGAGGTTATACGTACTTTTTCATCAATTCATATTGGAGTGTTTCATAACTTTTTTTTAAAAAAAAATGCACGAAAGCCCTTTCACCATATATTCATAGGCTAACATACACGAAAAATTTACAAAAATCAACTAATTTCTACATAATGACTCCTAAATACCCAAAAATGTCATAGATCATGGTGAGCCTATACGCAGTTCTCCCAACTTCTTAAAGAGAGTCTCGAAAAAAAAATCAAAAAAAGTTTGCCAATAAGTTATTTCACCAAATAGTCATGGGCTAACACATACAAAATTAAAAAAAAAACACCTAATTCCTACAAAATATCCAAAAATGCCTGAGATTATGATGAGGCTATATGTACTACTCCCCCAATTCCTTATGAAGAATCTCGTAAAGTTTGTTCTAAAATAATAAATAATTATAAAACAGATATAAAATGATAAATTATATATATATATATATATATATATATATATATATATATATGACAAATTTAAAAAAAAAAAAAAAAAGATCATATAGGGATGCAGAAAACATATAGCTTTCCCATTGAAATGATACTTGCATCATAAAGTTTCAACAATCAAAGACATCCCCTCCTTTATGTATGAAAAAAAAAAAGATGTGTACTTCCTTTTTCTTTAATTTTTGGTTAAGATTAAAAGTATTGTCTACGTAATGGGAGTCTTAAAAAAATAAAATATCTTTTTTGGATCAAGGCTTTTGCTCGAAAATATTACGAGTTTAAGTTATATATACACTATATAGTACGAAGAAACTTTAAACTATTTATGTAATTTTAATATGTTAAATTAAATTCGTTTTTTTCAAAGTTTTCATATTGTGTTTGTTATGAGTGGACAATGGTTTTATATATTATTGCAAGTAACTTAATTTGATGGTATAATAAATTAGGAAAAATATTATGAAATAGTCTGAATTTAACCTCAATTAATAACAAGGATCAAATATATTTATGTAAATTTTTGATGAAATTTTAGTTCAAAACATAGGCCTTTTCTACAAAAGAAAGTAGAATTAAATTTCCCCTTCAAAGGTGTGGAATAATCTTCTTTTCTTGTTGATGCGTTTTCCTTTTTTTCTTTAACAAATTATTTGCTTTGCTTTTTGTGGTTATCATATCATATTTATTATGAATAATTATGTTATTGAAAAGTAAGTAATTTATATGTTGTTTTACAAAGTTAGTATTTAATATGATATATTTATAATATTGAAATTAATTATGCTGAGTTTATTTTTTAGTTACTGTTATATATATATATATATATATATATATATATATATAAAATTAAAAATATAATTCTTAAAATTCCTCAAGTTTTTGTAGAACTTTTTTTTCCCTCTAAGGCCTCAAATTCATGGACTAATATATACAAAAAAAATTAAAAACATAATTCTTAAAAGTTGATTTATAAAAGTGAAAATATGCCTTAAAAATGGTTTGACTATATGTAATGCTCCCCTAACTCATTATGAAGGTTGTTATAAAAATTTTCCGAAAAAAATTTGAATGTTCTTAAATTCAAGGGCTAATACACACGAAAATTAAGAAAATCAATAAATTTTGAAAGTGGGCTTGTAAATATGAAAATATGCCTTTAAATATGGTGTGATTATGTGTAATGTTCACTCATTACTAAGGTCCTCTTAAAGTTTTTTCAGATAAAATTTTTAGGTCTCCAAGGCGCTAGATCCATGAGTTAATACACACGAAAAAACAAGAATGTTGTTTAATTCTTAAAAGTACGCTCCTAAATGCTACAATATGATTTATGCCTTTAAAATGGTGTGACTAAACATAATGTTCCCCTCACTCATTACGAAGGTCCTCCTAAAGTTTTTTATTTTTTTTTGAATAATCCAAAATACTAGATTTATGGGTTTAATATATAAAAACAAATAAAAAAATCATATAATTTCTAAAAGTAAATAAGTATATATATATACTTATTTTTCTAATATATTCTATGAACGGCCTTGTAAAATTTAAAATTATATTACCAATATATAAAACTTAAATTCAAATTATTCTTAAGATATTTCAATGACGAATCGTCCCATTCGTTCTTTTCTTCAATTGGCGATTCCATTTGAGATAAGAACTTTTTCTACGATCCATAAAAGAAATTAAAAAAAATGTTGTCCCCATAAAGAAAGAAAAAAAAGTGAATTAATTTTGTAATGCTTTTCACTAACATAAAAATAATTATGATAATCTGTTGGGTTTTATTTGCCCTGATTTCTTACTATAAATAGGTTTTTCTTTTAGGAAAAGGTTTTGAATTGAATATTCTTTTTTGGGTAGGAAAAGGTTTAGGACTCTATAAACAGAGGCATGTTACTTCTAACTTAATTAGCATTCACAATGTAGTTTTAAGGGCTTTGAGAGTTTTGGTTAGAGGGAGAATTTGTGAACCTCTCATGTATTTCGAGTGAATTGGTTGAGGTTGTTTCCCTCTGTATTTTGTACTCTCATATTTATAGTGGATTGCTCATCTCCTTTGTGGACGTAGGTCGATTGACCGAACCACGTTAAATCTTTGTGTCTTTTGGTATATTTCTCATTGTCTTCTTACTCGTGGTCTTTCGAGGTTTGCTTTGCTAGCTTCCGCGTTTACACCTGCTTATTTTCGGTCCTAACATAATCAACATAAATTGTTAGAAGACGATTGAAATTTTTTCATCTTAATTCAAAAAAAGGGAATTAATTTTGTAATGCTTTTCACTAACATAAAAATAATTAAGATAATCAACATAAATTGTTAAAAGACGGTTGAGATTTTTTCATCTTAATTAAAGGTTGAGTTTTCGAACACGAAAATAAAAATTAATTAAAAATATGTATAATCTCTAAAAATAAATCTTGCTACGTGTGATTTTTTTTTTTTTTTTTTTTAAAAAGTGAGTGTGATTTTCTAGACCACACTTTAGTAGCAGTCACATTAATCCTTAAAAGACCAACAAATAGAATAATTGCACACTAACATGTAACATGTATATTAATTAAATAAAATAAATTCTTAACCAATCATTAATTGACAACTCGGCATCACCTTTTTTTTAATTATTATATATATTGCTCAACTCTCCTTTTCTTTCAAAAAATAAAAAATATATATATATATATATATACTCCTATACATCTAGAAAGATTGAAAATTAAACAGATAGAACTTTCTTTCTATGATTCTAAGTTCGACTATTTAAGAGTTTATCGGAAATAGTCTTTTTATTTAGAGAAATAAGATCTTCGTAAACATTATTATCATCATATTCGACGTGTGAGATTACACGGTATGTTATTATTATATTGTATTAAGTTATCTATATGGTCTTAATTCATTCAATCATTGTCTATTGTTCAGTTAAGGTTTGTTTCCCCTGTTTTTTTGTTTTTTTTAAAAAAAAATTAAAATAGAAAATTTGATATTAGTTTTTACCTTCATTTCTTGGAAATTTTTCTTACTATTTTGGCCAATAATTGGAACCTTTTTGTTTGATCTGTGTTATTTTTGTTTAATTTGTAATCTTTTTTTCTCTTTACTTGCTGCTTGTAGGTTTATAGAGTTGATCAAGAAGTACTCGTCGCGATTCTGATCCAGAGTATGTTCCTATCTACCGAGTAAGTAAAATACTATCAAGAACAAAGTGATCTTTTTGCTAGAGATCTTAGTAGTTCAGTTGGTTGACTATTTGAACTTTAATAGCTCAATTGATTGAGTATCTGAACTTTAGTAGCTCAGTTGATTGATTATCTGAACTTAGCTCAGTTTGACTATCTGAACTTGAATAGTTATGTTGGTTTGACTATCTGAACTTTAGTAGCTCAGTTGATTGATTATCTGAACTTAGCTCAATTTGACTATCTGAACTTGAATAGTTCTGTTGGTTGACTATCTGAACTTTAGTAGCTCAATTGGTTGATTATCTGAACTTTTAGCTTATTAATGAGAGTTCGATTTCCCATTTTGTAATCTCCTTCCCCTGCTCGGGGTGAGAAAAAAATTAAATATTTTACTTAATTTTTGCTTTTGGCTTTATGAAAATCCACTAAATCATTGTAAAATTGACAGGAAGATTATTAGTTTTTGAAGTTTGAAGAAAATTGAGGATTCTTGATTTGGATATGGAAACTTTATATCCAACTTGTTTTGTACCAAATTCAAATTGGATTATGCAACAGAGTAAGAGTAATACAGAATGGACTAAAGAAGAGAACAAGAGATTTGAAAGTGCACTTGCAATATACGACGAGACTACACCAAATCGATGGTTTAAAGTAGCAGAAATTATCCCTGGGAAATCAGTTCTTGATGTGATAATGCAGTATAAAGAATTGGTTGCAGATGTTAGTAACATAGAGGCTGGATTGCTCCCAAATACGAGGCGTGGTTATACGTCTTCTTTTGCGTTGGAATTTGTTGATCATCGTAACATTCAAACGTTTAATAAGAGAGGCAAGTCTTATGATCACGAAAGAAAGAAAGGCGTACCATGGACAGAGGAAGAACATAGGTAATTCATACAATTCATAAGTATTCTTGCTTTTTTTTAGTAGTAGTCAGTTATGTTGCTCGAACTCCTAGAAATGATGTCACAGTTGTAAAGAAATCTGACATGCACGTATTGATATTTTGGAAGATATCAATATATGCATTTTCTATTTATCATCTGAGTTGATTCTTGATGTTAACATTAGTAGTGTTGTTGTTGCATTATAGGCGATTTCTTATGGGGTTAGAGAAATATGGTAAAGGAGATTGGAGAAACATATCGAGGAATTTCGTGATCTCTAAAACTCCAACACAAGTGGCTAGTCATGCTCAGAAGTACTATTTGAGGCAACTTTCAAGGGAGAAAGAGAGGAAGAGACCTAGTATTCACGATATCACCACCGTTCATCTCACAAACGATGAGTTTCTCAATAATAACAACAACGACGACAAAAAATCCATGTGTGAAGAGAGGTTGTATATGTCCTCAACAAGCACAACAGACTTACTAATCGGCTGTTGGAACAACTCGATCGATGAAGACCTAATGGCATTTGGTCAATTTGTGTGACAACTCAAGAACCAGAACAAATAGACTGATTGATTGTGGTCAGATCAGAGCCCTCTATTGTTCGTTGGAGGATGTTGAACTAATGTTGCTATTCTCACCTCAATCTTGGATTTTGTTTTCAATCTTAGTGTATTAATGTAAATCAAGGGTTTAATTAGTTTGCTATATGCCTAGTTTCTTTGTTGTGCTTTCAAACTTCACACATTTAAATCTTCAATCAAATTTTCGTGAATTTATCCTTTCTTTTATCCTTATTTTATTGTTTGTTGTTGTAATTGTTCTCGTTTCAATTGTTTTCAATATACCTTCTTTGCTACTATATTTGCTTTAACATACTTGATTTTTTATAAGAGTCTATCAAAAATTGTCTTAGAGGTAATTACATTAACATACTTGATTTTTAATAAATATCTATTAAAAACCGTCTCTCTATCTTCTTCAGATTTCACTTATGAAATTACGTTGTTTATCTATATTATTGTATGTATTGTTTCATCTTATCAAGAATAGATGATGTCTCTCTTGCATTCCATTAGTGAACTAGTGTACTTGGGCCCAACTCCCAAGGATTTTTTCATACATAGCCAATAGGTGTACCACTTTTATATTAGTGGCTTAGTGCATAGTATTTTCCTTTTACATAAAGGAAAAGTGAACCTTTGTTAGGGAAGTATTTTCGTGTTCTAACTCAATTTCAAAAATTAATTTATGAAATTAAAACTGCATAATTATATAAAGAGATCAATTGATCATTCTATAAATGATGTAAGATTATTAACAACCTTGTTTCGTTTCTACATATATGCACCAAGCGTTATTTTTTATTTTTTTAAAAGAGTTCAGCTTTAATATATCGAATAAAACAATCAAATTTACTATTTACTATATATACATATATTATATATGAAGTACATATGTATTACTTTTTTCTAATCGATATACATAAATTATTATCTGACAAGATTTAGCTTATTTAGGGTTGTGTCATTTAGCACTATTTGAAAAATCTGATTGGGAGGTGGTTCCTTTTCTTGTTCTTCTTTTTCTCAATTTTTGTTTTTTTTTTTCCTTTTTATTTTTTTTTGGATTGAGATGAGGGGAATTTGATAAAAAGGAAAAATACATTCAATTTGGCCAAGTTGTCTGATTTTTTAATTCTCATTTCATTTGCTTACCTATTTCCAGGTTGGTGCTTACAATATTGCTGAGTCTGCATTCCACTTATTTGAGATTCCTCCCTAACTCAAATAGTATATACCCGAAAAGGTTTGATATATCTCTTAATTTTGTTATTTAGAAATGATATAATCCTCGTTATAAAAATAAATAAATAAATATATGTATATATATATATATTGTTACACAAATGGTAGGCATATTCATGTGGGCATACTTTTAAGGAAAATTTACCTAAATATACAACGTATTTTACCATATTTTTTAAAATTTTCTACCATTTGAAATTTTTTTATAAAAATCTCTACTCTGTCCTATTCTTGGATATATCACTCGTACGCAATGGTATCAGTGTTTCTTGTATCAAGAAAGGTAATGTATTGAAATGTGATCTATCGGGATATGAAGTGATACATTGTGATAAGTGTATCAGTATCAACAAAGATAATGTATCAGGACGAGATGTATCAGACATTGACTGATGTATACAAAACCAGGATGAGATGTATTGGAACATTGAATGATGTATCTGAAACTGAGATGCAATGTACCGAGACGTTGAGTGATGTATCCAAAATCAAAACGCGATGTATCAACATGTTGAGTGATATATTCGAAATTCTTAAATTTTAAGAGCTAATTACATCATTTTCCTACTCTTTTTTTAAATTACGAAAATATCGTAGTGTTAAGAACCAATTACATTATTTCCCTAATCTTTTTCAAATTACAAAACTCTCATAAGGCTGAGAGTTAATTACATTATTTTCGTCCTTTTTTTTAAGTTACAAAAGTCCCCTATAATTTATGTATTTCGTGTACATCACTTTACTCTAAATACACGAGGGAGGGATGTATCCAAGAGGGGATAAGACATCTAGATATATAGGGAAAAGATGTATCAACGAGGGGGAAAGGATGTAGTAGCGAGAGGAAGCAAAGAATGAAATGTATGTTCTGAAGAAGAAGGTTTTGCTTGATTATTCTTTTCGGGAGCAAGCCATAAGGACTGTATAGATCGCGAGAATGCATGTTCTGATGCTTACATGGGCTAGAGTTTAAGGATTATGGTAAAATAAGATGTGTATTTAGGTAATTTTTCCTTTTCTAAATTCTAACGTTTTTTAAGGTAACAAGGCATCACTCATAACCAAGATTCACCTCCTCCCTTTTAGACGAAGAGTAGTCAACATTATCATAGTCAGTATAGTCCCACAATATAGATCGGGATAGAGTAGTGTGTTCGTACACCTAACTGCTTTGAGAGGTAGAGGGGCTGACAAAGTCTACTCAAGTGAAAATCATATTAGAAGACACAAATATTTTCCTTCTCTATGCAGTGCTCAGTCAAATAGAGAAAAAACAGTAAAACACTTGTAATAAGAACACTTGATTCTATCTCCACTTGTGAAAAAACTTAATGCCTTCATCATTTATCATAGGCTAGCCTTATAAAATCGAACAACAACAACAACAACAATGCCGAGTGTAATCCCTCAAGAGGGGTCCCGGGAGGTAGACCTTACCCCTACCTTAAAATCGAACAAGTGAAGACCAAATGTTTAGTTTAACCCAAAGCACAGAAGAAGATGAGATCAGGGGGGATTAGGAACGTAGATCACCAAATGTTAGATTACAGATAACCCAAGGAAAGCAAATTTATTACAGAATGCATGTCTAAAAGAGAAGATCAAAATCAATGTGGAAAAAAAACTCTCATCAAGGAAAAAGGGGAGGAAAAGAAGAGGCATACATATGGACAAGACACCTAAAAAGGAAGCAAATAGACCTCGAACAACTTCACTCAAGGAAAAGTTATATTTACAAACCTATTCAGCGAGAAGGTAAGTTGGGTCCAAAGGCTTGACAGTGTCTGGAAAATCTGTTCTTTGTCCGGCAAGAGAATAGTAGGCAAGTATATGGGCTGGATGCTCCGAGACTACAGTTTCTGCATTATTTCCATCGTTGGCAATAACTCGTCTTGCAGGAATCAATTCAATATTCCAGAATGGGCGAGCCATCGCTAAGAGATCACGACCAGCTGAAGATGCCCTGTATCCTTGTACCCATAGATACCTTAACGATTTTAGCTGCAAGGTAGCCAAGGCTAATGCACGTTCACTGAAACAGCAGCCTCTCACTTCTAGCTTTTGCAGGCTCGGACATCCTTTAGAGAACTCCAGAAGGCCATGATCGGATTCCCCAACGTATCCCAGAAGCATCCATCTCACGTTTGGGCTGTATTGCCCGACATAACTGAGACCTACATCAGTAAGGCCCCCAGGCCGGACATAGAGGGCAAATCTTCTAAGATTATGGCAACCTCTTAGTAAAGCACGCACACCATTATCAAGTGGCAGATCTGTTATTCTTTCTTCTCTGTCAAGCAAAACCAGCCGAAAATCACTCAGATTTTTCAGATATGTACCAATAACTTCCAAAGCTTCATTAGTAATATCTGACACATAAACAGCCATGTATTCTAGTTCAAGACATCCCTTTGCCAAATCAATCAATCCTCTGTGTGTAACCGCACCTTCTTCATCCTCCATCTCCTGATCATCAGCTCCTCTCTCAATCCTGAGCCGCTTTAACCTCTTACAGTACTGGCCAAGCACTTCCAATCCTCTATCCCCAACAACATTCCTAGTCTGTTTCAAACATGATAACAGAAAGAAAACTGAATTAGGTTATAAACTTCAGAGAAATCTTTTCCACTCATCTACTAGTCTTCTTTTCACTCCAAATTCTGGAGTGGTATCATTCAGATGGAGAGAATGCTCTCTATAGAAACAGCCATGTGATGCGTTGAAGTATCAAGTTAGGGTATATATCAAATTATACAAGGTTTAAAAATACAGCTTGCCAAGCATAAAAACTTTGACACATGTTCCACAGAAAAATATTTTTTTGTTAATGAATGATAAGAAATGGAAATTGAGCCTGACTCATCCGCAAAAGCTAACTCGGGGGAGAATTGCCCAGACAAATTACCTATCCAACTACTTGATGTGGGACTTCTAACACTCCCAAGCATGTCCAGACCTAGTTAACTGGAGCATGGACTCTATAATATGGGGGTCCAACAGCGGTGAACAAAGAATTGGGATGGGCTTGGCTCTGACACTATGATAAAGAAATTACCCATCCCAACACTGATGTGGGACTTCTAACTGTAAATTTCATTAACCCTAAATTTCTGATATCAAAGTGGTGCAATCACAACAAAATCAGTGTGAGTGTTGGTGTTATGCACCAATATAAGTGAGCCCGTTAAATATAAAATTGATATTGGCATAAAGAAAAGAGGGTGAGAAAAGCTTCCGAGACTTAACCTCAAGAATTTCCAAGTTGGGACACCTTTGCAGTAAGAAACAGTGGGCTGCTGTGTCAAGAAGTGCATAAAGAAGATCCAATTTCCTCAGACGAGACGCAATAGGAAAGAGAATGGACATCTCATTTCTCCCTAAGTATGTCAAGCCCAATTGACATAATCTTGGAGGGAAGACTAGTGCGGCATATTTTCCGGAATGCTCATTATAGCCATTTTCAACAACAAGTTCTGGTTGGTCATTAAATGCGCCACCACCAAACTCCTCCAATGCAGCCGCAGCTCTAAAGAAGCCAAGAAGATTCGTAATTTCACACTCGCTAATTTTCATAGAGACTAGAGATTTACAATTTCTTGCTATCAATTCAAGATCTTCAGCCCTAACTTGCAGAAGATCTGTCATGTAAAAGTTCAAATTCTCAAGAACAGTGTTGTTCAATGCTAGTTCATGTGCCCATTCTCCATCTTTCTCAATTATATAACTCTCTTCCATTAACAAAGTTCTTAAGTTCCTGCAGGACACAGACTACATGAGAACCCATTGAGACAAAACAGGCAACAGAATTCAATCGACTACTCAATTGTATTAAAACTTCCCAAAAAAGATAACTTAGTAAAACACAAAAACATAGCAAGTTGTGCAAATGATTAAAAAATGTCTAACATATTATAAATAATGCACAGAAGAATTGACTTTTTCAGACCCTATCATGTGATATGATTCCCATATAAGAAATTGTTCAGCGTAACAACTTCAACATCAATCAAGCTCAATTATCAAGACAAACTTCCAATCAACTAAACAATAATATAGGTTCATCACACACTACACTGCAATGGTAATGGCAAAGTCACCATAGGACAATTAATTAAGTTAGGCCTACAGCTTCACCAGAATAACATTGAGATCACTTGACCATCCTACAAGACAAAAACAGGCAACTTTTTTCACATTCATCAGCTTTACCTTTCAGCATGACCTGTGACATCTGACCAGTTGTCTCCAACCATATTTAATAATTACCAGTTGTCTCCACCTTACAAGCTGACATCTAGTGAACACGTGTACACGTCTATCCGTTAGAGGATAACATGCTTAGTACCCCTTGTGTCCTACTTTAGGTGAGCTAAGTAGACTCTAATGATCAATTTCACAAATTCTTAGAGTGATATGTTGACTGTAATGGTTGAAATTTAAGTAGGCATGGCCATGGATTCCAAATGTTTTCCACTTTATTTGGAACTTATAAGGATTGAATTGGAAAACAGGTTTGGAGCACCTTTAAGTATGGAATCTAACTACAAGTTGGATTTGGAATTTTCTAACCTCTACACGGATTTTGAATTAAAGTGAAAAATCATTCATGGACAAACGGCTTAGACACTAGTAGTAGGCACCTTATAAACTAAAACCAAATGGATTGTCTACGGGGCTTTGGTCTAATGGTAAAAGTGCAGCGCTAGTTGTGTGGTTTAGGTGCATGTCCTGGGTTTGAGCCCTAGCGTAGACAAAAGCTTAGTATTTAACTGGAGAAGAATTAAAGGGCAGGCTCATTATCCACAGGGTTTCAGACTGTGCGCCATTAACCCTCGAGAATTTCATGATTATAAGAATACAGGTTAATAAACCAAAACGGTATCAATTGATTAAATTTAAAAGCCACAGGATTAAATACATAAAAATATCTGATAGTTGATTGATTTGGGACAAGAGATTAAGGACTAGACACTTGTTCTCCACCTTAAAGAGTGCTAATATTCCAATTAAATACAACATACACATGATTTATGACAAAAACTGCATGATCAAGTGTGTCTATTCTAGAGAGAGCAGATTTTTTTTGTTAGACATGTGCTCATACTCTTATTTATGCAGCTGCTCTGACAGTGAAGTTAAATAAGTACCTCTCATAAAACACAAATCTACAGCTCTAGGATACTCTGATCTTCACTAATGCTTATAGACAGATGAAGAAACCATTTCTTCTACTGACACAATTTTAGGAATCAGATATTCGTAAACCATGGAGTCCATCACCTAACAGTTACTCTCAACCTCAAAACAATTACTTGAGTTGCATAGCTCTAGGCAACGTATAAAACATTAACTGCAAGGGGGATCAAGAAAAGAATAGGACTTAGTTGCTGCACTGTGTATATCAATAGCTTTTTGTCAACTACAAATCCCTGAATTTTTGGCAGTGGAAAATATTTTTCCGAAACATTCTCAACATTGGTACCTTGAACAAAAAACTGTTCCCTGGAAAAAAAAATCTTTGCCCAAAAGGGGATAGTAACTGTACTTTTAGGTCCTGTTTGGATGGGCATATAACAAGCAACGTATAAGTCCAAAGCAAAGTCATTAGTAGATGATGATACTCTACTTTTGGCTTATGTTTAAACTTTTTTAGCCTAAAAGTAAGAGCTTAAAAATACTGTCTAACCTTTCCAAACACCTTCAAAATTAAAAAAAAAATGCTTAAAAATCAAAAACACCTAAAAATAAGCTTAATCCAAACGGGCACTTAGTCTCAACATATCGTCTCCACTTCAAAAGAACACGGTGTGGAAACATTTTCATTAGATTATTAAATTATAGAAAATGTTTCTCCGAGGAAAATAATTTCCACTAAAAGGAGGAAGATGACATCCATCAAATCCACATATTGCCTCAATCAATACTTGCAAATTATAAAAGCATTAGTACTCATGAATATCAAGAAAAAAAACTGTTGAAACAAGTTATGCTATACCTCATACAATTGTCAGAATCACCCAAGTTGTTGGCCAAATGTCTCCATTAAATATAATGTGCAACCAACAGTGAAAGTTTATGTAAAAAGGATCTTAGGTCAAGCTCAATCCCAAATACTTGCTCATGAGGGGAAACAATAAACCTCAAACTTATGTGGTAATCTACACCCCCCAAGAAAAAAAAATCGAACAAATCAGAATGAGAAGAAATTTCACTAGAATTACCAATAGCCTTGACAACTCAAACCGCCACAAACATTCAAAACTACAATAGTTAAAAGCAAACATGACAATATAAATTTTTTAAGCCACAGTAATAGAGCACTGCATAGCAATGAAATCTCAGAAAACATAACACCTTTTTTTTTAGAAATAGAAGCAATAAGTTCAAGACACGTCTCAAAGAAATGGATAATACAGGATAGCTTCAGTTCTTTTCTTTTCTTTTGATAAAAATGATAGCTTTTGAACCTACTGCAGCCCAGTAGCACAGCTGCCACGTTAACATAGCAAATGAGCTTATACTAAGCAGGGGAAAATGTAGTTAACAAGCTATATAAGTCAAAAATTCCGATATGGCGCTTAAAATATCACCAAAGTTTCAATAAATGCTATAGTATGACCCCCATAATTTTTGAAGCCGTCAGTAAAAGTCCTGGACCATCCAACAAGAACTCAGACCTCATGTGGCTCAAACAATCAATCATCCCTTAGGGATCTTTAATTCAGAAAATTATCATAGACAATAAGCTAATTAAAGTGAATAACAATATGAAACTCAAAAAAAAAAACGAAACTGAAAAGAGCTAAAACTTGCAATAGAAATAAATACATACTTGCAGGAACGAGAAATATGCAGAAGACCATCAGTAGAAAATCCAGAACACTTATCCAGCTTCAAAACTTGAAGAACTCTTCCACGACGATTCGCAAGTAATTCGAGATCCGAATCTCTAACAATCATTCTACGAAAATGAAGTGCTTTCAATTTACTAAACGACTTAGTTATCTCCATAACCCAAGGTGTAACATATCCTCCCCAATCTTCCGGTATCAAATTAAACATAGCAGCTCTTGGTTTCCCTTTCAGTTTAACCGATTCAAGATGTGGAAACCTTCTAGATAACTGCTCTGGTTTCGCTGTATAACACAACGCCATAGTTATATGCTTTCTAGTAATCGCATCGATCTGCCACCACCTCTTACATACCAACGATACCGCGTCTCTATCACGCGATTCCTGTATATACGGAATCACACACTCCCATACTGTATCGTTTGTTGAGCTACTCAATCTCGTTGAGTTCCGTTCCTCCATTAAAACCAAAACCAAATCAAAAACACAAATACTTCAAAATACTAACAACAAATTACACCATGACCATGACCAAAACTTCAACAACTTGACACTGATAATGGAAGAGAGGTTACAGTTGAAGAAGATGGAGGAGAGAGATTGAACGGAGAGATGTAGAGAGAGAAAGAAGATCGGACGGCGACAGTATGATAGTATTTTATTTTTTATTTTTTTTTTTTATTTTTTTTTTGGTACGTAAAAGATTACTTAGAGAGACCCTAATTGAGAGTGGTCCAAATATCATAAATTTCTTTATGAGGCTCAAAACGTAAGGAATGAAGTGTATGTATTCTAATTTTTTATATATATTTTATTCTCATATACTATATCATATATTGGGACAATAAAAAGTTAGGAAATATTTATCCCAAGAATATAGGCCCCTATCATAGCTTAGAGTTTGTTTTTAAGATCTTACAATAAAAAGTAATTTTTTTTTTTTTACATTCCTTTTATTTAAATTTGATTATTTTGTCTTCACTTGATATATGATATATTGTAGTTATAACTTAGTGAAGATTTGAGTTTAAACAAAAAAAAAGCGTTTGAAGACGTGGATCAGGATAAAAGGTTAGTAAATAGGAGTGTATTATCTTGGTTAATTTTTTTTACTTCCCCTTTTATTTTAATTTAATAAGACACGATGTATGTAGTTTGATTATAGTTTATTTTATTATTCTGTTGTCTCTAGCACTTTTATTACATATTTTCAGTTTATTTTATCTTGAGCCGAGGGTCTATTTGTAAAAGGTAAAGGAGAACTCTGTGTACTTTCTACTCACTTCAAATCTCACCGTATAGAAATACAATGAACATATTATTGTTGTTATTGATTTTGACTTACTTTTTTTAGATTAACAATTGATTATTAGATAAAATGAAATGTATAAATTTATTGATATTTTATACCAATATTTTTATTAGTGAATACACTATCATATCCTAATATTTAGATTCACAATTAATCATTGCATATACTATAAGAATATAATATCTTTTTCTTTTTTTCTCAAAAAATTATCCAACTTAAAACCAATTTTTTTTTCTTTTTTTTTGGTAATACATTTTGAATAACCATTTTCAATGCTTAAAAACAATAAAAAAATATATATGCATGGATAGACTCAAATACAAGTGGTATTAGAAAAATAATAATTAATGGTGGAGGAAAGAGAGATGAGAGAAAGTCGAAAAAGATGCGAATAATAGTAATTGCATCTGTCCACTTGTCGTGCTAGCAAAGGGAGAGAACTATGGATTTCATTGGTTGTTTGTACTTTTTTATGAAAAAAATTAGTTAAAAAAATATTATGTCAAGAGTATTTATACGTTATCTAAAAATACACAGCGATATTAGGTTGGGGTGGAGTGAGAAAGTGGGAGTTCGGATATATAAGTGGTTAATCAGGTAAGATCGTCATGATCGATCTTATTTGAGATAAAATTATTTATCACCATGAATATTGTGAAAATTGAAAAGCTATAGAAAATTTTTTAAGCGATAATTGTGTCTTGAATCACGTTTAGAATATATGCCTTAAAACACCTTACATTACTAATGCTATGGTTTCTAGTATTAGTTATAATAGTATAAATCAAAATAAAGTAGTATATAAGAAATGCTTAGTAATATACAAGTTAATGTATGCATATTTTTTTTTTAATGAATCATAAGCTTTATATAATTTGATGTTAAATAATATTGATCGAAATTTAAACAATTAGTCTTTTTTATTGTTATATATACTAGTCTGACTATTATATATTACTTTCGTTTTTTAGTTTTCAAAGCGATTAAACATTCTTTTTGAGTTAGTTAATAAAGAGAATTGATCGTACTTTTTTTTTTTGTAATATTTTTATATGTATATACTTAATTGAGACATTTTTTGAAAATTTAAATTATATTTTTTATTGCATAAGTATATAAGTTGAAGACGTGAAGTTGATCAAATCATAATAATTTATTTACTATATTATAAAAATATCAAATTGAACTTTAAAACGTAGAATCATATTAAAATAATTTAACATGATAATAATATAATATTTTTAAAAATCATAAATTAAATTTATCGAATTAAAATTTTTAATATCGTACCATATCCATCCCTAATTCTATCTAGTTGGGAGTTGTAAAAAACGGTTTGTGTCATCTTTGAGTCTTTTGATACCAACGAACCGTTATGATGATGAAGAAAATGACAAATATTTTAGTCTGCCTCTTATCTAAATTAATCAAATAAGTACCAATAATAAAAGACAAAAAATAATCTCCTTATTTGTCAAAAAAAATACAAATTCATTAAATTAAAATTTCTCAAGAATTTTAAAGTGCGTATTTTTATTTAATAATACAATGATTGATTGATGATAGATAATGAGGATTAAATACTCATTATAATACATTATTGGTTAAATTACATTGATAATCTAAATTTGTTTGAGATAAGTTAAAATCTTTAGTTAAAGAGTTATATATGATTAAATTTTGAATTTATACATATTTATATACAAGTGATATTAGGGGCGGAGCCACCTTGGTCATCCGCATGGTTCATCCTAACCTCCTTCGATAGAAAATTATACTATTTATACATGATTAAATAATATTTTATATAGTAGATGTCGAACCCCCTTCAACTACTCCATATATCTATTTCTACAAATTTGAACCGCTTATTGAAAATCCTGACTCCTCTACTGAGTGATATATGAATGTAATAATAAAGATAGTTAAATCAGCTAAGGGTGAAGCTAAAATATAATTTACGAATTCAGAAAACTAGTATATGTTTGAAAATTTTTCCTTTCAACAGAATTTGATAGTGTTAATTCAAATCTTGTATTTATATTTAAAAAATTATTAAATATATACATATATTATTAATTAGAATATAATAACTTGAAAATAACTAGAACACTAAGTGCATAAACTTTAAATTCAATATCGCCCTCCGGACCAAACAACAATAGTCCACATAATTCATTAGATTTAATTGTTTGTAGGACAAAGTTTGTAGAGTTCAAAGGTGTAACTTTTAAAAACTAAGTTAATATTTGATCATAGATTTTAAAATATTTATAGGGAATCAGATTTGAGTGAAGTTTGAATTAATTTAAGTTTTACAATTTGAATTTGTCGAAAAGTCATGCATATATAAATAAATATTTTCGAATAAAAATTACTCTCATATTTAATAATATTCAAATAATCGAACGTAATATCTGTATCAAATACAAAAAATTATTTAGCGATCTATTATTATTCGATTATAATGATACTATTTGTAAAAAGGGTTGTAGAACCTATTGTCCTATAAGAATATTAATACGTACTCCTAAGTTTTAACAAGAAGGAATCTTCCTAGAATTCTTTCATTTTGATCATTATATACTTTACTATAAAAAGAAAATTAAAAAAACCATGGTACTCTTGCAAAGAAAGGAAATAACAATTCGACTATTTATGCAGGATGTATAAAAATTAAATCGATAAATAAATTAAATCGAAAAAAAGTTATTTAGTTATTAGGTTAATGGGCGTTTAATAATTTCATGAAAAAAAATTATTAGGTTATTAGGTAAAGAGATAAGCCATTAAGACGATAATAATATATTATTATACCCTTCATAAATATTAAATATTAATAACTTAACATAACTAGACACTGTATCAGCACTCTAAATCACGATCAACACACTTCACGAGGCACAATATTTCTATTTCACGTTGGAAATTTCATATCATGCGTTTGGTTGTAACATGTAATTATAGCCTTCGTATACTGCATCTACTCTTATTGATACAATTTTTCATTATACTTCTTGTTTCACTATCATTTACAAGTGGTTTGGTTGTCTTACAGTATCACGCCAAATTGTAAGAGAAGTGAAAAATAATAATTTTTAATTAATATTTTTTTATAAACCGAAAAACTGAACCATTAATGACCAAGAATCGATAAATCGAAAATCAATACTTTATTGATTTGGCGTATTTAAAAATAAAAAATTAATGATACATAAAATTAAATCGAACCAACCTATATAACACCGTAATAAATGCGGAGTGGAATTAAAAGGTCTTTGAATTAATTATAAAATTTATTACTACACTTTTTCTTGAAAACATTTTTACCTAACCTCTTATTAAGAACAAAAATTCTTAATAATCTTTAATAAATTTTTACCTTCACTTTCAAAATTTAAGCTTTAAGTATTATATTTCAAAGACTTTATTTAATGTTTCATTTATCTTGTTAAAATCATAAGCTTGAAATAATAATAATAATAATAATAATAATAATACAAGTGATATAATTTCATAAATAAAATCTGAAAAAAATAGATTATATATCTATATAAATTTTATGCCTACACTGTAAGAGAAAAAAATATTTTTGATAGATACACAGTTTAAATATGACCGCAAAATAATAATATATAAATTTAAAGAATCAAAGGGAATGTGTGGAGTATGTGATATTCTAGTTATCAAATATATAGTATATAGTATATATCGTATAATATGTACACCATGTACCAAAAATTTAATAATTTATATATAGCTGCAAATTTTAATCAATGCTACGCCTTCCATTATTAATGAATAATTTGAATATGATATACCCTACAAGTAATCTACTTCTAAAAAAAATAATTGAACTATGACTCATAAAAGTTTTAAGGCCTTAACTTTTACCTACCACCGAGAAAGTAATTATAATTCGATTAATTTAGATTAAATATGAAATTTTTAATTTTTTTAAATTCAGATAAGATTAATTTTGTTAAGTTTGATATTAAATAAATTGATTTGATTATTTCAAATTTTAGGCTATAATAAGTATATAAGTTTGAGTTTTTTTTTTAAATAAATATATATTTCTAAAAGAAAAAGATTCATCATGTAACCATAGTAGTAAACCCCAATTTTCAGCAAAATAATTTAAATAAATTATTATCCGAGCATGAAACTATTATCAAAGAATTCCTATCGTATTAACACCTATAATGAATTGAATTATAATAAAACCATGTCCTAATTTAAAATGGTTTTGAAAACTCAAAAATCTATAACTTTTCAAAATTAAATTCGAAATTTTCAAAGCAAAAATCTATAACTTTGAATTTTGATTTCATATTAAATATGTCCATACGTACGGTATAGTAGCAAAATTCAAAATAAGTTTGGTAGCCAATTAAAAAAAAAAGAAGGGGAAAATGCATAAATACCTCTTCAGTCTATGCTCGAAATTTCAGAGGCACACTTATATTATACTAAGGTCCTATCATCCCACTGATTTTATAAGTAATTTTCTATCATTTTCGGCCTACTTGACACCAACTTAAAAAAAAATCAACCAACGTTAGGTCAAAAAGGAGTAGAAAATTATTAACAAAATAACTTCTGGGGGTAATAGAACCTTATTAGTATAGTATAAGCATGTCTCTGAGATTTCGAACATAGATTGGAAGTGCAATTCTACATTATTCCAAATATTTTTATACAACAATATGTGTTTTGTCAAAATTCTAAATGTGCTTCTAGAAAATTTTATTTTTTTTATATTATATGTATATATATTAACTTCTCAAAATTTTGATAAAACATACTATAAGGCAAATCATGCTAGTAGAATCATTATACTTTTTATCCCATATTTTTTTTATAAAACGCATAGAATAAGTAATTAAAGAAAAAATATCTTTGACTTTTTAAAATGAAAAAATTAAATTAAGAGAATACGATTCTGATCTTTTAGCACACAAGTGGTCTTGAAAAGTTCATTAGCTAGTGGGGACGTTATTAACTTTATATAATAATATTATATTATACTAATTAATATGTATTAAATTTTGAGTAGTGATAGCCCCTAACCTAAATAATTATTTTTTCGAATTTTCATCTGATATTTGAAATTATATTTTGAGTTCAACTAAATTAATCTACTACAATATTTTGTTTTCAACTATATATTTTTTGTTGAATTCTTGAACAGACGCTAGATAAGTTTTGTTAATTTAATAGAAAATTTATATCTTTTTGTATTAATTCAAAAAAGTGAGAATTTAAAAAAGTTATACTTAATATATATTGAATTTATTTGTTTAATATATATTGAATTTATTTGTTTCACTTTGTATCTATTTGCTTGAAATTATATCAATTCACTTCGTATCATTATTTTTATTCACGTGAATTCGTAATCAACCTTCTAGATCTGATCTAGGGTTAGTGATGTTTCTTGCATTAGCTAACAATTATTGATTAATTAATTGTGCATGACGATATCATATTTTGACTAATCAAATTAGTTGGTGCTTGGTGGAATGGAAATATAGAAGCTAATCCCTCTACCACTTAACCCTAATCCTAGATTAATGTGAAAGCTAATTCCATTTAATTAAATAGAAGAATATATTTTTATTCTGGTCATGACAAAGCATGATGGCATAAAAAAAGGGGTCTCAAGTGGGTGTATTATTAGTCAATTTAATTTATTCTTTTTGATAATATTATAATCGTTTCGTTTCATATTAATTGTTCTTTTTCTATTTACACGTTTAGTGAATCATAAAATAAGGATACTTTACAAATTTATCCCCCGAGATTTTTTTTAAAAAAAATTACAAACTTATTTACACTTTTTTTTAAAAAAAAAAAGAAGAAGAATTGACTGTAACAGTCAAAAAATACTAATTTAATCTTGATTTTGTAAATTGACCAGTAATTTGACTTTATAAATTTATCCCCCGAGATACTTTTTAAAAAAAAATTACAAACTTATTTATGCTTTTTTTTTTAAAAAAAAAAGAAGAATTGATTGTAGCAGTCAAAAAATACTAATCTAATCTTGATTTTGTAATTTGACAAGTAATTTGACTTTACAAAATTTATCTCCCGAATTTTTTTTTAAAAAAATTTATAAACTTATTTACACTTTTTTTTTAAAAAAGAAGAAGAAGAAGAAGAATTGACTGTAACAGTAAAAAATTACTAATTTAATCTTGATTTTGTTAATTGACCAGTAATTTGAGATAACTAATATAGGAAGAAAGAAATATAAAGTAGAAGAAGTTGCTTTAATTTATACCCTTTCATTTTATTTTATTCAACTCTTATATAATAATCGACGTTTCATTTTTCTTGTCTATTTTAATAAATCAAGTTAATTTTTTAAATATTATCTTTAGTATTAAATAACTTTATAATATAATAATAACTAATTTTAGAATTTCAAACCATTATTAATAAGGTTAATTTACTAAAACACATATCTAATCATTTTTTTAAGGATATATCAGATCAATAAGGGATAAATAATATAAGACGGAGGGAATAGGATATTAGTGAATAGCTTATCTTTATGAATGATTAATTAATCATTAATAATGCTAATTAGTTGACAATGGTCCTTCTAAGCAAATAAAGTCACTAATTTAGTGCAACCACTCTGTAATCCATAGATTTCTCTTTTTTTAAAATAAATAAATAAATGTAAAGTAGTTTTCGATTTTTATATTAAAATTTAATCAAAATTAAATAGCACATAACAAAGTTCATTTTTGAAGGCTGTATTCTCAAGTTTAATATAAGTTTTTATTTTAAAAGGCTTAGAACTCAAAAATATTGTTTCCTATGTCTCATTTTATACAACATAATTGATACCTTTTGTTTTAAGTTAACTAATTTAACTTTGACTAGAAATTTACATACGAAATCTTAAAATATTTTTTAAATGAAATTTATATAATTGTAAACTACGTAAAAAGTACTACTCCCTTCATTCACTTTTATTTGTGATATTGCGCTTTTCGAAAGTCAATTTGATTAATTTTCAATGTTAAATTAGTTTACATTGATTCAATATTCTAGACAAAATTTTTAGATATTGAAAAGCCATATGAAAATAGTATAAATTGCAATTTTTTGCATATACAATATGATGAAAATATATATCGTAAAATGATAGTTAAATTTTTTACAATTTGAATCTAAAAAGGGAAACTATGACAATTAGAAGTAGTCGTTTGTAGTATAGTAAAACCTCTTTAAATCAATATAGATGGGATCATGAAATATTATTATTTTGTAGAGGTATTATTTAACCGATTAATTAATATTTATTAATTTAAAGAGTGTCTATATACTGAAAAAATTGTTCAGGGATGAAATATCAGAGAATTTGAAAGAACTCACTTGCGAAAACGTCATTCATGAACTTTAGGTCATGATAATGAGCTCGGTTACTACAATAAAGTGGACGGTAATAACCTATCGAATAGGTGAAAATAATAAGTTTTCAGAGGCCTAGAGCTTTATATAAATTGTGGATATCATTGGAAAAATAATCTTGATGATAAAATTGAAGATGATACAATACAATTGAAACCAATTACACGTAAGAAAACACTTGCATCTAAAACTCTTCATAATTTTATGGTGCAATTAGAAAGATAACACCGAAACTTTTGGATGCAATATGAAAAGGTAGAAATGAAGCTTCAACTTGATTTATATTTTAACCAAAAACAAACATAATAAAATCATATTTCACTAAATTTTTTGAGATATATTTGTATTTTTTAAAACAATTTTTAATTTATAATATTTATGGGACCATATGTTTATATAAAGATATTTTTAAAATATATAATCTTATTATTTTATCAGAGATTTTTTCCATTGACCTAATAGGACAGTAGAAAATTATTATTTTAGAGAGATTATTAATTAATCGGGTATTAATTTAATGAGATTTTACAATAATTGTAAATGCTTAAAAAATCTATAAAAACTTATCATCAAAAATATATTTATTTAAATTTCAAAATTTAAAAAATATCACATAAAATAAGAATTAGGAGTAAATTAAAGTTAGAGAAATTCATCGCCATAGCTGGTGTACATCTTTCTCTATCAACTTGTTATATACAACACTTGTTACTTTTCACACAATCACAAAGTTTTCATTAGAATAAAACTAAACTTTAAATAGCACTTCTAGTCTTTTAATTGTTAATGAATTTTAATCGAGTAACTTTGACTATACATATATATATATAGAAGAAGAAGTTATGCTATTTTGCTATACATATATATAAAAGAAGAATTGTATAGTTCGCTTACTCCTTTTTAAATTTGTATAATTTTGCTGGCAGTCCATTTGTATAGATTTTTTGCAGTCTCTCAATTCAATTTTATGTGTTTGTATATTTGTATAAAATTTGAATTTGTATACAACTGAATCGAAATAAAAAAGGTTTGTATATCAAATATCGCTCTCTTTTTCTCTTGCTTTATACAAATATAAAATATACATTGTATTGTATTATGTGTTTGCATAAAGCGAGAAAGAGAGAAAGATAAAAGAGAACTGCGCAGGAGAATATTTGTATTGTATAATTATAAGTGTATAGGACGAAGATATATTTATTTACATGTGTATATAAAACGCTTTATACAAACAGAAACACAATTTTTACATTTCTGATTGTATAAAACGAGAGAGGCAAGCGACAGAAGGAGCGAACGAGAGAGGGAGAGTGGTGAGCGAGAGTTTGAGAGATAGAGACGACCGACAGTTTGCTACATGGTACAATTAAATCAAAGTGTGATTATAACATTTAATTTGAATTAATAATTTGTCATTATATACAATCTTTCCACTTTAATTTGATATTAAAATAGTTGATTAAGCGTATTTTATTTTTAATTTACTCAAATGTGCGTTTTAAATTTATATTACTTTTCGAAAGTATATTAATTTCGAATATGAAATACATGAACAATCGAAAATTGAATGTAACACTTCATAATTCATTAAAATTGTGAAAATTCACAACGAAAATGGACATATAAACTTATTAAAAGCTAAATACTTTACCAAAAATACTTAATAAGAATCAAAATCATTTATCATTAAGGAACTAAAAGTGTTAATTTCCCATTTTATAAATACTTTGAAGTTTCAACTAAAAATTCATTATGATAATTTAAGATTCATGTCATAAGTACATCTCCATTCATCATTTTCATCTCGAACTATGTATACATATATTAATGAGGAAAAAATTATTAAATATATATGTATATAATTATTGAAAATTTGTAATTCAAACACCATCATTATTATTTTTTATTGGAAAAAAAGGACTAATTATAATTATAATTATTAATAAGGACTAATGATCAAAATGTAATCACTAGTAGTTATTAATGGAAGTTTTTGTCAAAAAGTATGTTGGCTTTTCTCATGATTTATTGTCTCAAGAATATACTCCTCCTCCAATTAAAATAATTAACAAGTCTTTAAAATGGGTAAAAAAAAAGAAGGAAAAATTCCTTAAAATGTAACAATTGTTCATGTTCATTTAGTACTCCAATTATATGCTTTTTTTTTAAAAAAAATGAATAATAAATAATTGGTTCTATTTTCCCCCCATTATTTCTTTAGGTTGGAAAGACGATGACGATGACGATAACGATAATAACAAATAAATTTTTATAAAGTGGTGTCTAAGGAAGACAGAATATACGTAAGTTTTACTGCTACGCCTTTTTCGAGATAAAAATATTGTTTCTGAAAAATAGATCCTTAGTTCAGACAAATTAAAGTAATTAAAAAAATAATAATAAAATAAAACATGACAGCTAATTGTAAAGTAGAGCGAGATATTTATGCGAAAAAAATCGTAACAACATAAGGTACGATTACCTAAATACAGTAAATCACAAGGGAAAATGGTCTGATATACCCCTCAACTTTGTCATTTGGAGCTAATATACCCCCGTTATAAAAGTGGCTCATATATGCCCTTACCGTTATACAAACGGCTCACATATACCCCTCCTGTTACAAAGTGGCTCATATATACCCTTCATTTAACGGAAGTTAAAAAATTAGTTTTAAATTGATATTTATTACTTGTAATTTTTAAAAAAAAATTATTTAGGGATATATATGATTCTTCGATCAAAGTTCAAGGTATATTTTAATTTTTTCATATATAAATTATTTTTTGACCTTTTTATTATAATTATTTGAGTTTCTTATTCTTATGTTTTTTCTTTCATTTCTTAGTTTAAAGAGAAAAAATTTAAACTATTTTTTTTGTGTGTATTGTAATTTAATTTCGTAGTCGAAGAAAAAATTTGGTCATCTACAATAAGTTTTACAAGAATATTAGTGAAACATAAATAAATTTGATTATCAAAATAATAATTATAAATTAGTCATTGAAACAAAAAAAAAGTCAAAAAAAATATGTTTGACGAGGATTAAATTTACTCATATGGGATTATATTTTTTAGACAAAAAATAATAAAAAAATTAGATTAAAATTATTATTTTTTCCATTTCCGTTAGAGGAAAAGGGTATATGTGAGTAATTTGTTTACAAGTAGGGGTATATATGAGCCACTTTCATAACAAGGGATATATCAGCTCTAAATGACAAAGTTGAGGGGTATATCAGACCCTTTTCCCAAATCACAATGATATAAGATATATTTTATTTGGTTGGAAAGAAAAGAGTAATAATTATTTTTAATAAGGTCTTATAATGATCAAAATGCACTCATTATTAGTGTAATCTTCCGCACTTAAAAATGGAAGATTTTTTATTTTTTATTTTCTTTTTGACAAAAAAGAGTCTTGACTTTCTTTATTGTATAAAAAAAAATATTTTTCCACTACAAATAAGCCACAAATTTTGAAATAGGGAGCAATTGACCATTTTGAACATCTACTATTTGCTTATTTTTCAATTTCACTTTTAAGTATTAGGTATTCGATTTTGAAGGGGAGGTGATTTGATAGTGTTAAAAAAAGATATGTGTTTTAGGCTCTCAAATTTAAGGGGCCTTATTTTTAATAATAATAAGTTATAAGTTATTATTTTTTGACAAATATTGAATACTATTTTTAGAAAAAATAAATTTTTAATGAAAATGAAGAAATTATTAGAAGAAATTTGACATATTTGGAGTACTATATCTAGCGAAAAATAACTTAAAATAAGAATGGTTATATTATCAATTGAAAACTAGAAGAAATCAATTATATAAATGTTATTAACAATTCAAGCTTAAAGTCCCGTTTGATTTTTGCCTTAGACCACTAATATGTTTGAGCCGGTCCTGTTTTGAAGTTGGACTAATTTAGAACGTGACAAAAGGTTTCATTTAATTCGAAAATAAAATGCTTCTGTGAATGGTAATTTTATTTTAAAGCATCAATATAAGACTTCATAAAAAGAAACTTTGATTAGCTATTGAAAATTGTACATTCGATTATTTATGATTTAATTGATTAGTTTCAAAAGTGAAACTAACGAAGATACTTATTATTATTTTTTATTTTGAGATTTCATGCCTAAATATAGTTTTTATAAAATATTTTTATAGTTTTTTCATATATGATTCCTATATGTTAAATATTAACTTTTTTCCCACTTCCAAAGGTTTGGCTAAATGTAACTTGTAAAGTTATATTGATTGCTTTACAAAAAAAAAACTTTGATTTTTGTTCAAATTAAATGGGTCATGATATAATTCATTTTTTAATTTGATCTACTTTAGTCTAAATAGTAACCTACTCTAATTTAATTCTGTCCATTTTAATCTTTCAATTTCAATTTAATTTTTTAATAGCATAATATATATTTGTTGAGATTATCTGCGTCTAAGTAATCTCCTTCTTTTCTACTTTTTAATTTTAATTTTCGATGTAGCATAATTAAGAACATGTATTATTAATTTTTTTTGACAACTTCTTAATTCTAACTTTTGGAACATATCATATTTAAAAGCACAAGATTAAAAGTTACTTTTAATCTATTCAACATTTCTTTAGTTTAAGAAAGATAGTACACCGCCCGTTAATCCAATCATACTATATCTGTCTACCATATCTTTCCAGGTAAATAGGTAGCGTTCATTCAACGAATATCATCCTAAAAGAGAATCAGCGCTCGAACATATAAGAATAATCACAAATTTTAAAAGTCATTTTATTTAAAGTCAAATCTAAACTATAACAGCCCAACCCGCTAGTTATGTTGTCCGCTTTGGATGCCTTTAGAATCACGTCACTAGCGTATAACACCTGCTTACTTATATACTCAATATCTCTCATATATTTTATAAATATAAGACTATTACCTTAAATCAAAATATTACACAAATAAACAAACTAAAATAGAACAACCCCCCCCCCACCCCACCCCACCCCCCAAAAAAAATGATATGGTGTTTTCTTTTTCAGGTTTTCTATGATATAGTATTATTGTTATTTAGTTGGTCAAGGAAATGATAAAGAAAGCACAACATTAGGTGGTCCTCCAATTGTCCACTTTATAAAAACACAATATGGCCCCTTTCCCCCCTCTTTAATAAGACTAAGAAAACACCACAAAAGGTCAATTACTTGTGTATAAATACACTACTCGTTGCTCGTTACGTATCAGATGAGATTGCTCCTCTTTTAATCAAAAGTATCATATTTCATCCTTATGTATGAAGATTTTTTCGTAGAAAGCGCTTTCTCTCGAATGAGCCCCAATACCGTGCAAATCCGAAATAAAGCTCAAAAAAATAAATTTATATATACTATATGCTTAATTTTTCAATAAATAAATGAAAATATTTTTTTTAATTATAATAACGCTACCTTAATCAACTAAAAAGTGGTTACCATAATATACTTAAAAGTCTAGAAAACTTATTAGACGCAACATGTTGGTGACAGCGTAAAAAACAAAGTACAAAAGTTTAAAATAATTAATAAGGCCAAAACAGGTTGGGTGGGTTAGGGTGGGCAGCGTGGGTTAATGACAGAATTAAGATTTTTATTAAAAGAATTTGTAATATATATATAAATAAATACGTGATAAGGTTAAGAAAATTCAATATTTATTATATCTATGTAAAAAATAATTTCAATGATATATATAAATGATATAATTTTCGTAAAACAAATTCAAATGAACCCCTCGATCTACATTTCAGTGTTCCAAATAGTTATGATGAGAAATGGGAATATTTTCATGTAAGTTGTTGAAAACTTTGTTGCAGTAATATTACTATGAGTTTATGTTAGACTTATACTTTATCATATTTAAATTTGATATATTTTTTTTTAAAAAAAAAATTAACATGAGTTTATCTTATTAGTTGACGTATAATTAATGATTTAGGGAATAAGTAATTAGTGTTATGAATATAATATGATAAAATTATTTTTCTTGATCGGTTAAAAAATGAGTGATATTTAAAAAAAAAAATGTATAAGTAAAAGTGAATAAAGAAAGTAAATCATTATAAGTAAATTTATTAATAAATATTTATTTGTTAATTTGATAAAAGAAATAACTAACACACTATACAAATTTATATACAATAGTGTAATCCAAACTATCCTCACTGTTATACATTTACATGTATAGTTAAATTCGAGACTTTTGATTTTACCTATTCAACGATAACCACATCTTGACATGGTGGTAAAATTTTTATTTATTATTTATTTACGAATAGAGAATAATTATATATGTTCTTTTGGATATTTTTAATAAAGACACAAAAAAGATTTGGATGCTCAACCAATATTGGTTCCCTATTTGTTTTTTCTAAATGTTTATCTTTTTTCCTTCTATTAATAGTTAGACGTACAAAGATTCTCAGACATATTTTGTTGGTTTGCTTTATAGGCATTATAGTGTGGAAAGTAACTTTTATTTAATTGCTTTAATTTTGAGTCCATAATTTTTCTCCATTAATAATTAAGTTTATATATATATATATATATATATTTGGTCAATTTATTTATCCACACAAAAAGAGCTAAATGTCAAGGAAAAATTACATAAATTAATACATTTTAAAAAATAATTATTGATTTTAGCGATACTTTTTGTTTATTACCATTTATAGCAATGCTTTGTTAAATCTGTAATATGTATTAAAGTGAATTATGTATGCAGTATATATGAATTATAATTATTTTTTGAAATATATTATGTTTGTTTGGTAAAAAATTGCCACATTGTATTATAAGTGTATTAAAATGTATTATTCATCATTAAAATTTGTATAATATGTGAATAATAAATTATTCTTCGTTATATGCATTAAATTTATATTATAAATGAATGAAAAGTGATTAAGTAAAAAAAATATCATTGCTATAAATCGTAAATATACTTTTATTATAGTATATTTTTGTAAGTTTTCCAAATGTCAATGACCCATTACAAACGTACATGTGGGCTTCAAAGATGCTTTTAATCTTAGAATTGACATATTTAATTTAGAATGAATGAATATTTGATAATTTAGAAATTAATATAACTTTTATAACAATCATCTTCTATAATAAAGTAATATTTTATTGTAACAAATAACTTTTCTTTAGAGCCGACTTTCATATTATGTAAAATAGCATCTCATTACAATATAACTAAAAAATATTTAGACAAACAACGTTACTATAAAGAAGTTTTTGATATATATATATATATATATATATATCAAACTATTGGATTTTGTTCAACTTGTGATTAGATATGCTAACTATTTTATTGCAAATTATGAGCTTACATATTTAGTAATATATCAATGAGGTGCTTTGTTTTAGCTTAAAGATGAAGCTATAAATTATTTATATAGGACGAGTATATTTCATCCATAGTTTGATTCAGAGTAGTGACATTGTACAAAAAGTATTTAAAAGAAATATTAATAAAGAAACTAAACATAATTTTATATAAAATCTTAAAATAAAAGCAATTACCAGTTCACATTTTATACAACGAAATAACACTCATACACTTCATTAAAAGATTAGGAAACAAACAATGAATTTTAGGGACAAATAATTTTTCATTTACTAAAATAATGACAGATTATCTATGAAATTGCATTAAATTAAACATAAATAGCGATGTATCAAAATGAACAAGAAGACAAAAATACACATCAAAATGATCTTAATTGCCTTTTTCCATTGTTGACGTGGACTTACAACTAAAGAGCGTTGGCCCATTTGAATTAATTCCACAAAAGATATAATTGGCCATTTGATTATGATCATTCGTTTTCATATAGATGTTAATATATTTTATTTTTTGTGTGTAGGGAGGGTGGGGGGAGTTGTAGAGTAGATCCAAAGAAAACAAGAAAAGACAAATGTATGAACATCAAATACTAAATGAATAAATAAATAAATAAATAAAATATTTGGTGAAATTTAATAATCACACAATATGAATGGTTGAGATTGTATTAAAAATAAAATTAATTTCCACAGTGTCAGGACTATTCAATCACTGATTAAGATATCTAGTGTACGGATTCTCTATTTAATGAAATGTAATTTTGTGGGTTGTGACACTCACTATCCGAATACATAATCTTAGCACTACTCTCTCTAGTATAATGTGAAACATCATCATTAACCTCTCCATTTTTGTAAATTATAGACCCAACGTAAACATAGCCAGCCATATAAAGGTAATATTGAATGGACTTGAGATTAGTTACATTTGACAATATAAAGCTACAAACAAAAATATTCACAGTTTTTTTGCGGTACAACTTGAAAAACACAAGAGCAAATAAGAGCACTCTGTTTATCAATTCTTCGTTTCTTTTTCAAAATCTATAAAACCACAATCATCATCCATTGAAGATTCACCGGAAATACCTGGTTTCTCTGATGGAACAAACATCTCTTGTATACGAAGTTTCTTCTTATCGAGCCATCCACCAACAGGCTTTTCAGATAATGAAGCCAAACCTTTGAACGCAAAGTCATTTGCTATTGTGGTATCAACACCTATGGTTCTAGAGTAAAGTCCTCTGCTTCCAGTAACCACCATATTGCGGGTCTCTTCACCACTACGAGAGAGCACAGGAGGCAGTAGATCAATCAGCTGTGGGCTGGGCTGGTTGGAGTTATTTATGAGCAACCGAAGTGTCTCCCTGGCACTTTTCTCAGCCATTGATTCTGTTTCTGGGGGAATTAAAGGATTCACCAAATTTGGGTGTAACTGTGGAATACTGCCAGAGATAGCAGGACCTGCGCTGACAAAGTAACCTTGACCAGAAGAGCACACGTCAATAACAGGAATATGGACTATAGAGTCGCCTACTAAAGGTGTGAAAGTAGGTATTTGCTGTGAAGGACCCAAAGAAAATGGCAACCTGATCAATGGCTCGGGCAGAAGAGGTGGGAAATCTAAAGCGGAGACATCAGTGACAAGAGACGGGTTTGGTGTCAAAATACTAGATGAACAAGCAGAAGGTGCTATTGATGAAAGTAGTGGTATTGAAGAGTCTGTGGATAAAACAGGCAAATGTGGAGTTCCAACTGAGTACTGCAGAGTGGATACAGCAGGAGGACACCAACAGTAATAAGGAGAGAAAACTGTTGAATCCAGAGAATGAACAGTAGCTGCAGAGCCTCGAAAAGGAAGGGCAGCAACAAACGGCTCCAAAACATTTGAAGGACGAGTTTCTCTTCCAATTTTATCGTCTTCAACATTTGTTGATCTAAGTGCATCTGTGCTACTTACGCCTGCATTCTGGCTATCTACACATGAAATATAGCTATCACCATGCTGCCTCAGCCCGTCTCCAGAAACACATACAGATGATGAGTTCCTGAGCATGCTATCTTTAAAAGCATTAGACATAGGACTAAGGCTGCTCATCAGGCTGGTGTTTGATCCCATGCTACTGACGTGCTCAGGCCGCAGAGGTTTCTGAGATGCAACTGATATCTGGGCATCAAGACCAAGTTCTGAAGAATCAACAAAGCCAGCAACAGGAGGATCTCTTGACATCATGGAACTTGCTTGAGGATTTATAGCTGCTGAACCGTGAAGATAAGCTCGAAGATGAATGGCGAAACAGTCAATCCGCGATTCATTGATTCCAGTTAACTCAGCCAAGGAAGGTTTCATCTTAATCAAATCCCTCATCTAAAACAACCATAATCAATAATGATATTAGTCATCTACATATGCAAGTACAATATAACAAATATTCAGTAGTTCATCACACACAGTAAACATAAGAAATATACCTTTCTCCGCAACTCGTCTCCAAGGAGCTTAGACTTCTCTGAACACCAAAAGTAGAACGTCTCACCATCAGGAATACTAATAAGGAACGAGCGTCCAGAATCATCTGCCACAATATCTTTTATCTCTACGGCAGAACAATCAGATTCACTGCAAAATGTTCCAACTCTCTGTGTGCTGCCGTCATCCCCAATGAATGAGATGCGCAAGTCTGATGTTGGCAATATTGCAAGGTTTAAGTTCCCCCTGTTATAACAACACAAGAAGAAAAGTAATGTTTAAGATGAGATAGATTGTCAACAAGTAACATACTAAATCAAATGTAACCAAATACAGACACACTTATGACTTGCACATCCTAAATCTAACACCCTTGGCTGAGGAATGATATTATGAGTTCCCAAAAATTCTCCAAAATTTCCAAAAATTAAGGCAGCTACACAAGTCCTCAAAGTCCTAATTTATTGTATTTTTCCTCCTTTCCATAAGAATTTGTACTGGACAAGCTAGCCTATAAAAACAAGGATAACAACTTGTACAATTGAACAGCATTACCAACATAAATAATTATCATTTAGGTGAACCTTAACTTTTAGAGACAAAGTGCTAGTTAAAATAGACTATACATTAACATGCCAAGTTTTTAACTCGTTAACTAGAAGTTCACTTAAGACGCATACGAGATATATATTTCTTATAGACACTAAATTACAGTTCTCACTATAGAAGATTTTGGTTTGGTGAGATAAGGAGCCAGTCGCTCCTCCATTCACATAAAACATTATGCGCAAAAGAGACAAAACAGGAAGTTGGAATCTAATATTAGAAATCTCTTTGCTTACAGAGTGTCATCAAAGAATAAAAGGACAAATTAAGCAGAATATAGCAATGCTGCAATGTAAAGGTACATGCTGAGCTATAAGAAAGGCAGGACAGCATGAAAGATAGAAATGACAAACTGAACAGTATTAAAACTTCTAGGTTCAGACATAAGATAAACAAACCACATTTATTAAACAAATAAAAAAGCACCAAAGGGTTACCAGTCGAGACTTCTAGATAATTCAGAGAGAAGTAATTAAATCATGTAATATAAGAGCATGAAACTACCTTGACTTCTCCTTAATTCAGAGATCATAATAGTAAACGCCCAATTTTACCTACAAGTCAAAAGATATTTTCACGTGGAAGCATGAACATTTGTCACCATCAATAAACAATACAGCATCTGGCAACTTCTAGCCACGATCAACTAAGGTTATCTACAGGTTAAACTGGATTGAGCTATATAGTATTAAACAAGCAGAGAAAGCTATTGCAACTTCTATGGTGAAATAATCAATAATGAAAAAGTGAAACACAAGAGAATAATATAACACTAATATTGCCCATATGCAGCAGTAGAACGAAATAGAAAACATAACACTCACTGATTGATCAGTGCAAACACACTTCTTCCAGTCTGATGGGACTTGTTGCCCTAAATACCAAATTCAAAACCTATTCTTTCATCTCCATTCATGCAAAACTGACAAAGGTACCATATGTAGCAAGATTATGAAGGAAACAATGCTGCAATGATACTATAAAACAGGGTGATAAGACAACAACACAATCACTAATACATCAAGGGGAACACAGTTCTACAAGTATAAAAGGAACTAGTATTTAGGATTACCAAATTAACAACTTATTTTCTCATCTCCATTCAGACAAAATCACAAAATATACGAACCTTTACGGTGTCTCCACATGTCAACATGCACCTCCTAGCAATAAGCAGTCTCATATCAAGATATAGAGATTTATGATAGTATCCAGACAGCAGTATTGATCGTGAGATGATATGATGTGTCTGCAATTCATGTACTATATACTCAAAATTTGAACCCTAAACGAGTTTAGGGATCAGGAAATAAGAAATTCTTCGGAGTATAACCTAATGTGAGCATATCACCTCTAGGAACAAATAATTTCACTGGATTCCAAGTACTATACGTTCACCAGCACAAAGAATGCAGCAGTCACAAGCAACAAAGGGTGAATGAGCAGCAACACATTCCCCAGCATCTTACAACTGAACATCATAACTCAAAAAGGCCATTGGAAAGAAAAATCCCCTTTTCCAGCAAAATATAACTAGGTATATGCTTGAAGCACCAAATACTGCTAATGAACCCGACCAACCGACTATCTAGCCTCTCCTCAGAATCCATTGGCCCATTTCCTAATTCCTAACTACTATTGAACGATCATACTGCTACACCTATAAATTAACAACATCGCTTCTCTCTTTTCTCTTTTTTGTTTCTTAAAACCAATCATCTTCTGCTCTAACCCTCTTTCTGTTCTGTTAAATGTAACTTACTTTAATTGACCAAGATCCAATCAAAAGAGTATTACTACCATTTTGAATTCAACTAATCTCTGTTCAACTATTTCAAACATAAGCACATGATATGAAAACTTAAAGTCATCTTCAAAGGAAGCAAATGAGATGTTAACTTTAGAACTATATTTCTTCTATCAACAGGCAACACTAACTACATATAACACATCAAAAGTTCACTTTAATAAAGAGAGACGCCTTTTCAAAATGAACCAGTGGTAACTAAATTCTATCCATGAATACAGAATGCAGTTAGCTAAGTACTACAGAATGAAGTTCTCATTTGCTAGTAATAGTACTAGATATGAAACCACCAGGATATGATAATCGCAAAATTCTATTGTTTTCAGCATCCTGACTAGATGGGCTTGTGAGCAAGCCACTGATCCAAAATGATTGCTAAGACACTATGTTTGATAAAGATGCAAATCTAAGCTTCAAGTAATATAGCAATCTAATCTATCCAGAGACAAGATTACGTACATAATAATCGCAAAATAAACGTATCAAGTTCCCTAAAATGCAGATAAAAGTGAGGATATGAAGAACACAATCTAAGTCCACCAATAAATCAGGAAGGAACTGATTATTAGAATGCCCAAAAAAACTACAAGTCACAATCAAATATGCTGAAGCCAAGCACCACACACATGGAAAACGCCATATAATGCATATGAAAGGTATAAAGTTCACTGCAACTACCTAGTAGTTGTTGGACACAACAGCGTCCCTTGCTTCCTGATCTTTCCAACCCGCATTGTAACAAGTGGAATGCACAAACACCTCGCGAGCATTCCAACCTCTGATGGCTCAAAGTTCTGTCATTAGAATCAGATTCAATTCCAATTACAAATTACACATCCAACGAACCTCAAAATCAAAAATCTAAACCGAATTGATAAAATTTACAACATACTTGACTAAGATGAGCGAGCAATCGATCTTCAGCAGCACCAGCAGAAACATTAAGCTTCAACAAAGGCTTTAACCTCTCATCCACTCTACAAGCTCCCATAACCTGCAAATCCAGTGCCAGAAGCCACTGAAGAACGTTCGTTTCTCCTGATGCAAACATACCACTCGATAAAACGTCGTCGTACAAAGCATCCTCCGACGATGAATCATCCAATTCCTCCGGGAGATTTGAATTCTCAACCTCATCATCGATTTCGAGATTGTTCATAGATTGTTGTTTCACCATTTTTTTTTAGAAAAATTCAATGAATTAAGGTTTAAATTTGTTCGTAAATCAGCAAATCGATTGAAATCTATGAATGAAAATATAACAAATCCAACAAATTGAGAGAGATTTGAGAGAAAATCACGGGAGCCACACGACGAACAGTTACAAATAGAGAAAGATAATGGTAATCCCGTTTATTATAAATAAGATTGATGCACGGATTTGAAATGTGGTAATTAAATGTGATTTTGGGGATTAATTTGGAATCCGGGCAATCATGGCATTTGCTTACGCCAAGCTGACTTTTAATAGGCCCAGGTTGTTTATAGTGGGACCCACGTGGGGACAAAGGCGGTGACCATGAACAACGCCACGTCAGCTTCACACGACCAGATATTTATTAATTGGCCAATCAGATATTTATTTTAAATTTAAACCCCAACCCAATCCCGGCTTGGTGGGACCCATTTCGAGTTTGTCCCGTTCTCTAAGTACCTTTTAAATATAAATACATGTTTATATATATATATATGAGATTAAAATTAGAAATAATTTATTTTTAACATATTTTATTTAATTAAATTTATATATATCTAATTTTCTCATTTGTCTATCTTCTATCTCATTCACCTATTTTTAATTGTATTCATATATTAAACGATATATATAAACTCTCACGCTCACCGTCGCTCACTTCTCTCCCTATGAATTAGTAGCCTTTGTATTTCATACCAACATACTTGTATGTTTTTCAGTTACATGTTGCTTACCAACATAAGAGGAAGAGGAGATGTATAAAGTGAAATGATAAATTCGATCTTAAACTTCTAAAATAACAAATATTTTTAACAAAGACTATTAAATATTTTGATGTGCCTTCACTTGTTTATATTTTTCTCTTTGTTTAAGGTCTACTAAACAACCTTTTACCAGTCAATATAATAGATACAACACCAACCCCCACAGTCATATCTTTGATTGTCATTTTTTTTTATCAATCTTCACCAGCATAATTTTTTCGAATAATACAATCTGTTCAAACATTATATTACATGAAGTTACGTTACAATATAAACCATGGGTTAAAACCACCAAAACAAGCTGTAAAAAAATAGGTTCACCAATAGACTAATAAACATCACGCTGTACCAAGTGAACTGATTTATAAAGAAGCTCAATCCCGTTATTTAAACTATTTTAATATACTAATTAGTAAGAAATACAACAATAATTCACTTTTTTTTTGTCCTGAAGTGAGATATTACCATTATGTGGAGACACAATAAACAAATAGTGGAGCAATGATTAATGTTCTTCAATGGGAGCTGTGTCCAATTACTACCAGGTATTGCACTGGAGAAGGTAGCAGATATCCAGTTGAATAATCGAGGAGTCCGCCACTAGAGTTACACAGCTCCAATAAGGTGTCGAGAGGGCTATCTCAGTCAGGTGCGAGCTGGTTTTGATACCAAAAAACCGCTACCAAACGAAAACTATATTTGAGTGATCCATCCTAATTCTGAAGGTATATCTTGTGCTTAAGACGTAAATGGAAGAAATCTGACTTGTAACGAGGCTTTCAACTGATAGAATTAGCAACATCCCTCGCTGTTAACAACCATCTTGCACACCTCACAAGTTCCTCCTTGACCATGAAAAGAATAGCAGCAGCAAGAACACTTTGTACGATTTTCGTGCCCATCCCCTTGTAAAATCCATGAAAGCCTTCATAGCGTATAATCTTCATCAGAGCATCAAGTGTACCTAAATTGCATTGAGAAACTTTACTACATGCATTTTTTACCCAAAAGTTGACATGGAAAACCTAATGTGTTTGATCAAACCTTTAAATGATGCTAGTATATAAACAGAGTAACTCAAGTCCACTGACCTTTATATTGATGTCTTTTATCTGCACCCACGTCCTGCTTTGCCTGGAGTCTTGACTGCAAGATAGAAAAACACTATTATGAAGAAAAGCTAAAATGTTGGATAGTGGTCCAAATTCTGCATGGACAAAACTTAATTGGACCCGATTGCAGCCACATGTATTTCAACTGATTCAATCAGCAGTTGCAAAAGAAGTTAAAACTGGGAATGTGGTACTAAATATTGTATGGTGTTTTCTTGAAGTACATACAGCTAAAAAGCAATAATGAAACCATTTCAAATTATGCTGGCTGCAATTACTAATGGGAGCAAATGAAACTGAAATTGAAAAGGCTGCACTGAACAAAATCTGATAGTAAAAGAAATATTTATCTCCTCAGCAACAGGCTTTAGTTCAACAGTAGGTTGTCTAAATTAAGCAAAAGGTGAAATGGAGCTCAGAAAATCAATAGATGAAGATGAATATATGAGCCAGAGTTTAGGGGGCTGATATGTGCATCAACTATATTTGCCACATCAATCCGAAAGATGAGAAACTTTGATAAAAGAGCAACGGGAAATGAACTTTCTCCATACAGCACACTCGTATACCTTGATAACCAGAAGAGGATATGTTACTACTGTAGCTCCAAGTTTTGCCACAGCTCCAAGTAGAAATATCTAGCAAAAATACAAAACATATAACCTCCAACAGTTGACATGTCAAAAGCTAAAAATCCTAAAATGATAAGACAAGTCTAGAGAAGAATCTAGCCGAACAGGAGAAAGGGACAAAGGTTTACTTCCAAAGCAGTGACATCATTGGCACCTTTGTTGCTAGAGGCACGTCGTTTTCTAATCTTCTTCAGCAAGGTTTCATATAGCATAAATTGTATGGAAGGATTGCTGACCTGTATTTAGCAATGAGAAGGATCAGGAGCCATTAGTTATTATGTACTGCTTACTAGATTAAGTTCTCACATACCATGAATAATGTTGGGAAAACACCATTCCAGAAACCTGAAATTCCATCTTCACCATAAACTTCTTGAATCTGAAAGATACAAGTGTTACCTATTAGAAAATTACAGGTATAGGCTGAATAGTTTATACCATGACTGCAAGACATGTTCAAAAAAAGTCAATCACTTGTCAAGGAAAAAAAGCTTGGGGAAAAAATTTATGCTTCTGGCGAGGTTTTTAGTCCAGTAGTTAGAAGCACAGCTTGCAATGTGTGGGTAAGTCACATGTCATGTTTTTTTTTTGATGAAGTAAGTTGTTTCATTACCGGCATCAAGAAGATGCAAAGAGTACAAAAGTAGATATGCTAGCTCTGTTACATGATAGCAGTTAAGACACGGGAGCCAGCCTGTCGTAGACAAAAGTCTGTCATTTAAGTGAAGAGTATAGGGTGGGCACATTATCCACGTCAAGAATCGTGCACTTAGCTCTCAAGGAATTCTCAATTGTAAAAAGAAAAGTGTGTGCTTCTGTTTGATCGGCAGCCTTTACGTTGTATGTTTTATCAGAGAGGATTAGGTGAGTACCGTCATAGGTTCTCACAGACATCCTACAGCCAAAGAGACATTTTCTGTTTCTGATTTTACAAAAAATTATTTTAAAAAAAGAATGTGAATCTTTCAGAAACCATCACTTCCCACAATGATACTATGTACCAATTATTTAGTTACAAAAAAAAATTGAACATCGAAGTGTCAACTGATACCATATTGCATGTCAAAAAACATTGAAGAAACAAAACAGTCTTTTAAAAAGATATATGTTGGACCCATGAATCAGCTTTCATCTAGAGAATAGTTAATGATAAGTAAAATGTTCAGGGTTACTCCAACTGGATTAAGTAAGTGAATATAACGGTCCTAGACCCAAGGTATGCAAATTAAATTTGAATGCATCATACATCCCATCTTCTAATTGGAAAAATTTAGTACATACTGTGTGGCTTGTCCCGTAGGGGGGAGGTTCAACGACAACAGAGATTTCATCCTGTGATGCTTCATGTTTTGGGTGGTTATCTTTATCCTTTCTTGAATGAGTCTGCACAATAGTTGTGAGACGTACATGTAAGAAAATCAAATATACAAAACATATTAGGGAGAATTTCTTCTGAAGAAACAAGAATGTATTAACTAGTAAAAATATTTAAGCGAAGCATTTTAACATCTAACTAAGGCAATGAGTAATACACTAAAAGCATTTTCACATCAAAATAATACGTTGAAACAAAATACTACACCACCCATAACTCAGATGCTTCTTCTACTTATTTGATCAATGCACAACAGCTTCCAAACTGACATTGTTCCATCTTTTGAAGCAGAAAATGCAGAGGAAAATGTCAGTAACTGAATTCGAAAGAGCACTTCACTTCCGCTCACAATAGTCAACAATACAATCAATAATGGCCCAATTACGTCCATTACAAATGACACAAATCCAAACTCGACAATTGTATAACAGATATGACAACAGTACTAATGTACTATAATTGCAACACCAACAGGGAACAAACTACAGAGTTCCCAATTTGGTCAAAGTATACAATTTGAAAAGCAAGGTTGTCATGGTAATTGACATGAGGTAGGTGACTAACCATATATATCTTGTAATTCTATGTTTAATCGACAAATGACTTGCACTATTAAGGTTGAAACTGCAGCTTTTCAGCAATAACAACAACAATGTCACAATCTCAAACTAATTGGAGTCATCTATAAATCTTCTATATCCTTTCTTCTCTATCTGAGCCAATACTCGATTTGTATGTATTTATTTTGCATCTGATTCTTCTAATTCTCAAAGATGTCCATCTGATGTTTGTTTCCCTAAACAAAGACATGTATCCGGGTAGCTTATAGGACGACTTTGGTTTCTTTATACATTCATAATCAGTACTGTACTTGCAACAGTTCCACTATGTAACATGAAATTTTGACCTCAATTTCACATACCTATTTGATATAACATGAAGAAACCTCATTAATGCTGCACAAGCAACCATGCCGCTTTGATCTCCTCAAAAGAGAAGCATATTTATGTAGCAACTAACAAAAGAATTTTTATGCGACTCCTGCAAGCTTTGCACATCCTCCACTCTTTTTCAGTCCATGATTACCAGCCAGACTAGTGTAAGGTTCGCTAATTCTTAGGCACCCCATTTAATATTTCACTGACATTTATTTGACGTTGAATTAATAAGTCTTACCAGAAATCCCTCGCAAAGATCAGCATACTCGGCATATTCCTGCCGAAAACCAAATGTCTGATTACCCTTCTGGATAATGTTTGATAGCTAGTAAGCAACATTGTTGTCATTCTTGACCTATAAATGGTTACCATATCTTGCAATCCTCTATTTTTGGTGATTTCAGTTAATTATCTTTTAGTGAATCCCCTTCTTCTGCTCCCAAAAACAAGAACATCTTTGTTCATCTTCTTCCTTTTCTTCAATATGTCACTCAACATAATCCCGTCAAAAAATGGTTTTAGGTAGAGCTCACTTATCTAAAGTCACGAGCCTTCATCTTAGGCAGTTAAGAACTTCTATCAACTACAGAAGAAATACCTTATAGCTCTATATTCGTATTGCCTCCTCATGAGATAAGTTAAAGCAAAAAGCTCACAGAAGAGTGTTGAAACTGGTAGGAACATATCTTACAAGAAAAAGGCATCATAGACTAAACTACATCAATAAACTTGGTGCTGTGCTAAGTTCACCAAGACATTAAGCAAATACACCAAATTCATAACCTTTTTCATAGGAGGGTAAAGGAGAACCCCAGAGTATTTACCTGCATGCGTGTAACAACTACCCATATCGGATTGGTCAGCAGTACATTAACACATCTGTAATAAAGAGAAAATCAAAACATTCATGATTAACAAAAAAAGTACAATATTTCAAAAGGCATATTAACCAAATAAATGTATTCATCAGTGCTTTACAAGTTTTGGCTATATAAAATAAGAATATCAATATTATGCACAGAAGACCACCAACTGAAATTTTGAATAAAAAAGAGTATTATGCCATAAAGACAGGAATCCAAGTTTTTTAATAAGGTATAATATGACAAAAACCAAGTTTATTGTGGCAGAATACCATTGATTCATGCATTGTCAATACAGCAAATTACCAAGCTACCAAAAGGAAACATGAAAACTTAATATCCAACAGAAAAGAAAATTACCCCGATAAAGCAGCGACCAGAAGTGATGAGAACATCCCGACTGATCCATCACCAATTCCATTCTTCTTACGTACAAGTGCATCGGTCTCTGCTCTATTCCTCAATATTTGGTAGAAATAATAATAAACACCCTGTATCAAGAAAAGTACAGATACATAAGAGATCAGAAATTTCATCGCGAAACAACAAAGAAAAGCCATTTAAAGAAAAGAATACATTCACAGAAGATGAAAGTTAGTGAAGTATTTGTCAATGGATTATTCATATTTCATTTGCACATTTGCCAATTGAATATAAGAAGACTACTAAAGTAAACATACTCACTTATGCAACGGTGAACTTGGATCAACACATATGGGTTCCCCCATATTATACAAATAAAATCTTGATAGATAGACCAGACCTTGCATCAATAGAATGTAACTAAACAGAGCATTGGATGGGGCAGGGGTCAATTTAAAAGATCATCAATGATATACCAAAAACATAATTGAGGTTTGAGCCACCCAACAGGGCAAAAGAGTTAACAACTACCGACCGCACACAGAATATTTTGTAAACTGAGAACCGTGTTTCCCTGAACTATTAGCCAAGGAATTCTTTTCCAAAACACAGTGTGTTATCATCATAACACTTGGTCAGCAAGCAAAACTAAAGAAGACCTGATTTTCGTTTGTACAAGGTAAAGCATCTTCAGCCCAGTTCATGATCAATGCTCAACTAGACAAACACTAGGTGGTCTGGAGAGTTTTTGACACGTTTGGTCCATTAACTGTCACCCTGAATATAAGTTGATCCTTTTGTATAATCTGTTTTAAATCCTTAAATATAAGTTAATCCCTTCGTATAATCTATTAAACATTTTAAATTCCTTTTAGTATGAACAAATCTAACACACCCATCAAAAACAAAATGCATGTCCACATCTAACACCTTCTCCACCCAAAAGAGCTGTCAAAGCAAGATGAATCTCCCACTTGCTGGCTGTTAGACCAGCCAACACAATAATAGGGAAAAAGTAATCCTGCATAATTAACTCGTTTTCCCCAGATTGAAAACCTCAAAAGAGTTGCTCAATGCAAGGAGAACATACACAGAGCTACCACTGTAATACTCTTCAATGCGAAGCCATCAAGAGACGAATTTGACACAATACTACTGGCACATGGGGAAGAAGGAGGGGAGCTTCAACAGAATAAAGAGAATAAGACAGTTACAATACAAATTCACAGAGAGACTTGACAGGGATAACAGATTGAAAGGCAAATTTTATTTTTATTTTTATTTTATTTTTCGATCTAGTGGCATATTTTGATCAGATTATCAAAAATGAGCAAGTGGCAGTTCGTGTATGTGAGGAGCAAAAACTGACCTGAAGCTGGTAGGTGATGTTGTCAAATATATAGTAATAGAAGAAAAGTTAGCCAGTTTGAGGAAAGTATAAGGCGGTGAAGCCCAAATAGCACAAACAGAAAGCTAGCAGGAAGTTGAATTGCTTGTTTGTTGGATGTGCTGAAATTGCATATGCAGATTATGGATTTATAATGGCAACAGAAAGCATGAGGTAATGCAAAATTGATGAACACTTGGGGGTCATTTGGTTTGAATTCAAGTTATACTGGGATTAGAAGGGTGGCAGAGTGGAGTAGTAGGAATGAAATCACTTTGATAGAAGCATGTTGGATGACAGAACTTTGACTTATCAAGTCATCAACGGAAAGAGAGGGATTTGAACCCTCTGTACGATGAACTCGTACAACGGATTAACAATCCGCCGCTTTAATCCACTCAGCGATCTCTCCCAATTGAAAAGCATAATTAAGATGTCTCTCACAATGGATAAGATTACTGCATTTTGGATTCACCATCGCTTGTAATGATCGACAGTATTCCTGCCATACCAGAATCCCATTTTTATGGTATATCAGTTTATCGAGATGTCAATCTAAGATTTTATTCCAGGTCGATACTTAACGGCAACAATGAGTTTTTCCAGCTTGAGTTCTCTCTGCAAAGCTCAAGGATATTCATATTTGGTGAAAGGAGGCCCTAGAGAAAGAATCTTTATACGAGTTCGAGGCGTGTAGCTTATAGTTACAGTTAACCAACTCAATAGAAGAATGAAATTGGTGGGATCAGAGAGGGAAGTGACATCCAACTTGGGAAGCTCAGTACCACTAGTTAGAGGAGTGGCCAGAGGACGAGAATCAAACATGTCTGCATGAGGCAAGAGATCTAGGCATATTTCTGCTGAAGAAGGATAAGAGTTGCACCCCTGCTGTTACACTTCCATACCAAGAAAGTAGTGGAGAAGCCCAAGTCTTTCATATTTTAATGAGCATGCAAGAACGAAAAAAGAGCAAGTATTCCCACAGAGACACCCAAAGGGCCAGCCATATGTACCTCGGCAGACCCGGCCCATTCACATCAAAATAGAACGAGCACCTACGACTAAGGGGAATGGAAAGTCGGAAGGAAAGGGGAGTCACATAAAGTGTGCAGATTGAAGAAATCCCTGTATGGATTGAAGCTGGCTGGGGTCTGCCATTAATTAATTAGTTTTCTTAGGGAGGAAAGAGGCCCCGGTGAACCGTCATAATTAGTGAACAACTGTAAGTTTCGCTTCCCGACACAAATCTCTATAGTCAGATTTATTTAACTCATGGAAATAAGAACAGGCCATTTATCATCAGTTTGCATAGAAGCTTCACTGCCCACTGCTGCATCATCTGTTAGGCTATGTTGCCGGACAAGTTTCATGTAACTTGCAACTGCTACTATCAAAATACATATCCAAACCTCAAAATAGACCCGGTTACTTTATTTGCAGGAACGCGTTTTGCATTTAGTACTCTTGCAGCTCCACTATTACTACCAACTATCTTACCTATTTAAGATTTAACCCATTGCCAGTCTGCTCGGTCATGCTTCTAAAATCAGATAACTTTGTTACAATCCACTTTGTAGAGTAACCTACTGTCTACCTACATACTCCCTAACTGGCTATGAAAAATAATTTTGAGAAGTTTCTACTCAATCGACTACTCTTGCTTCTTGCCAACTTCTTCATTAAGTACTTTTGACTTTTACTTCAATACCTTCAGAAAATTGTACAGATTTTCACAATAAGTGAAAGAGGGAGAGTCAGATAAAAGCTTGGTGCCAAATAAAGCATTGATTTTTTTGCTACTCATTGTATAAACAAAAAGATTCTCTCCTAATTGTGTTGTCCTCATTTGTTTCATTCCCTAACAGGCCAGACACGTAATCCAGATGGTAATTTCAATCACCTCTGGCAGTTGTTAATGAAGACCAAAAATGTTGAATTTGATCATATTTAAAGGATTACAAAGTTAAGAGTATCTACCTCAACTATTCCCGAGGAATGTTATAAGGTGTTATACTAAGGACAAACTCAAGTTTTGGAAGCTATTACAGATATTCTCCAGCTAAAAGCCAGAATATAGCTATAACGGGGGATGTATGAAAGGGTGTATAAATTACCACAATCACATTTTTATCAAGTTTAATTCTATTTGAACTATTCCACCTACAGAACTCTTAATGATGATTGTATTTAGAATTTTGAGAAGGGGTGATGATATACTACGGACCTACTATGTCAGGAACTCATAAGCAGGACAAGGACGAATAACTAGGTGAAGGACTGTGGATAACCCATCACATCAATAATGCATTATTGGCACACATTTCCAGTCATGGGACCACATATCACCAGATTTCGTTTCCCAACACTTGAACACAAGGCGGCCTACTGCCAATATGTTACCTACTTTACGACTCAAAATACAAATCAGTGTATGTATGCACGGATTAATTCAAGTATTTTCTCAGTAATGTGCTGTTTGATGTGCCCAAATTCCGTATCCAACTTAGTAACAGGATCTTCACCAAAATTCAATAATTATTCTACACTCCTCCATTTATTTTCTCTTTTTAATTTCATAATTAGTACTCAGATCATGCAAACTTTTAAAGTCTAAATATATTCCTTAGTAATCTCTATTTTCCCTTCTTTTTTTTTTTCAAAGATAAAGCATATAAAATTGCTAGCACAACATCTGGAGCTGCAGTAAACGTCAATCTCAATTCCCAACTAGGTTGGATTAAGCAAGCACACAATGCACATTAGCATAGTTGATGTTCTCAGTAAAGGTGATATTCATAGTTGATGATCAAGCAAGCACACGCATCAAAAAACCGAATATTCCAAACAAATATACTATTTTACAGGATTACTGCGCACACGGCGCACATTAGCATAAAGGAAAAAATCAAAATCAAGCCTCACCTGCGATGCAGCGGTACCAACTAGCGACGGAGCTAAACCTCCATACAGCCTATCCCACCCTTCCTGCTTTACAACCTGTAGATCAACCAAAACATTAAAAAAAAATGAGAAATTGAAAATTAAGTAAAGTTAATTTTGACATACAAACGGAGCCAAAAACAAAAACCTGGCACATATGTTCAATAGTTCCAAGCGTTTTCTTCATCTTCTTCGAATTTCTATCTGTTCGCTGCCGAGTATTTACCTGACATCACAGAAGTCGAACAAAGCAAAAAAAACAAAAATTGTACTAGTAAAATTAATGTTTAAAATAGTGAAAAATAACATCATACTGTGTCAAGAGGATAGGTGATGAGTTGAGCTATGATGCCGGCTCCGGCACCGGCGATGCCACAGATCAAAGCATCCGACATAACTTCCGTCAAAAAAAAATTGGGAGAAGTAGCAGAAAATAGAAAAAAATTGGAAATTTGATTATGAAAATATAAATAATAACACGCGAGAGGAATGGAGACTAATAAATCGCTCGCTATCAGTTTCGATTTTTTCACTTTGTTCTTCCGTTTAAAATAGTGTCACGTGCTAGTTTGAAACATTTCATTATGATACATTGACAAATGAATTTGGAAGATGATATTTTTGTTTATTTATCGATAATAAAAAATAATAATTATAATCTAAAAAAATATAATTATATATCTTAAAATGATTTAAGATATACATGTCACGACTTAAATCGGGTTGCGACTGGCACCCACACTTACCCTCCTATGTGAGCGAACCAACCAATCTAACCTTAACATTTCAATATAATATAAACATAAAGTAATGCGGAAGACTTAAACTCATTAATAAAATCAATAACTATTATTATCCCCAAAATCTGGAAGTCATCACCACAAGAACATCTACAATCAAATGACTAAACTAAGAGTATTCTAAAAGCTAAAAATACATAAGAAGCTAGTCCATGCCGGAAGTTCAAGGCATCAAAACTTGAAGAAGAAGATCCAGTCCAAGCTAGAAGCATTAGCTCACCCTGAAGATCCGATGTGACGAAGACTGGCTAGAGTTACTGTTGAGTCGAAGATGACGGCACGTTTGCTGCACTCCACAATTAAACAAGAAGAAAAACAATAAAAGTAGGAGTCAGTACAAAACACGGGTACTGAGTAGATATCATCGGCCAACTCAAAATAGAAGTCAATATATACCAATAATATCATAAAATCAGCCATGATACTCAACATGTAGCAACAACAAGTACTATATCATTAACATTTACCGTCAAGTTCACACATAAGGACTCAAGCCTCAATACCATACTCATTTGGGAATCATGTTCATTAGATTGAGTATATTAACATCTTTCAAGATTCATTATCTTTATTTCTCTTGTGTCGGTACGTGACACTCCGCTCCCTCATATTCATTAATCCTCTTGTGTCGGTACGTGACACTCCGATCCCCTAAATCTACGTGTCGGTTCGTGACATCGATCCCCTAATTCTACGTGTCGGTTCGTGACACCCGATCCCCTAAATCTACGTGTCGGTTCGTGACACCCGATCCCCTAATTCTACGTGTCGGTTCGTGACACCCGATCCCCTAATTCTACGTGTCGGTTCGTGACACCCGATCCCCTAAATTCTACGTGTCGGTTCGTGACACCCGATCCCCTAAATTCTACGTGTCGGTTCGTGACACCCGATCCCCTAATCTCCTTCCATCAATTCATCAAGCCTTCTTTCTTACCAAGGCATCATCAATCTCATTACTTTAGTTCATCAAGCCGTCTCCCTTACCAAGGCATCATCATTAAAAAGAGATTAGGTTTTTATCAAGATTTGGGATTCAATAACTTCATCATGCTTAATATAATCACAATTATATAATCACGTTCATGCATGCATACAATTAAGCACATAGCAGGGTTTACAACACTATCAATACATATCATTCTCTATTAAGAGTTTACTATGAAAGCATGAAAACCATAACCTACCTCCACCGAAGAATTGAAATCAAGCAAGTTAATCCTCAAAGCTTGGTGTTTTTCCTCTTCTTCTCGATCGTTTCTCTCTCTCCCTTCTTGTTCTTTCTATTTTCTTATTCAAACCCTCTTTCTTTTACCCTAATTAGTATATAATTAAGAATAAAAGATGGCTATAATACCCCACTAATTAACTTAGGGTTACCTCTTTTAACCCCCAAGAATTTGAGTTATTAATATAAACCCACGAAATCTATAATTAAGGAAAGAATAGTCCCAAAACGTCCCTTAAAACGTGTAAGGAAATCCGATTCTGGGATTTGCGCAACCTGTGACGGGCCGTCGCGCCTGCGATGGTCCGTCCTGCTGTCCGTCGCATAGTTCAGAGACTCAATTTCCCTGAAGAGTCTGTGACGGTCCGTCACACCTGTGACGGTCCGTCCTGCCATTCCGTCACAAAGTTCAGAGAGTCGATTTTCAGTACCCAATTTCAGATTTTCTAAGTGTTTTGAAACGAGACCCTGCGACGGTCCGTCGTGCCCATGACGTTCCGTCGTGGGGTCCGTCGCTTCTGCCAGTTTTTCCAGAATTGAAGTCTGTTGCTCAAAACGACTAAACGGGTCGTTACAATACAAGTTTGATTTATCTTGAAAAATGAAAATAATATAATATAATGAATAAAAAAAGGAAAGTAATCAAGTTGTATTAGATTACTAAAACTAAAACTTGGTTAGTTCGGAATATCTTGAGGATCGAATAGTAAAAAGATTTTATTTAAAAAAAATATGTGTGAATAAAAAAGATGGAATTCCTAATATTATTGATGTCTAACGATTACTCATAGAGAACAGATTAAATAATTGATTATATAATTCGATATTGCTTGTTTTTTTCGTTGGATGTTAATAGGAGTGTGCAAAAGTCAAATTGAAAAAATGTTATTGGGTTATTGGGTTTTTAAAAAAAATTATTGGATTATTGATTCAATATCAATTTTTACTATTGGATAATTGGGTAAAAAAATCGACAATCCAATAAGACGGTAATAATTTATTATTTTATCCTTCCTAATTATTATATAAAATAATTTAAAATATATAATTAGACATTATAACTATATCAAATTATTAGTACTCTACCAACTTCATACAGGACCACTTTATTAGTTTTTACTATTTACTCAAAAGTAAAAACTTAAAAATTAAACTAAGGGGTTCACAATTGCAGTTATTTGATTTAATTTTAGTTTTAATTTTAATCTTGTTGAACTGTTTATTTTAGTTTTAGTTTGTAATTGTAGGTTGTAGCATTTACAAGTTTGTTGTAACGACCTGTTTAGTCGTTTGGAGCAGCAGAGTTAAATTCTGAAAATCACTATCTGGGTCGACGGATCCCACGACGGACCGTCATGGGCACGACGGACCGTCGAGGGTGTCTCGTTCCAAAACACTTAGAATTTAGAAATTTGGGTACTGAGATCGACTCTCTGAACTTCACGACGAAATGGCAGGACAGACCGTTGAGGGCTCGACGGACCGTCACAAATCCTTCCGCAGAATTAACTCTCTGAACTTTGTGACGGACGTGCAGGACGGACCATCACAGGCTGCGTGATCCTGACTGGGTCGGATTTCTGTTAAATATTTTAAAGGGCGTTTTGGACTATTCCTGCTTATAATTATAAAGTTAGTGGTTTAATGTTAATAATTTAATTACTTGGGGGTTAAAAGAGAGAACCTTGAAACAAGTAGTGGGGTATTTTATCATCTTTTATACTTAATTATATGCTAATTAGGGTAAAAGAAAGAGGGTTTGAATAAGAAAAAGAAAAAGAACAGAGAGAGAGAGAGAAACGATCGATTGAGAGAGAGGAAGAACGCAGCTTTGAGAAAGTAGATTGCTTGATCGCAATTCTTCGGTGGAGGTAGGTTATGGTTTTTATGTTATTTCATAGTAAACTCTTAATAGCGAATGGTATGTATTGGGTAGTAATGTAGAGTCTCCTATATTGCTTAATTGTGTGTATGTATGATATGATTACATAATTGTGATGGATTAGCATGATGAGGCTATTGAATCTTAAACCCTAAAATCTTTTTGTTAATAATGATGCCTTGGTATAAAAAAAGGCTTGATGAACTAAATGATTGAGGATAGTATATGGATCGGGTGTCACATTCCGACACCAGGATAGTATATGGATCGGAGTGTCACGTTCCGACACCAGGATAGTATATGGATCGGAGTGTCACGTTCCGGCACCAGGATAGTATATGGATCGGAGTGTCACGTTCCGACATCAGGATAGTATATGGATCGGAGTGTCGCGTTCCGACACCAGGATAGTATATAGATCGAGTGTCATGTTCCGACACCAGGATAGTAGATGGATCGGAGTGTCACGTTCCGACACCAGGATAGTAATGGATCGGGTGTTACGTTCCGACACCAGGATAGTATATGGATCGGAGTGTCACGTTCCGACACCAGGATAGTAGATGGATCGGAGTGTCACGTTCCGACACCAGGATTAGTAAAGAGAATGAATCTTGAAATATGTTAATATACTCAATCTAAAGAACGTGCTTGGTGATGTTGTAAATGATTCTTATACTTGTTGCTATCACCTGTTGAGTATTGTAGTTGATTTTATGATATTATCTGATATATATTGTTTTCTATTTTGAGTTGGCCGATGATATCTACTCAGTACTCGTGTTTTGTACTAACCCCTACTTGTAATTGTTTTTCTTTGTTATTTGTGGAGTGCAGCAAACGTGCCATCGTCTTCAACTCAACCGCAACTCTAGCCTGTCTTCATCACGTCGGATCTCAGGGTGAGCTAATGCTTCTAGCTTGGACTGGATCTTCTTCTTCATGTCTTGATGCCTTGAAGTTCCGGCATGGACTAGCTGTTTATTATTTTAGCTTCCTAGATATTCTTAGATTTAGTATCTTGAGGATAGATGTTCTTGTGTTGATGACTTCCAGATTTTGGGAATAATAAGTATTGAGTTTTTAGAAGTTATTTAATCGATTTTCATTAATGAGTTTAAGTCTTCCGCATTATATTATGTTATTTATGGTTGAAATGTTGGGGTTTAGATTGGTTGGTTCGCTCACATAGTAGGATAAGTGTGGGTGCCACTCGCGACCCATTTTGGGTCGTGACATTTGTAAAGGTCTATAATTTAATTAACATAAACTTTTCTTATTATGTTTTGGTGGTAGCATGTAATTATAGTCTTCGTGCTATAATTTCTCTTATTGATGCATTTTTTCATTATCTTTCTTATTTAACTATATCAAATCATTTAGAGAAGTGAGAAGACATATAATATTTTACAGACAATTTTTTATTGGGTAAACTGAAAAACGAACCGATAATGATAAAAAACCAATAAAGAATATCTTATTGATTTGTTATTGGGTTAGCTCATTTAAAAATCAAAAATCGATAAATCGAACCGATAATACATAAAACTGAACCGAATCAATTGATGTACACCCGTAGACACTAACTATTTGGTTGTGTACTGAATAGAGAGAATCTTGACCTCTTTCGTAGATAGACAAACTTATTTTATAGTTATCGTTAGTTATTGCCTTCATAATTCAGATATTGTCCTTTTGGATCAACGATCATATTTTATAAGTAAAATTTTGTCTTCTTATTTATTATTAAAATTACTATATTATCCCTTTCGTTTAATTTTATTTGTTTACTATTTTAGATATACATTTATTTATTTCATTTATTATTTTTATAATAACAAGAAAAGATACATATTTTTTCTTTTTAAAAAAATGTTATGTCGTTCAAAATTTGAAAAATCGCTTCTCAAATACGTAAATAAAAGAGCTAAGAATATAAGGCATAAAACACATTCAAGAATGTGATATATGAGTAAAATTTTGTGTCTTCTTATTTAATTTATTTCATTTATATCTTTCATATATCAAGAAAAGATAAATGTGTTATCTTTTAAATGGCATGTCATTGCACACTTGAAAAAACACTTCTTATACGTTTTAATAGAAGAACAAAGAATACAAGACATAAAACTCGTTCAGCAAATGCGTTTTATGAGTAAAAATTTTGTGTCTTCTTATTTATTATTGAAATTACTATATTACCCATTCTGTTTAATTTTATTCATCCACTATTTTTTAAAAATATATTTATTTTATTTATTACTTTTATAATATCAAGAAACGATAAATATTTTATCTTCTAAAAAATTTCATGTCGTTGAAAGCTTGAAAAAACGCTTCTCAGATACCTAAATAGAATAGCTGAGAATATAAGACATAAAATGCATTAAACGAATGCGAATTATGAGTACAATAATAATTACTATATTACTCATTCACTTAAATTTTATTTGTCCATTATTTTTAAAATATATATATTTATTTTCATTTATATCTTTTATGTATCAGGAAAATATATAAATATTTTATATTTTTAAAAAGGTCATGTCGTTGAAAACGTGAAAGAACGCTTCTCAAATACCTAAATAGAAGAGTAGATAATATAAGACATAAAACGTCTTCAACAAACACACTTTATGAGTAAAATTCTCTATTTTCTTATTTATTGTTAAAATTACTATATTACCACTTACGTTTAATTTTATTTGTCCACTATTTTAAAAATATATTTATTTATTTTTTATTTATTACTTTTATAAAATAAAAAAAAGATAAATATCTTATCTTTTAAAATAATGTAATGTTGTTGAAAACTTGAAAAAAACGCTTCTCAGATATTTAAATAGAAGAGTTGAAAATATAAGGCATAAACGAATGCGGATTATGAGTACAATTTGTGTCTTCTTATTTATTTTTGAATTTACTACATTACTAATTTTATTTGTCCAATATTTTAAAGTATATTTATTTATTTCATTTATATATTTTAAAAATCAAGAAAATATAAATATTTCTTCCTTTAGAAACGTCATGTCATTGAAAACGTGAAAAGAACGCTTCTCAGATACCTAAATAGAAAGTAGAGAATATAAGGCATATACAATTTTTGTGTCTTCTTATTTTTTGTTGAAATTACCCCTTTCATTTAATTTTATTTGTCCACTACTTTAAAAATATATTTATTTATTACTTTTATAATATCAAGAATTGATAAATATTAAATTTTTAAAAAAAAATTTCATGTCGTTAAAAATTTAAAAAACATTTCTCAGGTACCTAAATATAAGAGCTGAGAATATAATGCATAAAACACATTCAACGAATGCGATTTATGAGTAAAATCTTACGGCTTCTTATTTATTATTGAAATTACTACATTACCCCTTCATTCTAATTTTATTTGTTATTGTTAAGATATATCTATTTATTTCATTTACATCTTTATTATATCAAAAAAAAAAAATTATCTTTTAAAAAACATTATGTCATTAAAAACTTGAAAAAATGCATCTCATATAGCTAAATAGAAAAGCAAAGAATAGAAGGCATAAAACATGTTTTATGAGTAAAACACTGTATCTTTTTATTTATTGTTAAAATTACTACGTTACATTTCGCTATAATTTTATTTATCTATTATTTTTCTATTTAATCTAAATAATACACACCCTTACGCAGGGCAATTGACAGCCCAATTTTTTTGGGCTTTTCCTAAGTAACATTTGGGCCTAACATGGCGTATAGGGCTTTGGAAAAAAAAATGAAAAAAGAATTTTATCTATTTAGTCAAATTTTAACACTTTTTGAAATTAAATAGGTACCCTAGAATGGAGCAATATAACTTCTCAGTATTATCTGAGAAGGTTGTTTATTTATTTTAAAATTAATAAAAGCAGATAAAGTAAAGATTATTTTTGCTCATAAATTACATAAAAACTACATATTTTATACGATATATTTGAGACCATAAGATTATTTCTAAAATTTTCTCGTGACATATTTGAATTACAAAATGAATGTGTCATTCAAATGATCCGATCATTATTGAATATAGTATTTTTTTAAAAAATCAAATAATTTTTTTATTTTTAAAGTATTATTACGTTATGTTAAATTCAATCAGATAAATATATTAAAACAATTAAAAAAAAAACTTATGAAGCAGAAGGCTTACCCAGGATTTCAGAAGGATATGTGTAATATTAAAAAAAAAATGTATCTAAAATATAAATTTAATTGGTTTAACTTTTAAGTTTTTAATGTTGAACCATTGAATTATATAAATTCAATATAAAAAGAAAATTGCTGCTAATTTTTTAAGGAAATTTTAATATTATAGCTCACTTCAAAATTTTGAAATATTAAAGCAAAAAAGTAAAAAAAAATTGATCGAGACGCTATAATTTTTATCGATAACCACTTGGAAAGTTGTTACTAAAAAGTATATATAAAATTGAAATTTCTATCTTTTCTAAAAATATACATCCTATCATTATCATATTATTATATATTACTTTTAACATAGATTTACACCTCCATATTTAAACACTCCATCTGCTCTTAATTACTTGTCAATTTTTGAAGTCACATATATATTAAGAAAATAATTGATGACGTTGTAAATTTGTCATTTTATCCCTATTAATTATTATAGTGGGTGAAAATTTTCTATATTTTTCAAAATAAATAATCATTCTATTGAGAATATAGTAGGTAAGAAAAATTTGTCCTTTCTTAATTTATTAAAATAGATAAATAATTAGAGATAATTATAAAAAAATAAAAAATACCTTTTTATAAAAAACACTATTTTATATAGTATAAAGAAAAAGTATAAATTCACGTAAATCCACGAAACCTCCTCTAGATACGTCAATGGCGTAAAGCCATCGATATTGAAGTGACTAGTGGCATTTTTGTTGCCACCTATATTGAATACATGACACTTGCTATCTATATGGCAAGTGACTAATCCAATACAAAAGAGAACTTTGATACTTTTTATGTATTATATATAAAGTTATTTTATTGTATATTTTTTGGTCAGAACTTTGTTTTATATTTAAAACGAATTCATTTTAATTATAGTGGAAGTCATATAGTATGTTGAAAGGAATTCACAAGATGAATGAATCCAGATGATACATTGTACATATTAAATAAAAGTCTATATACACCTTTGACATCCTTATGTGTACATTAATAATATATTTTAAATACTTTGATTTTTTTTAGTCCATATTAATTGATTGCAAAGACTTTTTTTTTTTTAAAAAAAAAAAACTAAATTCACAGTTTTTAATGAACTAGAATGCATAATCATTGCAGTAAAAATATACATATTAACAAAAAAGTTAAAATTTTATTTACAAAGAGCTATTAATATCGCTAAAGGTCGTTTAGTAGAGTATATTAAAAGAAATGCATACCTTACTTGATAGTCTTTTTAGTAATACACTATATTGTGTATTGCTAATATCATGAATTTTGAGGTATTAACAATAAACAATGATTTTAAATCTTAATGACCAGTTACAGAAGCGACTCTTCCCAATACTTTTTTTTTTACATCTTTTTTCACGATAAATAGTCTTTTTTAATACAGTGCATACTTTTTTTAAAGCATCAAACCAAACAATGCATAAAAATAATTTGTGTATCATTAATACATGTATCGCTAATGTAACATTACTAATACATTCTATTTAACATTATTTTTATATACTCTTTCAAAACGACGATGAAATAGAAGGATTTCTCGTAAATATAGTCATCTAAAAAATATAACTTGATAAATTATTATTTTTTAATAAATTAAAATAATATTTATTTTGGAAGAGAGGAACTATATATACATAGTGCTCAACAGATGCAGTACTATTGGGTGATTAATCAAGGAACTTAACCCAAAGCGTGACTTAATTAATTAATTAATTAATTAATTAATAGTAATTAAATTCTTCATTGTTGCTATTGAACTGTCATTCACGTGAAAGCTGGGAAATAGTCTAAGTACTATGTCAACTTGATTAATTTTTTTTTGTTAATTAATCAAGATACTAACTATCAAGTGAACCTCGAAAAGTCAAACTAATATTAATTTGAGCAACAAAATACATATTCCCTCAATTTCCATTTTTTTTTCTTCTAATTTTAAAAGAATATTTTTAAATCTTTTAATTATAAGTTAAAGCTACGTTGAAATAAGATATATAAAAATGTCTTTAAATCTTATAATTTTAAATATTTGAAAAGTTAAATTCTAAAAAGAGCAATACTAAATGACCAGAATTTGGACAGAAATTCAAAAGTATATAATATCTGTTTATTTTGAAATAATATGATTTTTTTTATTTTTTAATTAAAAAATGTTAAAGTTAAAAGGGTAATAATGTTAAGAAAAAATTAGTGTGAAGTACGTTATTTTACTATTTTGATCAAATTCTGTTTAAATTTTCCCGACAATTTTTTTTCCTCTTAAAAAATATTAAAGAAAAAAATGAGATTTTCTAAAATAAACTAAAAAAATGAAATTAAGACAAATAAATAAAACAAAAAATATTAACACTATTTATTTAGAGTATTATAGTAATGAAAATTAGAAAAGGTATAGTTTTAACGCTCACATATGCGTTAGAAAATAAAAAACGAACTAAGTAATATAACGTAAATAACCTATCTGACACAAACATAACTGAATATCATAATTAAGTTGATTTTGCGGCTCGATTTCATCATCCTTATATATCACAAAATGAATAATTTTATTGTTAATTCAAAATTCGCTTTCGATAATAGCTCTTAATAAATACTTATAAAAATGTGATTTCATATAGTATTTTACACTTGTATTAAAAAATAATCTTGTCCACCGACTAATCTAAAATGACGGCTTTAATGATTATTTAGGGCATTGATGAACCGACTTTTTTCAGTGGGTAATCTAAAACACAAGTCTTTATATAAGTACTGTGGGATTAATTAACTAAATTAATTAATAATTAGTTGATCTGGTGACAGTTTGGATATTTAGAAATATTTAATTTCTTGTTTTAGGTATAATTAGAAGAATGACAGCTAAAATACAGAAAGTTAAAAGTCGGCACTCATAATTAACATAATTATTATTGGGATTAACTATCAAGACATGGCTCATTGCATTGTCTCTTCCTGTATTTAAAAAGACGACATGAGACGAGACGTTTTAGACAGCATAGAACGAAATATTTTATGCGGTATAGAGTAAAATGTAAATTTTAAAATATGAAATATAAATTTTATAGATTTATCAGAACGTCATTTCATATATACTTTTTATAACGAATGGTGTATATATATATATATGTATATATATATATATATTTTGTTATCCTAAATGGTATATTAATATATCAAAATATTTGATCAAAATCTCTAGATTTATTATTGGTAATCTTAGAGATTTCATTTCAATAAAAATAGTTATTTGTTAAGATAGTTGTTATAATTTATAGAGCTTATAAAGAACGTGTTGTTATAAAATTGTCATAGAGAGACATAAGCTTATAATTATTTGTAAATAATTTTCATGTAATCTATTTCTTTTAGTTTTCATTCGATAATATAATTATTTTTATTTTAAATTATTTTTTATTAGATATATTATTTCAAATATGTCAAACTTTTACTATTAATCTCTTCAATTTTCATGAAATGCTTACTTTTTCTATAAATAATATTGAATATTTGTTAAAAAAAAATAAGTTATAACCTATTATTCTAAAAAATAAGATCTCTTAAATTTAGGGGTCTAAGACACATGTCTTCTTTTTAACACTGTCAAATTACTCCTAAATTTTATAATAAATATTAGCTACCACAAGAAAATTATATTTGTTAGCTTATTTATAGAATTACTTATTTATCTTAATATAGTTATATTTTATTAATATTTAAATAAAATAAAAGAAGTATTATATGCTAGGATTCTAAATTAATTACAAGTCTAATTAGTTTAAGATTTTTATTTGTATTATCAAAAATATGAAAGATTTTTTCACCGCTTTGTTCGTCCTCATTATTTTCACTTTCGCTTTGTTCGTCCGTATTATTTTCACTTTCGCTTTGTTAGTAAACACTATTGAAACAATTTGAGACAATCATGATAACTTTTTACTTATTATTATTAATATTATTTTAAAATCTAAACTAATTATTTTCATACAAAAAATTATTCTAATTTACTAAATCTTTTTCGCAACATAAAAAAGTGTTTAAGTAGGTACTTTCATTGCTTCAGACCATTTAATCAACAACATAAATGAATTTAAAACAAACTTTGATACATATACCATCCTACGTACTCCAATTTTGAATAATACTTAAAGTTGATACGAACGTTATGTCAAGAAATAAACCTTAGATCATTAAAACATATTTTTTTTTCTCAAAAAAAGAGAAAATAATGTGAAGCATTTTATATTATAGAAATGTATAGCATTCCTTCCATCAACAATTGTTTGACAGTTATATTAAATATAGATGTTTAAGATTAATTGTCAATTTAAATAATCAATAAATAATTAGTCACTTTTTTTAAAAAAATTTGCCCTTAATGATGGTGTAGTTCAATTAAAAAGTTATGTAGACTTTTAATATTTTTGATATAGTAGGGTTTTGTTAGTCAAATTACACCCTATATTAATTTTTTTTAGAGATTCGCATGACCTTAACACGATAAATAATTATGAATGGAGGAAATATTTCGTAATAGATTTTTAAGGTCGTCAACTTAGTTCTATTGGTTTGTATAATGTGGCATGCCACACCTATTGCTAGTTAGTACTTGGTAGTAACTAGTTATTGATCAACTAGTATTATTATAAATAACTATTTTTCCATCTGTTTGTTTTTACTGGTTTAATATATTAAAATAATTATTTAATTTAATTTATATATATTATTAATTTTAATTTTTTAAACCAATTTTATTTATAAAAAATTTCTTACAATATATCATGAGCTACACATCCCAGATTTTCTGGGTGAAGAACTTCGATTTCTTCATTACTATGATTCTAGAAAGATTTCACCATATATATAATTGCGTGACAATCCAGTAACAAATAGAGAAAGTGAATCAATATCCTTCTAAATTATTACTCGCCCTATCTCAATTTACGTAGCATTATTTAATTTAACATAATTTTTTTGTAATTTAATGTCTAAAATACTCTTGATCGTGACTAAAAATTATTTAATTAAAAATAAAAAAATTATTTTAAATTAAATTATTTTTCAAATATGAAAATATATCATTTTTCTGAACAGACTAAAAAACATATTATGTACTATAAATTAAGATTAAGAAGAAAATTGTTCCATAGGTAAATTGCCTTTGAACTATAACTTCCAGATAATAAACCCTAAAAATTTATATGCCGGTGTTTACACAAAGCTAATATATATATATTATGTGTATGAATGTATAATATATTTTACTTTATTAAATCACGTAATAATAAAAATTATATTGACTTAATATAAATTTGATGGAATAAATTTTTTCTATTTTGGGTTTGAAGTATGTTTTATAACTTGATTTATGATTTTTTTGATTCATTATGTCTTTACACCATTATGAAAATTGTGGTTTATAGTTGGTCACGTGCCAATCAATTATATGATTTAACCAGCAAGTCCCTTAATTCAAATAATTAATTATGAAAAATAGACAATTTGGGTCAACTCCCCCTGGTATATCAAATTGTTTAAAGACAGAGTATATCTTTATGGAAATTAGAAAGAATTAAGACAGCCAAACAAAAAAATAAAAAATCAAAGAAATATATCTCCATAATCTCAGCAATATGCATGAACCCAAATCCTAATATAAAAACCCCTTTATTAGTACTCTCACTTTCATTCCTCACTCACTAAATCAAATTATCCCGCAATGCCTTCCGCAACTGTGAACTTAGTGTCCAAATGCACCATTTTCCCATCGGAAAAATCATCTCCCAATTATCTGAAACTCTCCGTTTCCGATCTTCCTATGCTCTCTGTTCACTACATTCAGAAAGGTTGTTTATTCACTCGTCCACCTTTTCCGATACCTCAACTCATTTCTCTTCTTAAAATCAATCTATCTCATACTCTCACTGACTTCCCTCCACTCGCGGGACGATTTGTCACAGATTCAGATGGCTACGTATACATCAACTGCAACGACGATGGTGTTGATTTTGTTCATGCTACAGCTACACACATTTGTATTCGCGATGTGATAGGTTCTATTGATGTTCCTCATTGTGTTAAAGAGTTTTTTCCTTTGGACAGAACGGTTAGCTATCGAGGGCATTTTATCCCTCTTCTAGCTGTACAAGTGACGGAATTAGCTGACGGCGTATTCATTGGATGCGCCGTCAATCATTCCGTCACTGACGGGACTTCGTTTTGGAATTTCTTCAATACATTTGCGGAGGTGAGTAGAGGTGTGAAAAGGATTGTAAGGCAGCCTGATTTTACACGTGATTCTGTTTTGATTACGAATTCTGTACTGAAACTACCGGCTGATGGACCGAAGGTTACTTTCGCCGGCGATGCTCCGTTGAGGGAGAGGATTTTTAGTTTTAGCAGAGAATCAATTCAGAGACTGAAAGCGAAGACGAATAATCAGAAATTGAATTTCGACGGAGAAATTAACATTGTTGAATTGATTGCAAAACAGAGCAACGATCACCTGAAAATCAAAACAGAATCGGCTGAGATTTCATCATTTCAATCGCTTTGCGCATTGCTGTGGCGTGCAGTAACACGTGCAAGGAAATTCCCATCTTCGAAAATGACGACATTCAGAATGGCGGTAAATTGCCGTCACCGTCTCCAGCCGAAGCTAAATCCGTTGTACTTCGGCAACGCAATTCAGAGCATTCCGACTTACGTATCAGCAGGGGACGTATTATCTCACGATCTACGCTGGTGCGCTGAGCAATTGAACAAAAACGTGAAGGCACACGATGATTTTATGGTGAGGAAGTTCGTAGGGGATTGGGAAAAGGATCCGCGGTGTTTCCCGTTGGGAAATTTCGACGGAGCTATGCTAACAATGGGAAGCTCTCCAAGGTTTCCAATGTATGAAAATGATTTCGGATGGGGAAGGCCAGTTGCTGTTCGGAGTGGACGGGCTAATAAATTTGACGGGAAGATATCAGCGTTTCCGGGGAGAGAAGGAGGAGGAAGTGTGGATTTGGAGGTGATTTTGTCACCGGAAACAATGGATGCCCTGGAGTCTGATCCGGAATTCATGCAGTTTGTTAATGGCTATTGAACTTTTCTTTAACGTAGCTTTTTTGCTTTTTTGTGATTTTACTCAATGTGTATTCTGTTGTGATTAATGTAATTGAGTTTAACCTTTTATTAAATTGTTAAAAACTATTATCATTGTGTAATTATAAACAAAATAGTTAATATCCATAGTTATACTGAACCGTCTTTTCGAATTTGACTCAGTCCAACTCATTTCACTTCTCAAGCTTTTCTCATATCATTCACCCGCATAGCTCCGTCATCTCTTGCTTATTGATGCGGGGAGCAATTGAACAAAAACGTGAAGAAGCATCACGATGTTATGGTGAGGAAGTTCGTAGAGGATTGGAAAAAAGATCCACGGTGTTTTACTCTTACGGAGCTACGCTAACAATGGGAAGCTCCCTAAGGTTTCCAATGTACGAGAATGATTTCAGTCTCGTACATTGGCAACCTCGGTAAGCTACACATTGTTAGCACAACTCCGTCAAAATTTTCCAACGTGGATCCTTTTCCCAGTCCTCTACCAACTTTATAACCACAACATCTTCTTACACCTTCACGTGTTTGTTCAATTGCTCTGCGCACCAATGCAAATAGTGAAACAAAACGTCTTCTGCTAATGCATAAATCAGAGTTCTCTGAATTGCGTTGGCAATGGAATTGGACATAACCTTTCTGAATTTAGCGAACAGAGAGCATAGGAAAATCGTAAACGGAGAGTTTTAGATGAGTAATAGATGATTTATCAGATCGAAAAAGTATTAGATTTGAAGACCGAAAGTTGTAGTGTTGTTATTAATTGAAATAAGCTGAGAATGAAGTAAAAGTAAGGAAGAGGAGGGCTTTATATAGGAGATTCATGAACTTAGGTTCATGCATTTGTTCGAAAATATTGAGAAATCACGGAATTTTTTCATAATTTAAACGTGTTTTATAACATTGTCATTAAGAATATTTCACCGGAAGACCAAAAATAACTCAATTGTAGTGTTTTTGTTATTACTTTGAAATAAGGAGTGAAAGTAAGAAAGAGTAGGGCTTTATATAGGAAATGAATGAGTGATTCATGGAACTCAGATTCATGCGCTTGAACAAATATGTTTGGATCATTGTTATTCATTGTATTGTATGATTACTATATCTATCATGTTTGTTTTGATTGTTACTTAAAATGAATTGTACTGTATTGTTAAATTTCGTTGTTACCTAACAATGGTGTGTTCCCATTGTTACTTTATTTCTTTTCCAATTATATCTTTACATAATATTTTAAAATACTATTTTATCCATTACCTTAATTTAATTGTTACTAAATAATAACAAACAATACAATCTAACCAAACATTGTATCTACCATACAATATAGTACAATACAATACATTATGAAACAATGAGTAACAATGATCCAAACAAAGTGGTAGAGGTGTAACATGTGCTCAACTTGTGTGTAATTCGTGTTTTTCAAATATCAAATTAAATTAATTATACTTAGATTTTTTAAATCCATAATCTGAATCAAATCAATCAAAAACAGATTATTTCAACCTTTGTCTGTTTTACAAGATTATGTATAGAACTTTGAAGGCTAGATAATTTATAAATATGTATAAAATGTATAGTTTTTACATATACAAGTTTTCATAAAATTAATGAGTAAATATTTTTTTTATAATTTTCTTTTATTCTTTTGGATAAGTAAAGAGAGCCAAGATAAATATTCTATTCAAAAATTTAAAAAATAACTAGTATCAATATGAACTGTGTCTTGATGATGACAACACAGGTTTAAGATGTCATTTTGTGCTTTTAATATCTAGTATCTATATCTATATAGTATATACAATGGATTAAGAAATTAATTAAATGATAAAAGGCATTGGATTATAAACTTAGCAATTATGATTTAGGATATAGTAAGTATAATTGTCATCTATTTATACTGAATTTTAAAAGAAACAAAAAAATAATTTCTTTAGATAAAAACGACAATTAAAATGAAAGGAAGAAATTTAACTCTAACAGTAATAATTATAACGAATAATAATAAACTGACGAAGTAATTGAATTTGTAGGCCTTAAAGAAAATGTCAGCCAACATAAAGAATATTAAAAGTAGGCACTCATTGATTATTATTACTAAAATTAGAATTCCACCACTCCTTGGATCAGGGACATGTCTCATTGTCCCTTCCATTTATAGAAAAAATAGTTTAATATAAGTATTTTCTTCTTTCGATTTTAATTTATGTAATATTTTTTAGATTTAAAGTTTTAAATAAATTTATTTTCTGTTGTAATTTTTTGTATAAATATTTTGGATAGTTAGTTATTGTGTTTTATTGTACTTTTTACGTATATAGATTTAATATCAAAAAATTTATAGATTTTATGTGTATTCTTAGACAAATTTAAATTGTTTGACTCTTAAAAAATAAAAATTGTCATATAAATTGAGATGAATGGGTATTAATTTTTTTGATTTGAGTGTCTTTTGATGAAATAATTTAAAAGTTATTCTCTCCGTCCAGAATTGTTTGTCATGTTGCGTTTATCGAAAGTTAATTTGACTAATTTTCAAAGGTAAATTAGATCACATTAATTCGATATTTAAATAAAAAAATTAGATATTCTAAAACTATGTGAAAATTACTATAAATTACATTTTTTTCCATGTTAATATGATGAAAAAATACATCTTAAAAATGTTAGTCAAAATTTTTATAGTTTGACTCTAAAAATAGAAACCATAACAAACAAAACCGGACGGAGGGAGTATGACTTTTCTAAAAGAAGAAAAAAACGCTTTATTCATTCACCTATTTTAAATATGAGCAACTTACAAAAATGACTATATTTTCACGATATTAAAGGGCAATAGCTATAAGTACTATATTTTTTAAAAAATGACTACGATTTATGTCTTTTTCTAACTGTATTATTGTATATGTTTTTTATTTTTTTTATTTATATGTTAATACAGTTTTAATTAATTACAACAAATTATATAAGAAAAATTAATTATTTTGTACAGATTCAAATTGGTATATTTATTTATAAAATTTAAAGTATTAATATATCAAGGATACATGTACTTGTAAAAACTTGATGTATGAATATATTATACAAGATAAAGTATAATAATTTATCAAATGACCACGGTAATTTGAAAAATAAATACAATGTTATTGAACAAAAAATGAATACACCAATATAGTATAACATATGAATAAATTCTTGTTAAACAAAAGACGGGACACATTTGACAACTCAGAAACAATAAAAAATGAAAAATAATAGAACGTGTAGATAACAAAATGTGCAAGTATTTGCATGTATAAAAAAATGAAAAAGCCAATATACGTCAATTGCTTTTTGGTTAAGTTTTTCCTATAATATTTGAGGTTTGGTGTTAATTCATGTATAAAAATATAGTAGTATTATATCCAATTACACTTGTGTTGCCTAATTAACATTTTAAATTCGATAGATTACTATACTTGTATTCACAAATCACGAGTTCAACTTGTGTTAATATTAGAACATAAGTATCTATGTGTATAACTATTTTACTGTATGGACATGGATTGTGGTGCACTGTTGAGAGTCTTTCATCCTTAACCAGATGTCTCAGATTTGAGCTCTGGGCATAGAGAAATTCTGTAGGGAGCGTCACTCCGAATAGACCCTACAGAGAGCTATTCAAATTAAGTCGAAGCTCCAATATGAGCTTCGAATACCAGGTGGGAGACCAAAAGAAAAAACTATTCTATTGGATACAAATTTGACAATCAAACAAACCTTAATCTCTTTTTATTCATGTTCTTCTTGTACCACTCTTTTATATATATATATATATATATATATATATATAGTCACTGTAATGTAAAAACGAATATTTTTTCGATCAAAGGAAAATAAAAATAGATGTAATCTATACAAATAAGAGATTAAGTGGTTTCAAGACCCGGTCCATTTCTAAGCACATTTTGAGCTTACAAATAAGAGATTAAGTGGTTTCAAGACCCAGTCCATTTCTAAGTACATTTGAGATCAAAGTAAACTTTATTGAAGCAGAACTCAATTCAATTTCTATTTCAATTCATTTTAATATGTTCGATTTCTATCTAACAGACACATTTGATACCCTTTGGAAAAAATCTATCTCTTACTTGTGTAAAACTCTCTATGCACTCTGTTCACTACATTCAAAAATGTTATCTCAGACACCTTTCACTTCTCAAGCTCAGTCTATCTCATAACAACCATGACTGAGATTTCATCATTTCAATCGCTTTGCGTATTGCTCAAAATGAATTTATTTTCTGAATATAATTTGTTAAGAGAGATTTATTACATATAGAAAAATGATTTATTCAATCGTATAAAAAAGACTGTTCTTTTTCATATATTGCTGATTGAATTGTGTTAACAAATTCTTAAAATCCAGTAACATACTGCATGAATTCTGTGTCTGACTCAAGGCCTTCCATTGTTTCCGGTGACAAAATCATCTCCAAATCCACACTTCCTCCTCCTTTTCTCCCCGGAAACGCCGATATCTTCCCGTCAAATTTATTCGCTCGTCCACTCCGAACAGCAACCGGCCTTCCCCACCCGAAATCATTCTCGTACATTGGAAATCTCGGCGAACTCCCCATGGTTAGCATAGCTCCGTCGAAATTTCCCAACGGAAAACACCGTGGATCCTTTTCCCAATCCCCTACGAACTTCCTCACCATAACATCGTCGTGTGCCTTTACGTTTTTGTTCAATTGCTCAGCGCACCAGCGTAGATCGTGCGATAATACGTCCCCTGCTGATACGTAAGTCGGAATGCTCTGAATTGCGTTGCCGAAGTATAACGGATTTAGCTTCGGCTGGAGACGGTGACGGCAATTTACCGCCATTCTGAATGTCGTCATTTTCGAAGATGGAAATTTCCTCGCACGTGTTACTGCACGCCACAGCAATGCGCAAAGCGATTGAAATGATGAAATCTCAGCCGATTCCGTTTTGATTTTCAGGTGATCGTTGCTCTGTTTTTCCATCGATTTAACAATGTTGATTTCTGCATCGAAATTCAATTTCTGATTGTTCGTCTTCGCTTTGAGTCTCTGAATTGATTCCCAGCTAAAACTAAAAATCCTCTCCCTCAACGGAGCATCACCGTCGAAAGTAACTTTCGGTCCATCAGCCGGTAGTTTCAGTATAGAACTCGAAATCAAAACAGAATCACGTGTAAAATCAGGCTGCCTTACAATCCTTTTCACACCTCTACTCACCTCAGCAAATGTATTGAAGAAATTCCAAAACGATGTCCCGTCAGTGACGGAATGATTGACGGCGCATCCAATAAATACGCCGTCAGCTAATTCCGTCACTTGTACAGCTAGAAGAGGGATAAAATGCCCTCGATAGCTAACGGTTCGGTCTAAAGGAAAAAACTCGTTAACACAATGAGGAACATCAATAGAACCTATCACATCCCGAATACAAATGTGTGTAGCTGTAGCATGAACAAAATCAACACCATCGTCGTTGCAGTTAATGTATACGTAGCCATCTGAATCTGTGACAAATCGCCCGGCGAGTGGAGGGAAGCGAGTGAGAGTATGAGATAGATTGATTTTAAGAAGGGAAATGAGTTGAGATATAGGAAAAGGCGGATGAGTGAATAAACAACCTTTCTGAATGTAGTGAACAGAGAGCATAGGAAGATCGGAAACGGAGAGTTTCAGATCGGGTAGTGACGATTTTTCCGACGGAGAAATGGTGGATTTGGAGAGTAAAGTAACATGAGTAGCAGCAGCAGCAGAAGGCATTGTTAGTTTTGTTAGTTTTTGTTACTAGTTAGGCTGCTGAGGATGAAGTGAGAATAAGTAATATGATGGGGTTTATATAAGAGTTTTGATTCATGCATTTGTGGTAGTGCTTACTTGTCTTTTCTCTTTGTTGCTAAGTTTGAAACATGGGCAGAAGTTGACCTCATTTTTATTTTGGGGGACTGCACTTAAAAAATGACTTAGCTGGCCCGTGTCCAACGTGAAAGTGGATTCAAATTTTTTATATGTATATGATATCATTTAACACTACTGAAATGGTTAAAAAGATCCGCCGTTAATCAAAGGTTTCATATTCGAGTTAAATTTTATTGATAGTATCATCTTCGAAAGGATGTTATTATGTTCGATTTAGATTTAGTTAGAGCGTGGAAAACACTAGGTGGGAAATTACACGGACAAAAAAAAAACTAGTTACTCTGAGTTCAACAATAGCTATTCAATAATATTTGTCCATGAAATCAATAGATAATTTTGTAATTAATTTTTAATTTTATCTTTTATCATTAATTATTATCATTCTCATATTACTTTTTTAAGAATTGTGTTTATTACTTTTTCTGTTCTTTACTTATTCACCTTTGAATTGACATGTCTATTTAAAAAATATTATTGATATAGTGAGTTTATTATTTTATCTATATAAATAATGAAGTGGCTGGATTAAAATTTAAAAATTTAAGATTTTCAAAAAGTTTCACCTTTTTCAAAGTAATATATTGAGGATATAACAGGTAAAAAAAGGGCAACTTTCAAATATAACAAACATAAAATTTATATTTTTGTATGCTATAGCAAAATTTGCATGATTACGCTCCATAGCAAACTTATATATGTATATTCGCTATACATATATAATTGAAGCGAATTGTATAAAATTAGAAAGAGAGAAATTATATACAATTTGAATTGTATAAAAGGAGAAAGCGAGAAAGGCAAAATTGAATTGTATAAAACAAGAAAAAGAGAAATTATATATAATTTGAATTTGTATAAAACGAGAAAGAGAGAAACGCAAAAAGAGACTTGTGTAGGGAATATACAATTGATCGAATTGTATGAAACGAGAAAAAGAGAAATTATATACAATTTGAATTTGTATAAAACGAAAAAGGCAAAAGAGACTTGGGCAGGGAAATATTTGTATTGTATAATTAAATTGTATAGGACGAAGATATATGTATTTGCATGTGTTTATACAATTTTCTAGCTTTATACAATTAGAAACAAAATTTATAAAATTCTATCGTATAAAGCGAGAGAGGCGAGCGACAGGAATAAGCGAGCAAGAGAGGGTGAGTGGCGAGCGAGAATATGCGGGAGAGAGGAACTGACAAACAGTTTGCTATGAAACACAAATAAATCAAAGGGTAGCTAATATATTTATTTTATATTATTAATTTGTCGTTCTATAAAATTATCCCTAAAAAATTGTTCTTTGTTGATTTATCAAAATGAACAAATAATTAAAAACAAAGTAAGTATATACAATAATACAAAGGGTAATATAATAAAATCACGCTTCTTAATAATTTCTTAAAAAAATATGTAAAGTCAGTAACAAACATGTATTGTTAGATAGACAGAATATTATGATCTCAGGAGATTACGAATTCGAGTTATAAAAATAACTTTTTGTAGAAGTACAAAATAAATAAAGATACATATATTAGGTATTTATGGTCCATTTTTTCCCTTTTTCTTTTGTTAAAAATATAACAAAAGTTCATTAGATTGGACCATATATTTTTTTTCCTTTTCACGCACACCCTAGACTATATAATATCTTTCTTTTTGTCTTCATATATTTATAAATATATAGTAAATTCATGAAATTTGGTTCATGCATTTGTGAAGGTGGCTGTAGTTGTCTTTTCTTTTTCTTTTCATTTTCCGTTATTTGACTGGTTAGACATGCCCAAATGCCCCATCTAACTATATGGATTGTGATCACATCGATGTTACTGTTTCATTCTTTAAAAATTTTAAATTTGATTTTTGTAAATAAAAAAAAATTATATTAAAATTGTTATCTCTACATAAATCTATAATACGTGTGTGATCTATAAAATTTAAAATATTCTCTTTTAAAAACGATTATAAAGTACTAGTCCCTCCTTCCATTTACTTGTCCCCATAAGAATACTTTTTTTTATCTCATTTTATTTTATATTTTAATTACGAAAGAGGATCAAACATATTTTTGAACTATCAGAAATAGCTTAATATATACCCTTGAAGTATATTTCGGCTCAAATATACCCATATCGTCAAACTATTGGGTCAAAAATGTTAGGTTGTAGAACATGATTAATATATATAACTGTATTTTAGGTTGTACTATTTATTCTCCATTTATTCTCTGTAACAAAAAATACTCTGATTTATTAAAATATATATACCCCACCGCCGTGGAAGTTTACTTACGGGGTGTTACCACAAAATATTGGTTTCTCTCTTTCTCTCTCTAGATCTCTCATCTCTTTCTCTCTAAAGTTCTTGTGTTCTTTATTTATCAAGTGTGTGGATTCGATCCTAACAAAAAATACCCTTCTCATTAACTGAATCGGTTAAACGCCAGTTAATTGTCATGTGAATGTCACAAGGCATGTCACATAAGCCAGTAGAGTTCTACTCATGCCGCGTAGACTAATAAACTTATCCTAATTTTCTTCATTTTTCGTAGAATTTAGAAACGATTTCACTGAAGAACATAGAACTCCTTTTCCTCCATTTCCTTATAACGATTTCACAAAATACATAAGTTCTAAGGATTGGGGTTCTATGTTCTTCAGTGAAATCGTTTCTAAATTCTAAGGGAAATAGAGAAAATTGGGAGAAATTAGGGGTAAGTTTATTTTCTACATGACATGAGTGGAACTCTTGGCTTATGTGGCATCAGTAGCGGACTTAGAATTTTCGTTGAAGAGGTTTGAAAAATAAAAGTATAAACATCTAACTAAAAAAAAACTGAAACTGAAACCAAAAAATATAAAAAATAAAACACCAACCCAAGGATTTGAACCCTAAACGTCGCGCATAACTTTGAGCTCAGCTACCGCGGGGCTATCTCATCCATTTGTGATTTAGGGTGTTCAAAATATATATATCATATCGAGGGTGTTTGGTGAACACCCTGAATGGCACGTGGGTCCGCCCCTGTGTGGCATGCTATGTGGTATCTACATGACAGCCAAGTGGTGTTTAACAGATTCTGTTAATGAGAAGGATATTTTTGAGCTTATAGTTTGAGGAGAAGAGTATATTTGAGCCGAAATATATTTAAGGGTATATTTAAGCTATTTCAAATAATTCAAGGATATTTTTGACGTTTTCTCGTTTTAATCATTATAAGAAAACAAAAATAAATTTAAGAAATATTTAATTATTAAAGTAATTTATGTTTAAGAAAAATATATTAATGTATGAGCGCCGTCTTTTAACGTTCTGTATGTGATCTGGCATTCTCTTTATGATTACAGAACCCAAAATGGAATCTACTAACCATTGATTAAAATATTTCTGCTAATTAATTAAAATAATGAACTTAGCTTGTTTTGTAAATAATAATCCAAACTTAAGAGTTCAGTTTGTTAATGATCCTCTAAACCGTCTTTTTTTGATTGGTCGGTGTATTCAATTAATTTAATCCAATTAGGAATATAATTAGGATATAAACCAAGTACATTATTTAATTAATGGTTCTGTAGTTCCACTTGATATATGCTGTCTTTTAATTAATTAATTAATTATAATTAATTAATGGATTAATGGGGAGTACTACAACTATGTGCATGTAGAAATTAAAGTCAAAATTTGAAATTTTAATTTGTTAAAATTAAAGAATTTTAAATTAATCATTTTTATATATTCAATAATTTTTTACTATAGATTTAAAATTTGAAAAAAATTAATGAATTTTGACAAAAATTGTAATCAACACTTTGACTCCGGTCCGGTATGTATGTGCACCCATTTTCATCCTACTAAAAAAAATAACATAATAAAAAAAGATAGAATATTTTACGCGAATAAATATGTATTTTTATGGTGGGTGTTATTTTATGTGAATATATATGCATTTTTATGATGGGTGTTCTTCTATACAATCTAACGATTTGTGTGCGATCTGTGGCTCACGCCTCCTATTTGTTCAAGAAAAGTAATATTGAGTTCGATTCAATATATGTATTCAATTTTGCTGTTGAAACACTCAATTAATTTCTTAACCTTGATAGAATAAGAAATTTGGATGTAAAAATAATTATCATAAAATTATTTATTTTCCCTGTCTCTAATTATGTGGCACATTTCATTTTTTTGGGAGTCAAAGAAATCGAAAATTTTCGTGATAACTTTTGAAATTAAATTTATATATTTATAAACTACGTAAAAAGTTATATAAATTATAATAATTGATAATTTAGAATTTTTTTAAAAATTTATGTTAAAAAGTAAATTTATTTAAATTTTAAAATCTAAAAAATAATCACATAAAATAAAACGAAAGGAGTATTTATTAGACAAGTAAGACAACTCATCCATTTGTACGATGGCCGTCCTTTCTACAAAAAATTGGTTGGAATCTTTCATTATCTCTTACTTACAAATAACCAATTTTTAATTTAAAAAAAAAGACTTGTAGTCAAAATTAAAGACTGCATATTCAAACTATTGTCTACCACGTTTTAATTAATTTTAACTTTTAAACTTTTTGATAGAAATACTCTAATTTAAAGACTTTTATCATATATTATAATTAAACAAATTAAAACACTCATGTATTTAGTGAATTCATCAAATTTGATTCATGCATTTGTGGAAGTGGCTGTTGTTTGTCTTTTCTTATTTCTTTTGATTCATGCATTTATACTTTTTTGAGATATTTAATTTATTTTTCAAAACACATTTTAATTCATTTCACAATATTTAAGAAATATTTTCTCTAATCCATATTATATGAATTATCAAAACATTTCATTAGAAAAAAAAATTGATAACAAAACCTAAATGTTGTTTGTCACTATTATCCTTTGACTATTCTCCTCCAAAATGTGAAATGCTCCAATAAAAACCTCATTTAAAAAATATATAATAAATATGAAAGAAGATAAAATCCAAAAAATCTCTTAATTTATTATTAAAAATGATTCACTTGCAAGGTCAGACCCATCCATAACACCTCTTTTTTAAAAAATTATACTAGATATCAAATTTTGGTTATATATATATCGACAGAGAGTATCGACATCTCTTGATACAAGTTAAATTTAGTTTAGTAATTAAAATGTTGCAAAAAGTTATTGAGGTCGTGTGTTCTAATCAATCCTATTATCTTCATAATTATATTTTTTTACTATAATAACCGACTTCTCTTAATGATTATTCTGAATCTATTACTATGTAATAATTTTAGGCTATTATAATGAGACAAGAAAATAAAATACATGAGTGCTGTCTTTTATCGTTCTATAGAATGTAACGATTTGTTTGGACTCTCCACAACATTAATCAGATTCTTCTGCTAATTAATTAATTAATTTAAAATACTTTTAATAATTGAACTTACCTTGTATTATAAGATCTTCTAAACCGTCTTTTTTGGATTGGTCGGTGTATTATATAACTCTAATCCAATCAATAAATGAACAATTGGATATAAATTAACAAAATACAGTATACAATAGAATCTACTAATAATATTATACATACTTCTATATATTATTTTTAATGGTTTGACTAAATCAAAGATGATTATTAGCGATAATTAATTTTTAATTATCACTAAATATATATTTTTTGCAGCTATAAGCGTTTTTTTTGTATATGCATGTCCTTAAAATCTTTAGCAGCATTGGTTCTAATGAAACTTAACTAATATCGGTAAAGACTTAAGAACTCTTTATTAATGTCAATAATAATAATATTATACATATTTCTATATATTATTTTTAATGGTTTGACTACATCAAAGATGATTGATTATTAGCGGTAATTGATTTTTAATTATTAGTAAATATGTATTTTTTTTTACAGTTATTAGCATTTCTTGTATATGCATGTCCTTAAAACCTTTAGCGACATTGATTCTAATGACACTTAACTAATATCGATAAAGACTTAAGAACTCTTTATTAATGTCAATATTTATTACCGCTAAAAATTATTTTTGTTATAATGACAGGCATATCATGATTCAAGTTTTATGAATTTAAAATGTGATACTATCGACATTGTATTCATTATATCTAAAGTTTATAATGAAAGTGTGATGTGATTATTTTTATTGAAATTTTAATATGTAAATTTATGTTGTGTGTCGAAAATACTTCGATATTATCTTTGATCATACTATTCTACATCCACCTATATGATTTCTTCATATTAATTAAAAAAATGAGAAATTAAGGTGTCAAAGTAACCTTAATAATTAATGTTTTTTCAGCTTCCATGTGAATGACAGTTAACGATATTGTGAAGGATATTTTAATTTTTTTTTGAATAATAGTATTTATTTGTTAGAACCATTCAATTACTTGAACAATATAATACTACTAATAGTACAATGAAAAATGTTTAATATTTTAATCTTTAATTAAGGTATACTATATCAGCTAAAGTGTGTGCATTTCATTTCGTCTTTGTGAATTTCACTTATAATCTTTCAAGGATTTATTGACGAGTTTTAAAAATATTTATTTATTTGATAAATTAAATTTTAATATATTTTTAATTTTACAACATGAGTAAACTATGTTTTTTTAAATTCTCACCAAGTTAAGATACGTTTTTAATACTAATTTAATACTTTTACAAAAATTTTAAATCAGAATATATTTAACTTTAGTTAGTCAAATATAAAATATGTTTAAGACTGTTAATAATTTAAAAATTAAAAATATCTTCCATATTTCTAAAATATCTAAAAAGGTCAAGAGTATCAAATTGTCAAGTTCAAAATATGACTATTGTAAAGTTCAAATATGTTTGTCAAATTCAAGAGAATCCCAATCTATTTTGCCCAAAAAACTAACATAAAATTAGTGTATAAATGATTGTAATAACATATTTAGGGGACAAATCCCTGATCCCAGAATCTGTTTTGGGGCTGTCATTTTATAATTACGTCTTAAAACAGCAATTTTTTTATAAAATAATATTGTTATTTATTATTGTAATTTGTAGGTTTAGTAATTAGCATGATTATTAATCAATTAATATGGTCTGACTCTATTAATCATGATTTAGATGCTTACCTGCTTTTATCAGCTGACAAAAGAACTTCCACATTCAATAGTGGCTCGATATATTTTCTTTAAGAAATAATAAACAAAACAGTAAAAGATATTTAGTGATAATAGGTTCGATAATATTTATTACGCTAAAAATATTTAGCGATAATTGAGTTAATGTCATTATATTCAGAACCTTTAAAACTTTTAACGACATTTATTAGAGTATTGATCATATACATATCCATATTTATTATTGTCACTAAACATAATAGAATAATAATTTATCATATTACTTATAAAATATAATAAATTTCAAAAACTTTGCAAAATGACTAAAGATAATAATTATACTAATAAATTAGAAATTAAATAATAAATTATCTATTGATTTTCTAAACTAAACGAGTAAAAATAGAGCAAACTGACCAAATGACACATTATAGAATATGTATAAGATGTAATATAGGTTTATATATATATATATTCACGTGTGTGTGAAAGAATTAATTATTTCTTAAAGTAATATTTATTTTTATTATAAATGAATTAGTAAAAATGAACGAAGAAAATAACAATTAGTTATCATATTTTCACCAATACGTCCCTATTGATACACTAGTAGGAATGCTCTATACTGCGTTGTCAAGTCAAAATAAGACAAAAAAATTAAGATCGGAAAAAATTAACGAGCACTAATATGTGATCTGTCATTCTCCTTAAACTAATTAATTCGTACTAAATTAGTTCCACTAATAAATTAAAATATTTTTAATAATTGAACTTAGCTTGTGTTCTAAATGATCCTCAAAACCGTCATTTCTGATTGGTCGGCACAATAATTTAATCCAATTATGAACAATTAGATATAAACTAAATACAGGTAGAAATAGTATCTACGATTAATGTTATACGTATTACTACGTATTATTTAATTATTTGACCTATAGTTCCAGTTGATATATGCTGTCTTTAATATTTTATAATATAATATATAGTCACTCTATTGTTATGTGAAAAAAAATGTAGTCTTTAATGTACAGTATCAAGTTGAGACTATAATAAACAAAAGATTTTGTGGTAATTATCTATAAGTGATGTTAAAACTTAAGTAACTACGAATACATCTCAAATATTTCGTAAACTCGGATATTTTTAAAGAGAGATCAAATTCAGATCATCTTAACTTGAGAAAAATGTCACTAACAGCTTTCAAATTATGTAGATCAAATCCAAATAACCTTGGGTCAAGAATTACGTCACCCTCAAATTATGAATAGATATTTTATAAGAGAACAATCAAGGGAGGAACAAAATTATAACTGCTATCTTGAATAAAATTAGGTACCTTAAAAGAAAAATATGGATACAACGACATTAAATTAATTATTGTAAATATTTTTCGATAATAAATATTACTGATAAAAGAAGAAAATCTATTGTTGCTAGAGTGTGTTTGGCATGAAGAAAAATATTTTTCAACCTCATACTCATGGCTTGAGTAACAATTCCTGATATTAATTCAGTATCCTAATTCTCTACTTGAAACTCAACGATTCTTGAACTTGATTCAAAATTCAATCTGAACTCGCAATTTAAATGTCAAATTTCAAAAGATTGAATTACACTATCAAAATCGAATATCAAATGAAGTGTCGTATAAATTTTCTAAGTAGAAAATTTGGTAGATTTCATATTTTCGAAGTTAGAGCATTCCTTTAGATAAATACATGTATCCTTATCACTAATTAATGATAAAAAAAAAAAGGGCACAATTATGTTAATTTATTTTATTTTCTTATCTAAAAAATTTAACTTTTCGATTTTCGAATTTTTATTCTATCGTATACATTAAAAAAGAGCGTATTCACATCTTTTGTCATATCAATATCTAGTGGATAGGGGTTGTTAAGCCTAGCTATCAAATTGCCAAATTCAAGGAATAATTAACATAAAATATAGCTATTTTTAAATTAAAAGACTTGTATTCAAGCTATTACCTACCACTTTTTAATTAATTAATTGACTCAATTTATAATGAAAATAATTTTAAAAACTTCAATCAATGATTGTGTTCTAGATTATCCTCTAAAAGACGGCCTAATTTTTAATTTATGATATTATATTAATCGGATTAATCATGAAATAGGTACACTTACTATTGTTATGCATTAATTAAATAGTTTGATTTGGTAGTTAAATGAATTTGGACATTATGGTCTCATTTGTTTGTATTTAATAAATGTTATGAATTTTAATTATTTAGATTGAACGTTTGATTTTAGGTTTGAATTTGAATAAGTTCTTTTGTTTTTTTTCCAAAAGTTTATTAATGGATCTGAAAAGCTCTGAACGAATCAGATTTGCAGGAGAGTATTAACACCATTCAACCTTATTTAATAAGTTATAAAATAATATTGTATAGCGTTTCTCGGTCTTTGCATGACTTTTGCTTTCACAATTTAAAACTTTCTTTTCCTCTTTTCTCAATCAAACACTAATTTTTTCCTCTTGAAATTGTAATTTTTCATAATCTTTACAAGTATTTTTTTTATAATAATAATTTTCTTGGGTGTATTGAAGTTTGTCTTGAACACTTATTGCAATAATATTTTGTTGTGCTGATGTCATCAAGGGTTTTGAGTGAAAAAAGACTATTTATAATTAAAAATAATAACTATGAATATATATATAAGGTCTCTTATTAGAATTTTGTCTTAAGTCAATAATTTTATTAAGATTCTTTGGTCATCAAATTTGTTTGTGAGATAACACTAATACAGTCTTGTTGTTGAATTGGTTGGTGACCAAAATAATGGAGCTTAATAATTCACCATCTCAATATTTAGTTTCGGCTGGGAAAGAAAAAAACTTATTCATCTTACTTGGAAATTGACGAGAAGATTACTGCTTTGAAATAATTGATTAGTGCACCTACATTTGAAGAATATATGAAAAAATTAGATGAATTTAGATGAGAAGAGTCATTATGCAATACATGGGTTGGTACATTTTGTGGAAGTGTCAACTACAAAAAAGTATGAATGACGTTCTAGGTTTACAGGTTAGAGAATTAGATAAAGGTTATAAAAAAAAAAGGATAAAAAATCTTTATTTTTTTTAATTAACCAAAATATATGTTAGGCACTGATAATATGATACTTTAATCATTATTTTTTAACTATATTTATCATACTTATTGAACTTTTTAATACTATATTGTGTCTATAAAATACTTTTTATTCGTGTTTTTTTTTATGTTATACTTGATGGTTTTCACTTTTTTTTTTTAAAAAAAAGCAAAACGTCATATTTTTTGTTGAAATGAACTTTTTATAACATTTTATTAATAAACTGTATGATCTCATATGCATATTCAGATATTGAAAATAAATAATAATCATTCAGTGTTCAGATTTAGCGACAACATCTTAATATTCAGATGTGTATTCAAGTCTAGACTCCTAAATCTTAATGCAAATCTTAATATTCATACGTGTATTCAGATTTAGAGGTGTTGATCTTAATGAAAACAAATGAGGCTATAACAGCAATTCGAAAAATAAGTACTCCCTCGGTTTCGTTCTATTGCACTTTTTGAGTTCGAGATTCAAACAAATCTATTTTTAATCTATGTATCAGTACACTTACTATTGTCATGCATTAATAAGTACTCCCTCCGTTTCGTTCTGCTTCACCTTTCGAATTCGAGATTCAAGAAAATCTACGTAAATTTTTCATAAATCTTTTAAATACTTTGAATAATCAATGAGTGTGACTTAAGATCTCATTTAGATAATTTACAAATATATAAATTTCATTTCAAAAATATTGAACATTTCATGCGTAAATTGTCTATCAAGCTTAAACGGTTTGACGATCCAAAAATAAAATGTATCACACAAAATCAAATAAAAAAAGTACTATTTTACTAGTTCGGTTTATTTTTATTTGTCCATATTTAACAGCAGAGGCCGTAATTACAGTAACATTCAGTACACAGTAACATACTGCATGAACTCCGGGTCAGACTCCAGGGCATCCATTGTTTCCGGCGACAAAATCACCTCCAAATCCACACTTCCTCCTCCTCCTCTCCCCGGAAAAGCTGATATCTTCCCGTCAAATTTATTCGCCCGTCCACTCCGAACAGCAAGCGGCCTTCCCCACCCGAAATCATTATCGTACATTGGAAATCTCGGCGAGCTTCCCATGGTTAACATAGCTCCATCGAAATTTCCCAACGGAAAACACCGTGGATCCTTTTCCCAATCCTCTACGAACTTCCTCACCATAACATCATCGTGCGCGTTCACGTTTTTGGTCAATTGCTCCGCACACCAGTACAGATCATTAGCCAGAACTTCCCCTGCTGATGCGTAAATCGGAATGCTCTGAATTGCATTGCCGAAGTACAACGGATTTAGCTTCGGTTGGAGACGGTGACGGCAATTTACCGCCATTCTAAATGTCGTCATTTTCGAAGGTGGGAATTTCCTTGCACGTGTTACTGCACGCCACAGCAATGCGCATAGCGATTGAAATGACGAAATCTCAGCCGTTTCCGTTTTGATTTTCAGGTGATCGTTGCTCTGTTTTGCAATCAATTCAACAATGTTGATTCCTCCATCGAAATTCAATTTCTGATTGTTCGTCTTCGCTTTGAGTCTCTGAATCGATTCCCTGCTAAAACTAAAAATCCTCTCCCTCAACGGAGCATCACCGGCGAAGGTAACTTTCGGTCCATCAGCCGGTAGTTTCAGTACAGAATTTGAAATCAAAACAGAATCACGTGTAAAATCAGGCTGCCTTACAATCCTTTTCACACCTCTACTCACCTCAGCAAACGTATTGAAGAAATTCCAAATCGAAGTCCCGTCAGTGACGGAATGATTGACGGCGCATCCAATGAATACGCCGTCAGCTAATTCCGTCACTTGTACAGCTAGAAGAGGGATAAAATGCCCTCGATAGCTAACCGTTCTGTCCAAAGGGAAAAACTCGTTAACACAATGAGGAACATCAATAGAACCTATCACATCGCGAATACAAATGTGTGTAGCTGAAGCATGCACAAAATCAACACCATCGTCGTTGCAGGTGATGTATACGTAGCCATCTGAATCTGTGACAAATCGTCCCGCGAGCGGAGGGAAGCGAGTGAGAGTATGAGATAGATTGATTTTAAGAAGGGAAATGAGTTGAGGTATCGGAAAAGGTGGACGAGTGAATAAACAACCTTTCTGAATGTAGTGAACAGAGAGCATAGGAAGATCGGAAACGGAGAGTTTCAGATCGGGAAGTGACGATTTTTCCGACGGGAAAACGGTGCATTTGGATACCAAAGCTACAGGTGGAGTAGTCATTGTTAGTTAAAATTTGTAGCTGAGGATGAAAAGTGAGAGGATGGCTATTTATAGGGAATTTGATTCATGTATTTGTTGACCCTGTGTTCCATTTTATTATTTAATTTTGGGGGACTGCACTTCAATAATATCTGTATTTTGAAGTAATAATGAACTTGAGTCTTTGTCATTAACACTAACTGATAAAATTCAATGACCTATCTATATTGATTTTACGCTCGTAAGAGAAAAATAATATTATATATACAAGATAAATTTTAAATATTCTCTTCGTTTAATTTTATATGACATCTTTTGTGTTTCGATATTCAAACAAGTGTATCTTAAACTGTGATTTTTTCATAAATCCTTTTAATATTTTGAATTATCAATTACTGTGACTTATATATAGTACTTTTTACCTAGTTTACAAATATATAAATTTTATTTCAAATAAATTAAAAATTTCATATGCAAATGTCCGGTCAAAGTTAAACAATTTATCAGCACAATCCATGAATTTACAAAGTTGAAACGCGTGGAAAATATTTAGATACCACGTAAATCATAGAGGTATACAATACTTTTTACACACATGCGTTCAGTAGTAGTAGAACTTTAGTTTAGTTAAAGTGTATCTCTAAGATTTCAATAATAGTCTAGGTGGTTCTTATGTCTTATTTTGATATAAAATAATGTTATGTATCCAAGTTTAAAATAACTTTTTGAGAGATATGCTACAATTTTAAACACTCTTAAAAAAAATTCTAGTTTTGATAGATCATAAAATTCGAACAGTGAAAATAATCTCTTACAAAAATACAAATTATATTAAGACCAAATATAATAGACTACCATGTCCATCTCTACTTCAACTCTCATAAATATATATCAAAAGCTTAATATATCAAACTATTTTTCATTTCGCTTTCATATTCGAGTAATAACAAATGACTTAACAGTCTTCGGTATAATCATTTTTAGTGAATCTACGGAATTTGATTAATGTATCTGTAAAGATTGCTAATGCTGTCTTTTCGTTGCTTGAAAGATATGGCGGCACGGTGCCCAACTAACTATAAACCATAATGAAACTTATTCCTCCGTTTATTTTTATTTATTTGTGTATATAAAAATATATATTCGATTTTAAAAGTTATTTATTTTTGATGAAAAATTACGATTTTTCTGTAGATTATCTATTTTATAAAGAGGTTGTTAGACTTCTGAATTTGCAAAGGATTGACACTTTTCTAATAAGATACATTAAACAGTTATTCACACTATCACTTGTTATTTATAAATATATATCTCCTTTTATTTTTGAAAATGAATTTTGAGAACTTTATCTTCTTTTCCACAAATAAATTTCGATATACTTTATTATCGTTTAGTGATTTATTGATATCGATTTTAGGTACTAATATATTGGTGAGTAAAATAGTTTTATCTTTAAGGAATATATCACATTAACCTTCGATATTTGAGAGGAATAATTTTCTTAACAAAATATTGTAAAAATACTCTTTAATACATATTAAAGACAGTATATTATAAAAATGAATTTACTTCAAGTATCTATAGATATTTTGTGATTTTTAAAATATATGTATGTGTTTATACTTGGACAAAATATGAAATATATGTTTCTGCTAATTATTACTAATTAATTAATTAATTAATTCCACTACTTAGCTTGTGTTCTACATGATCCCAGATAAGAGTTCAGTTTATTAATTCTCAGAATGATCCTCAAAATTGTCTTTCTTGATTGGTCGGTGTATTCTAATTTATAATTTAATCCCAATTAGGAATATTTGGATATTATGAAGAAAAAAATAATTAATACAGTTGTAATCTACAAGAGTTTTATAAGTACTACTTTGCAGTATTATTTAATGGTTTTGACTTTTTGAGTTTTATTTTTAATCCGTAGTTTTGGATTCAGAATTTTTTTTAATTTATATAAATTGGGAAAAAAGTACACGTGCAAAAAAGTGTATTAAAAATAATGTTGTCAATGGAGCAACATATATATTACGATTAGAATGTGAAAAATGTATTTTTAAAAGTACACTGAATTAGCTTGTGAATTTCCTTTAAAAAATCATGTATGAGGGACCCCTTTTCATCCTTTAATATAGTCTTAAAACAAATGATTTAGCCATTGCAAATTTGCAATCAATATGTCCACTATAATTTAAGTGGAATTATCGTTGAGACTACGTGAACTTTATACCTATCTACTTTTTGAGTAGAAAGAGTATTCTCGAAAGCTTCTTAACTCGAAAAAAGTAATCAAATCGGCAAAAACAAACAAACATATGATCTAGATAGCCATTGCAATTAATACGAGCAAAACCTCTTTAGCACTTTTTTCTTCTTTCTAAGCCCCCATACACCAGAAAAAATTTAATGGAGAGAAGTATTGAAAACACTCCTGAACTTGGTGCAAGTTACTATTTTCGTCCTTGAACTATTTACGATCTTAAAAACACCCCTCTACTTAACTAACTAAATTTAGATACACCTTCAATCTGCCACATGACATAGCAAATGGTCTCAAACTCTTGTAGGAGCATATAACTCTTAATAAAATGCCGATAAAGGTGTTAAAAACACCTCCAAACTTAACAAGAATTTCAAATTTTGTTTCACTCATGTAGAAAGATCAAGAATTTCAAATTTTGTTTCACTCATGTAGAAAGATCGAGGGTGTATCTAAATTCAATTAGTGAAGTAAATGAATGTTTTAAGGCCATCAATAATTAGAGAATGTAGTTCAAAGTGTAATACAAACCACCATAACATAATTTAGATTGTGCAAGTTGCAAATTGTGCCAAATTCAAGAAAGTTTTTATGTATTAATATTACTATTTTCTGTTTCTGAAAAAAAATCGAATTGAAGCTGTCAAAGGTACTGGACATTTTCAATGAACTGTTACAAAAAGATGGAAACTTATGTATCCTTACACCTCTCTGACCTCTAACCTATCGAGTACTCCGAGTCTCTCTCGCACGGAAAATCGTCTGTCTAGTTAAACTATTGAGTACTCTGAGCCAATACTTGAAACCCATGAGCCTCATCTATTGAGAGGATTGATCGCGTTGAGAAAAGCCAGACCATTCAGTCACGCGGTCAAAAATCTGGCATTGCATTACGAGAATGAAATCATCATCAATCACAGGATCTGAGCAGCAGTATTCAGCTTTTCTGCAAAGCTGAGTTGAGTCCTAGTGAGGCTTGCCAAATACAGCAAAAGCAATTGGTCCTACAAATAAAGATAAATTCAGGGTAAGATAACCCAGATCGAACCACAGTGACTTAACCGGCAGTAAAGAGTCTCTTACCTACTTTCTGGGTCGGGAAAAGGGGCAGAGAAGCAACGGCATAAACATAGTAAGGGGCAAAAACACTACCTGAAGGCCATCATTCACAAGCTTATCAAAGGCTTGGGATGAGAGTTTAGGAATTGTAGCCACAGTATCAGCAATGAATCTTCCTGTTTTGTTATCCTGGGGTAGACGTCCTTCCTAAAAATGAAACCCAATATGAAGACTTTAAGAGACAAAATCCATAGAAACTTGCTAAATTCAAGTAAGAGAAAGTTACTGTTACCACGACATCATCAACATATTTGTGGACATCATCAATAAGAGCAAGTAATCGCTCCATTGATGCTTCCATTCCTTCGAGATCATTGGGAAGTTTGTCCACACTTGTTGTCTTGAGCATATCAACTGCATCAAGGGGCGCAAGAAAGTCACAGTAAAGATTTTTATAGCGAACAGGAAACAAAACCTAGTGCTTCAACCAATATATATACACTACTTCCCAACTTTAACACATAAACTATACGGCTACTTTTTGCATAACATACTTGAGATGAATAACTATTTAACCCCTCTTCCATCCAATCTGACCAATGCACATGGACATAGCTAAGTCAATAGCAGTAAAATAGGGCCTACTCTATTTGGAAGGGAAGGGAAGTAGAGACGACATACATCCAACCCTTTCAGCTTCAACCATGCGTAGATCCAATGGGATTTCCTGGAATTGAGCAGCAAGTGGCTGATCTCCAAGAGACAAATGCACAGAGACAAAGCCTTTTATTGAAGCTTCCCCATTTTGAAATCCAGTATCAACAGTCAAATGTATAGGATTTGAACTTTCTCTAGAATAAAACTCTTGGATCAAAGCACTACCACCAGAGACTCCAAAACCAGTAGAAAACCTGGAAAGTTTAAGCATGAGATATCCACAAATTCATCAGCTCAAGTTTTCCAAGTGTTTGATATGTTGACTACCACACAGAATAGGAGGCGCATAAGTCCACTAACCAAAACTTAGGGTGGATGTAGTGGGATGTTCAAGGAAAAAAGAACCTGAAAAAGTTGCCTAATGTTTTATATTATATAAAAGAAGGCGGAAAGAATTGTATCTTGACAAATGCAGTCATTATTACATGTTTTCTACATGCAAAATATCGTGGCTAGTACCATTCCGCTCAGTCTCACTTATCCAAACAAACACAATTTCCTTCATTCCAGATAATTCACCAAATATTCAAGTAGCACCCAAAAAAAAAAGATGAAACAAACAAACAACAACAACAATTGTGCCTTAATTCCATGAAAGTTGGGGCATAAACACAAAAGCATAAAATAAAAGGGCATAAATATATCAAGAATTACCATCCAACAATCACTTCCTTTGGATTCACCTTCTGATGAGACGATAACATGTTATGATGGTAATCAATATCCAGTGCAACCTTTAAAAGAAGGCATGCCCAAAAGTTCAGAAAAAGTAATAAAATAAAGCACATTACAACAAGCTCTATATCACAAATGGGGTTATCTTTTTAGAATCATGAAATTAAGAATACCATCACGAGAAAAGAAACAACAATATGGCAAAACAGAAAGAACGAAGACATTTTAGAAAGATGTATTAGCTCTAGGAGTATTTAGAACATATAAAATAATTCTACATAAATTTGTGTGCTTGTGTAGTTCCTGCAGACTCTTTCGTCGACATGATGTTCATTCTTGACACCATCGTGCAATAAAAAACAACCACTCTCCAAATTAAAAATATAAGGTTAAATGCAGGCATTTCCCTCTCTCCCTCTCTCATTGCATTTACCCCAACTTTCCACTTCTACACTTAAATGCTAAATAAATATTTGCTATTCCCTCCTATCCAGAATAATTGGTTTCATTAAAGTGGTTCCGCAACAATTTATGTGTCACAAAACCAAGAAGGGATTTAATTCTTTTTCTTAAATTTTCCCTCGACACACTCCTAATCAACATGATATTTATGTCAACTAAGAAAATAAAATCATAATTGTAGGTATTTTGGTCAAGCCAACTATTAATTTATAGGAGTTAGTGAATTCCTTAATTCATGTGCCCAAGCCTAAAACATCTATTGTTTCGTACCTATTCCAAAACCTTGCTAACAGTTTTGTCCAAACAAATCTTTGGTGTATTAGTTTGATACGTCTACATAGCTTCAACTATTTTTCATTGTCTCTTTCTTTGCATTTTCATCTCTACACTTTCTATGTGAAATTTCTTCTTTTAGAAATATAATGAGGAAGGAGCTTAATTGCAATCAATTAACGTAACAACTGTAACTAAGAGTGAAGAAAGAAAACTGAAACAACTAACATATCAGAATTTGGTAAACATTAAGGTCTTTATTAGTTGGACTGTCACTCCATGAGTTTATGTTGTCACTCCAGTGAAAAGCACTGGATAAATGGATCCATTATCTGATGACTGATTACTTCTTAGATATGGTTAAGACAGATCAAGGACCAGATATAACTCTTATATTGTACAAATTGTAATACTGGTGATATTTACAGGTTAACTCAAGCCACAAACTAGCAATAAGGATTCAGATTACAGAATACACGTTGCTGCAAAGAGTCCTTCATCTTCTCTTGAAACTCTGCCCCACCCCCACCCGACCTACCAAATAAGCCCTTCCTTTGCAATGACAGCAAAAATGAATTATCTAGTTTCTAACTAATACACCTTAAGTTTTCTTCGTTTACTGCACCTCAGTAAAATACGGTGCAAAATGGCCGCCATACCCTTCTCCATTTGAATTAATACACATTAAGTTTCTTCTCATACTGATTGGCTCGACACACCTGAACTATTAAGCTCTAAAGCAAAAAATAAAATTCAAATTGACACACACTAAGTTAACAAGATCTATAAACTAGTAAAAATATCAGACAAGGTTACCAAAATGCAACTACATTCCTACAAAATATATTCCTTTCTCTATGTATTTTCACTCAGTATTTGCATGGACACAATTACCATGCACAAACACAATATGCACCCTAATCAGCCATATTTTATCAATAAAGTAATATAAGCAACAATAACATTCTCTAACTTCGAAAAATTGACTGAAAATTTACTCTCGCTAATCAAAAATTACACAAAAATCATTCAAACAGAGAGAAAGAGTTACAAACGAAATACAGCTCATTTCCGATTCATTCCAGTAAAATCAATCTAAAACGGACTAAAATTAAGAGAATTTGCAGTAATGAGAGGCAAACCTGATCTTGAGACTCGCTGTGCGGAACAGCATAACAATTCCTAACATCAACAGTACCATCAGGTAATACAGAACCGAGAAGAGTGCCAATGATACGCTCGGCTTGGTCAGGTCGCCTCACAAAGCAATCGCAGATGTTGAAAATGACCAAAGGATGAACTTTAGCCGATAAGCTTGCTGATGATGCCGAAAATTGCAACGCTGTTTGATCGCTGGACGCCATTGTTGTTATCCACTGTTCTTCGTACTGTGAGCGAGCAAAATACGAAGAACTGTAAGATGGAGAGAACTGTGTGTGAGTGAAGTTGTTAGGGTTTTGCGGATTGGAAAAAACGGGTGAAGCTTTGTTTTGGGCCGGGTCTTCTTTTTTAACCCAAAAAAAAGAGAGGAAACTTACATAAATATACTATAATAAAAAAAATATTTACCATTTATAGCAATAATATTTTTATCTCACTTGATCACTTTTAATTCATTTATAATACAAGTTTAATATATATTACAAAAAATAATTTATTATTCACATATAATACAAATTTTAATGATGAATAATACATTTATCACACATTTTAATACATTTATAATACAATGTGACAATTTTTTACCAAACAAACATGATATATTTCAAAAAACAATTATAATTCATATATATTGCATACATAATTCACTTTTAATTCATATTACAGATTTAACAAAGTATTGCTATAAATGGTAATAAACAAAAAGTATCGCTAAAATCAGTAATTATTTTTTAAAATGTATTAATTTATGTAATTTTTCCAAAAAAGAGAATGAGACTATTTTGGGCTTTTTCTCGTATCGTTAAAATTGACAATGAATTTTAGTGACAGAGCTACAAATTTCACGAATGGTGTTCAGAAACTGTAGAACGAAGAGTTTTTTTTTAAAAAAAAAAAGACAACATGAAGGGTGTTAGTAACACGCACTCATTCAAGGTGTTTGATACCCATTGAAAAGGTCTGAAATTGCTACTACAACAATAAATTGTGTCAAGAGTGTTTAAAATATGTTATTTAATCACTTCATATATCATTTTACTAGTATATACAATATATATTTTTTTCGATAGAGGGTGTGCAATGGGTCACTCTTAATGGTATTGACTCATTTGATCGAGAACAAGTTATTTTGAATCAGTTATTAGGGGATTGTTATTCTATCTTCAATATAGGATAAAAATAACACTACAATTCTATGATAAGTTACATTGCGTCTTATCCAACTAAACATGAGATAAACTCATCTTAACGTTAATCAGAAGTAGTTATTCTGCATTTTATCCAATCAAATATGAGATAAACCCTTCTTAATTTAATCAGAATTAGTTATTATAAGACAGATAAAGTCATTCAAAAATTAATTTCTAAATTAGTTATCATTTGTCCTATGTACCATACAAGCCCTAAAGGTCTAAAGTTGAGTAGAACATCAACCTAAACGTATATGGTCGAAATTTATTCATGTTTATATCAAATTAAATGAATATATTATCATTATCATATTTTTTTTTGATTTATTTTTTTCGATTCTTATAATTACAAAATAAAGATTCTTAGTGAATAGATAAAGAAACAAATATATATAAGATCAGGATGGTATATATACATGCATAACTTGTTAGACAATAAAGATATATATGCACAATTTTTTAATGAGTAAATGTATCTATCTAAAATCGTAAAGTTAAAAGAATATATTTTCTACCTTTTTTCTATAATACAATTAACTAAATTTCTTTAAAGGTGAATTTCGATCCAAAAATTTATTCATTTTGAAATGGATTACCTTCTTTAATATATCATCGTAGTCATATATTTACACTTCTATTAACTCCAGAAGAGAATTGACGAAGAAGCCTTAAAGTTTCTATTGCGAGATAATTGAAGCAAATTCAAAATTTATAAATTTTTTAATTTTGTAAAATTTCATAAAAATGGTGAAAGATAGGAATACTTTCTCTTTTTATAATTGTTCGACTTTTCTTTTTTATCTTTTTAGATTTTTTCAAAAAATAATTCTATTATATTTTTGTAAAATAAAATTAAAATTCAATGACGTGCGCTTTAGAATTCTAGCTTAATTCGGATAGCGTATTACAAGAGTGTCATTCAAAAATGAGGCTTTCAATATATCAGTCTTACTATTATACGTTATCTAATAATTAGGAAATAAATAATATTTAATAATAAAAATAAATAAATATAAATATATTTTTATAATTTTAAATTAAACAAAATAAAATAAAAATACTTTTGATAGTAATAGACAAATATAAACGAACAAGAAAATATGCTAGGTGATTGTTATATTTTTGTTATTTTTTATTATATAGTTTAGTGGCGTGCATTTAAATTAATAAAAATTGTCGTATTTTAATACTTACTATATAGGTGGAAATTTTATGTTTCATTTATTGGGATATGATTTCCTCTTACGTGTGTGTGACTTGGGTTAATACACGTTGCTTTCATTCTTATCATGTTTTTTTTTTGGTTCACTTGTATTTCTTTTATAAAATTAATGTAATTTATTTTATTTTTTGTTAATAGAAGAGTCCAATTTCAAACGATATAATTATCTTTGTGTATAAGAATTCTAAATTATCTAGTTGAAAATATTGCATATAATCTTTTAAGATTATTTTTGATTAACGATTCGATATGTACGAGCTCAATTATTTTAAATTTATGTAATATAGAGCTGAAACTTCTGATTAAGAAAAAGACTCTATATTCTATTACATTCTTTGATGATAACTTTCGAGAAGTTAAAAACAAGGCTAAAAGATAACTTTTCTCTATAAGTATTTTGAAGTTTAAGCTAAATATAGCTTATTTATTTTGAAATATTTTGAAGTTTAAGTTAAATATAGATTATTCATTTTGAAATATTTTTAAATAAGGAAAATTTGGAAATAATGAATTTAGGGATGTACCAAAAAAAACAATATTTAACTTATTTCAGCTAATTGCTGAATACTTTGAATATGCATGTGTTGCACTTCTTAAAATACTTCTGATTCTCACTTTTACTATATTAAGAGACAAATATATCTTATCTTTAATATTAATTATTTATTATTATTTTTCAAACTCATTTTTTTTTAATAAATATATCTAATAAAAATTTATATATTACGTCAACATTTTTAACGAAAGAGAGTGGGAATTAGTTGAAGTGTTTCAAGATCTTGAAACTCAAAAAAAATAGTTTTCTTCCTTTTTAGAGATCTAAAAAAAAAAGTCCCCTTTCCCCACGGGTTTTCTGTTTTTTCTTTTTTTTTTTCTTTCATATTTTGTTTTGATTTGACCACTTCTTGTGCCTATTTTGTTCTACTTCCTCTCCATACATTTTTCCTATTTACTCTTAAATAATGACCAAAAAATAGGTATTATACTAATTATGAAACTCCAAAATTCTCTTCTTCTTCAATCCTCTTCTCCTTCAACCCTTTCTTTTCTCAATTCATCTCCAAAATCAAACAAATGGGGTCATAAAAATCCAAACTTTATTTGTAAACTTGTTCTTTTTAGCCCAAAATCACTTGGTTCACAATATTTTGAGAAAAATGAGTCTAAAGGTCATAGTAGAAGCATACAACCATGTTGTTGTAGTTCAAGATTTGATGAAGAAAAATTTGATGGTGAAGGGATTGAAAGAGGGGAAAATGAAGGGTCTTGTGCAATTTTTGGGAGTAAAGATTCAATTTTTCCATCAAAATTTGAGTCTCTTGAGCCAAGTTTGTTTGGTATTGAGGCAGAACCAGAAGCACCCTATTGGCCAGAAAGGGAGGAAGTTTTATGGGCACATATAGAACAAAAAGCCAAAAGTTTTGGACTTCCTTTGTCACTTAGAATGATGCAAAAGAAACATCAATGGGAATCTTGTAGATTTAAAGATTTAAAGGTAACAAATTCTTGCACATCAAAGGCTTTAAATTCATTGGTATTTATTATTGTGGAGCTGCAAACTTATGCATTGCATATGAGGGAATCAATTTGTAATGAAGATTTAGAAATGATTATTGATAAAGTGCAAAGGGATATGTATGCATCATTTGTATGTCTTTTTCGACAAGTATTTTCGCAAACACCTATGTTAATGATGGAGGTAATGACTCTCTTGGCTAACTTTAGTGTTTACTCTGCTTCTGGTGAGAATTGTGATCAACCATATCTAAAAGTTCATTATCCTGATATTGTTCCTCAAGATGTGTCAAAAGTAGTGTGGACTGATGAAGAGAAAGAATTGTGGGATTCAATACAAGATGAAGCTTTGAATATGAGGGGTGGTTCAAGGGGCATTGATTTTGATAATGAAGTCATGTCGAAGTTTGTTTCGCCATTGTCAGTGGAGATTGAACCAGATAATAGTGTTGACTATTATAAGACTGATCTTGTTTATCAGATGAATCTCACACATGAGCCTAATAACACTCTTTTGCTATGCAATTATGCAAACTTTCTGAAAGTCTTCGTTCGAGATAATAATAGGTAATTTCTTCAACTTCCCTTGTCTTACATATATTACATGATATGATCAGATACGGATTTGGATAGTAGTTTAGTTGGTAGTAGTGTATTGTTTTTGTCCATACTAGTAGTCGTAGTATTGCTCTTATAGTTTCTTGTTCTATGATTTCTGTCAATATTTGTTGTTTTTGTACTTCCATTATCGAATTATTTTGCTGTAGTTACTGTTCAGATTGACTTGGACCGTTCTTCCTTGAGCCAAGGGTCTATCATAAACAACATCTCTATCTGAGGCAGGTCTGCATAAACTCTACTCTTCTTAGACATCACTGTTTGAGATTACACTAGTATGTTGTTGTTGTCGTCATATAAAAACGCCATACAACTAAACTTAAGGCTAATACGTCGAGCAACATAGAATTCTGTTGTGTCAATGCACAAAGAAAGCACACAATGACTGTGTATACCTTTGGTCGGTCTATGTCTATCATTGCTCATGTTGTGTTAACTCCTTTTCTTTATTGTGTCAAAGAAAATGGTATGCAGAATTAGTTCCTCTTTGACCTAATATTGTAGTTCCTCTTTTTTTCTCTAAATTTTCAAAAGTTGTTTTTTGTTTTTTTATAATCGATCAAGTTTCAAGAAGAATAAGCAAAAACTGGGTTATTGAGTTTGCTTGTTCTAGCCAGCCTAGTTCCATTATTTGGTTTTGACAGTGCTACTCATATTTCAATTATTTGAAGTCCATTCCTTAGATTATAGTTTGCTGATTCCAAGATTTTGAAAAGATCACTTGAGCAATTTCTGGAAAATTCTTTGCGATCTTGGGAACAACATGATTTAGTGTTGAGATAAGTAGCATCTCAGATTCATAGCTCGGAAATGGTCCTCTTAGACATCGGGTGGAGAGCTAGGAGGCCCAAGGGGCTTCATCACAGACCCCTTCCCTATAAAATTATACTTTATATAAAAACTTAATATTATTTTTATGCTTACATAATAGATGTTGAATCCCTTTTCTTCTTCTTGTACAACAACAACATCTACCCAGTGTAATTCTACAACTGGGGTGTATGGAGAGTAGAGTGTACACAAATCTTACCCCTACCTAGACACTAGAGAGACTGTTTCCGATAGACCCGGGGCTTAGGAATCTTAGCTTCTCGTATTTAGTCTTTTATATTTTGGATCTCCTTAGTGAAAATCTTTGTTCTGTCAATGATAGACATGACTTGATATGGGTGCTTTTGGATGGAGAATAGAACAAGGAAGACATGTCCTTTTTTCTGTAAGTAGTTTCGGAAAACAAAATGAAACGGACACAAATAGAGATTGATAGTTACATAGAGCTCATATAGTCATCCCGAATTAGTTTGGGATAGAAGAGTAGTTTGTTTTCTATAATTTCAGACGATGAGTCATTTGTTGTAACAGGGCGGAGGAGTGCTTCAAACGGGCAGTCCAAGTGGAACCACCGGATGCAGAGGCCCTATGTCAGTACGCGATCTTCTTGTGGAAGGTTAAGAACGATTTATGGGGAGCAGAAGAAAAATACCAACAGGCAGTGGCAGCTGAGCCTAGGAACCCTTATTATAGATGTACATATGCCAATTTCTTGTGGAACACGGGTGGCGAGGAAACTTGTTTCCTTCCAAGTAGTACTTCTTCTATCAATAACAAGAAGGGTGAAGAAGTTTAGTCGTAACAGAGAAAAATTGTTCAAGAAATGCATCAAACTAAGGAGAAAAATGGTGAGATTCCCTTATGCTTCTGGTAATTTTAACTACAGAGTGGAGAAGAAGTTCCTCAAGACGTCGATTTAAATCACATATTTGAATAAATACTAACGTGAATGATCGATCTATTGTGTTTTTTTTCTGTAGGGAAATGGCTATATTATTTGTTCTTGATTTTCTGTGTCTAGATTGAGTAGAGTGATTTGCATGGGAGCTGTTCACCACCACCAACAACAACATCTACGGTTCAGTACCAAACAAGTTGAGGTCGACTATATGAATCTGTACTGTCATAGTTCGAGGTCAATTTTGTGGTCGATAATAAGTGAATTGAGTTCTCAAATTTTTGTAGAGTAGGGTATTTCATCTTTTGACTGACTTGTTATTAATATATTTTTGTATTTTTGAGTGAGTTTGGTAAAAAAAAAATTATAATCAATTGGGAATGTCTTGTATGATTAATCATTGTGTTACTTCCTACATTGTATATCAACGTACATTTTTTTCTTTTTTCTTGTCTTTTAAGAAATATTAAAAATATTTATTTTTTTACTAATTTACTGTTATAATTATTTTTCATAAATTCTATTTTTTGTGTCTTTATCTGTTAATAACAAAAGAGGAACTTTACAATATTTATATTTTTAATCAAAAAGAGTCGATTTAAGGTGCAAAATGGAAAAAAATAGAATTAATTTTTTAATTTGACAAGTAATTTTGAATAAATATCTTTGTTAATGTAGACAAGTAGTCTGTCATAGAGGTGTACTATTATCTCATTACTTCTCTTAATTATTATATATGTTAAAATTTCTTTATGTATGTGATGAAATCTAACTATATTTATACTCCCTCCGTCTCATTTTGCAATTTATTTGTCTATTTTCACACATAAAAAAAGATAATTTTTTTTCTTATTATATTCTTATTTAAGCTTCCTGAAAATTTTTAAGTTTTAATTCATCTTTTTCGAAATCATAATTAATAAGGGCAAAATTGTAACTTCACTATTCTAATTATTGCTATATTAATATGTTTGTCATTTCTAAAATGGACAACTAAATAGGAACAGATAGAGTTTGAGATAACACTATTATTCCTTATTTCTCGTTCCAAACAATCCTTTTCAGGTCTCAGTTTATTGCTTGATATACTTTTACATAAAAAATAATTGATCTTCTGATAACTTGAATTCACAATTTTAAAGTTTAAAATGAATGGTATTTACCATCCAAGTAACTCTTAACGTTTTTTTTTTTAAAAAAAAAAAACAAGGAAAAATAAGTGAATTTTACCTTAATTCAGGGGTATTTGAATAAAAAAAAGACAAAGGGCACATTATCTAGAAACAGAATAAGAAGCTATAGAACCACCACAAATAAAATCTCAATTCTATCAGTTGAGCTGCTGCAATGGCGTCGTTGTTAGTTGGTTCAGTTCCTATGAGTACTGTTCAATCCATGGCTTCTCTTTCTCCTAATTTATCATTCTCTCGTTCTCACTCCGTCGCCGGCAGCGTTTCAATTACGGCGGCATCTCCTTCACCATCAATTTCGTTTTCGTCTCTCACTGATTCAAATCTCCCATTGGGTACGAATCACATACCTTTTCGAATTTATTGTTTGTGAAAATTTTGTGATGATTGAAGTTTCAGTTCGAGAAATTGAAATTTTGATTTGATTTCATTTTCAGTTTACTGCGGTAGAGGTGATAAGAAGACGGCGAAAGGCAAGCGGTTCAATCACTCCTTTGGCAATGTGAGTTTGTATATTTTGGTTTATTGCAGGATAAGACCTCCTTAATATGATTTAGTTTCAGATACACCCCTGTATATTTTATAAACAAACACTTACCTCCTCTATATTAGGAGAATCCTACACTAACATTCTAGTTTGATACGTGGAATAAGAATAATAATCTCGAAATAGAATTTGAGATTAAATTTATTGCATATTTGAGTTAAAGGTATTGGCTTAAAATAACGAGTGTATCGAAGATGAATAAATAATTCCATGAGATATTTAATGTATTTATGCCTTTAAATTTTAGAAAAGAGAAGTATGTGTTTTGTTGAAATTGATAAATAAGATATCAACACAAATTACTTAATATGAATAATTTTTTAACTCATATTTGATTAAATGAATGTTAATTCCATATAAAATGATTTATAGATTCACTTGGAATAAGATTATTGGTGCATAAGGTTTTGCATAATTAATGCAGGAGTTTAATGCTTTTAATATTATAGAATTTTATACTGAGATTCAATTGTTCATACATTTAGACGAATTGACCCCTAAAAAGTTTTGAAGTTTATTTTTGATTGCAACCTAGATGCATCTCGACTAATTTTATCAATAGATGGGATAAATTACCTAGTGTTATTTTGTCTCTGATAGAATTTGAACCTGAAACCTCATGATTCTCGACCCTCTTCGTTAACCACCAATGTTGATGATAGATTCAAAATAGTCTGTTAAATATGCTCTAACCAATTTTTAGTACTTTGAAGTTTAGAGTGTTATCATCATACGTTTAACAATTTATGTTCGTTAGATTTGACAGAAATAGTGAAAAAACAACAGTTGTTTCGACATTTTTTGTTGTTATTTTGAACTGATTCCGATGGTATGAATTGGTTTAGGCAAGGCCAAGGAACAAGAAGAAGGGAAGAGGACCACCTAGGGTTGCAGCACCACCAGCAGCACCAAAGAGAGATCCATTTGATGATGGCCAAGTCGTTAAAATTGAAATACATGACCCATAGTTTTCTCGGAGGAGCAATTTCATTTTTATGTAGCTCTAATCTTCTACTACTTTGTTTATTTCATTGAAATATCGATTAAGTTAATCATTTGGACTGAGATTTCTAGTTTGCTTGAAGGGTCTTCGTTTAAATGCTCTTGTGTCCTGTTAAATTATGCATTTTGGTTCTAGCAACCTTCAGTAGACAAGTGGTAATAGTCACTACTTTAGCTATTGAGAAAAGTGAAAAGCTTAGAGAACCCCACATTCCTTATGGGTTGAAAACCACGAGGTTTTAGGTTCATATACTAGCGGAGACAAACACATTAGGAGGTCTTTTTGTAGAGTGTATAAGAATAGTAATATATAGTGTATTACTAATGCTGGGATTAGTTATGTTGGAGCTATTTCCTACCCACTATTTGGTTTGATATATTATCAAGGGCACTTTGGCCTCGAACAAAGAAAGGATCAAAAAATGTCATAGCTAATACATCCTACCAAATGACCCCTAGGTGGTTCTTATTTAGACCTTCGTGGATAGAATTACTCCATATCTGTGCTGGTTGGAGGTAACCTTTACCTCGAAGAATTAGTCAAGATGTGAGTGAGCAAATCCAGTCACAAAAAAACTTCTTTTGTTTGGGTCACCAAGTTTGTCTGCGTCCACTATACAATCATAAACCAGCTTTACAGCAGGACACAAGTTGGATAAATAGAATTCACATACATATTGGTTGAAGAAAATGCTGATTTTGATGTACAGGTTAAGCTAAGGACAAATAACCAACTCTTTTTTTAGGACCAAGAAATCCTTTAAGACCAATTGCAACCTTCAAAACTCGGGAATAATGGGTCCAACCTTCTACCTTCCTCCACTTAAATACCAGGCTTAGTCGGCATGTCATAGGGCTTGAACTTCTGATCCAAGTCACAAGTCCCTTCACCTTTGCCACTTGAACCAAGCTCTGGGGCTAACTAAAAACCAACTTCTTGAAACAATAATTGGAAGAGAAATTTTATTTCTGATCAGTTTCAGTTATAAGGCAACATCTGAAACTACTAAATAGGCTGAAATACTTAACTTGGCAACTATGGAGATGTGAGCCTGAGAAATCTCGCCAAAAACAAACTTCTCTAGGTATTAGAAGACTCTCATCTGTAGCATATTTCATTCCAAAAAGAACCAGTTCTTTGATTCCGCGAGAGAAAGTAAATAGATATCTCTATGGCCATATCATGCAACATCTTGTAGATCATTAGACACTACTGTTAACGAAACTCAGGATTTTTCTTCTTCTATTATACCACACTAATATAACTAGAGGGAGAGCTATCTAAAATCATCTGGCTACCCACCAAAACATTAAGGACGAGAAGAAAGAAGAAGCAATCTGGCTGTAACAGAAAGGACCACCAAAAGGAAAATGCTTATGGTACAAGACAATGAGGGTTCACCCTCACTTACAAATGAATGTAGATCCAAATTCACATGACCAATCTAAACGAGGTTCTATAAAATGACCCAAATAAATATATCACCGCAGAGCTAAATTAGCAAGAGCTAACCTTGGGAAGTTAATGTGTCTTAGACTCAAACCAAGACCACCACAATTTGGTAGCATACATTTTTAGAAAGATGCATATATACAAGTTGAAATCCATTTGATCTTGTGCAAACTGGGGATAAAATGTGCACTAATACAAGTTAGAATCCATCAAGGAGAAACAAAAGATTAACCAATGAGGTAAGCACAGGGCTATGGTCTAATGGTAAATGCAGAGCGTGACGTGTGTTAGACGCACGCCACAGGTTCAAATCCTGCTCCAGACAAGCATGGTACCTCTAGAAATCTAGAGGGGTGGACCCATTCTCCACCGAACTTTGAACTGTCCGCCATTGACCCTCCAGGATTTCTCGGTTACCATAAAAATAAAGAACTAATGAAGGAGCCTGTCTACAATGCTGTAATTTTGCAGGAGAGCTTAAGAGACAGATATTGAGACATGTTGAGTAAAACAGAGCAACATCCGAGTAGCTCGAGAATCCAAGAACTAATATAGCTAGAAACTAAGATAAAAAGTTCAAGGGACAGTATCAAGCCCTGGATTTCCTATTCTATGGCATTATGTAATGGTGGAAAACGATACAATCTATCCAAACATTGTATTCATCGAGACACACAATCCGATATATTATGAATCCATATATAACAACCATCCAAACAAACTGTTATATACCTCTAAAGTGCCATCAGAATTCGATAAAAAAGCAAGATAAAATCCTTAACAGGTCAAAAAAGCAAAGGAGAAACTTCAACTAACAAATGACTGGAAATTTACAAGATTCATGATTCAAACAGAGTACTTACAGCTTCAAATACCAGAAATTATATACTCAATTCACACGAAAATAATTAATTTCCAAAAAAAGAAACAAAGATACACGTACCATAATTTTATTTCCGGCTATCATTATCATAGTCGAGAATTTCATCACGAGTAACAGATCTAGAGTGCTGCACTATAGACCGTCCGATCGAATTGATCCAATACTCCTTCTTCTCCTCAGAATCAGCAATAAAATACATAGTATCAGACCTAGTTGAAAGCTCAAATGCAAATTGTTTATTCAGAACATCTTCAGCTCCTTTCACTGTAAGGCAATTAGCCACCGGAATAACACCACGCGGTTTCGATCCTCTATTGAGATTCGCTTCCTTGAACCAAAACAGTTTCCCCTGTTTCAACACGAACCACCGGCGACGCCAGGTTTTTATGTACTCGCCTTGTTTTGTGAGCCAGCCGGCTCGTTCGGGGTTAACCCAGAATTCTACTCCGTCGTAGTCGTCGGTCGATGGAGTTGTGTTATCGCCCATCACTGCTCGCCATAGACTGGCCATGGGTGATGCGATTGAAGGAGAGAGAGAGAAAAATGTGAACACTAGACAGGTATTATTTTCTTTCTCTTTTTTTCTCCTTATTTTATAAGTTTTTTTTAAAAAAATCGTATATAATAACAAACTAATAACTTAAAATAAATGGAGTAGTTAAAGTTTGATTTAATTGTGCTTTATAATAAACGTTTGCAAAAAATTGTCAGGCGCCTCTCTCCCAAATATTTCGCTCGCCACTCTCCTTTAATCTCTCGTTCGCTTCCTCACTTTTTATACAAACACAAGTGTATAAAAATTGTTTTCAATTGTATAAAGCAGAGAAAACTGTATAAATATATATATATATATTTTTGTTCCTCTCTCTCCCCTCTTCCAGATCTCGCTCGCCACTGTCCCAAAACTCGCTCGCCATCCTCGCCTTTCTCACTTATACAAACAGAAGCGAAATGTATAAATTGCGTTTTTGTTTGTATAAAGCGTGAGAAAATTGTATACGCACATGCAAGTACATATATTTTCGTCCTATACACTTATAATTATACAATAAAAATATTCCTCTGCCCAGTTTTTTTTGTCTTTCTCTCTTTCTCGTTTTAAACAATTTCCAAATTGTATCTAATTTCTCTCTTTTTCGTTTTATACAATTCAATTAAATTGTATATTCCTTGTAAAGTCTCTTTTGTCTTTCTCTCTTTCTCATTTTATACAAATTCAAATTGTATATAATCGTTCTATACACTTATAATAATACAATTCGTTTTATACACTTCGTTTTTATACAGTTCTCTGTCCAAGTGTCTTTCTCTTTCTTGTTTTATATACTTCGTTTTATACAATTTGGTTCAATTGTATATGTATAGCGAATTATACAGATTCTATATTTGCTATGGAGCGCAATTATGCAAACTTTGCTATAACATACAAATATAAATTTTTTATTTGCTATATGTGAAAGTTGCCTTTTTTTTTTACTTTCAAAATTATTTAGAACTTGTGGACTTATTACTCCATCTTCTCTTATTAGAGTTTTGAGTTTGAATTGATATAAAAAAAAATCTTAATAAAAATCATTTTCTTTTGAACACAGTTCAATGTGATATGAATTTGAAATAACCTGACTCCAATATAAGAATATTGAGCATCAGGCTAAAAACCATTAAAAAAAAAAATCACTTCCTTCTTTTATCTTGATTTTTTGATAAATTTTCCATTTTAATCCATTACATTTACAACACTCTTCATGCCTCAATTTATATCACTATTTCTTTTTCTTGATTATAACAAAAAAAAAATATTTCTATACTTAGTAACAAATTAATTTTATAATATTTTTTTTACAATTAATAAAATAATTTATAACTCCACAAACATCCATTAGTTATTTTAGATGGCACTATTTTTAAAAAAAATATTCTTAAATTGTATGTTAAATCAAATTACAACATGGAAATTTGAACGGAATAAATATTAAATTATTAAATATCGAATGGAAAAATATTTTGTTGGAAGGACTGCCTCCAAAAATGGATCGCATAATGTGCTATGCCAAGTTAAATCAGACTTCGATAAGAATATATATATATATGGATTTAATTTATAAATACTGAAGTTTCCAGCTTATTCAAACAAAATACCAACCTGTTGGGTCATAATATTATATTGTCCTTGTAGGTATGAACTCAAATTGTCCTTGACCATAGATTTTGATAGTAAATTCAAAAATTTATCTTCAAATATCTACCAAGCCATGAAAACTGAAAGTATTTTCAAAGACTTCCATTCACAAAATTTCAAATTTTTCGAAGTAAAATGCATGTCCAAATACAACTTCCAACTCGAATTTTCAAATTTAAACTTCAAAATCAATGGTCAAACGAGAGGTTATAGTCTGCAAGTAGGAACTAAAATGAGGCGAATTACTGCTTGTAGCAACTGGGAATTATATACTCACTTCAGAACCAGCATTTCTGTTTGCAAAAAATGGTTCTCAGCACACAACATAACTTATGAGAATAGGCTGGCTTAAAATTTCATAGCTAACTGTGCATCAATCTTTACATAACGTGGGAGACAACATGCATTGGTTTTTCCCAGGAAACAATTATAATTCAAGCACCAAAACTATCATTCTGGCACTGAATCGAAACTATAATTTTATGATCGTGCACCATCGAAGGGCAATCATTACCTTCCATGCATATAGGCAGGAGATCGAGCACCTTTAACACCGCTAATAGCATCATCAACTTCACTCCCATCAAGACACATTGTATTGTTATTCACACTCACTTCAGAACTAGCATTGCTGCTCGTAGCAAGTGGGGAGTCGGATACACTCACTGTCCTGGTTCTGTTAGGTCCTGATCTTACACTGTACATGGAGGATGCTGGAATATTAGTCATCGATGGACGCAGATTTCCAGAGATGCTTTGCCTTATATCCTGTGAGAGGAATGTTCTCAATTAAGCAAAATCTTTGAGCAAAAAAAAAAACAAGGATGACAATATGCGGAGCTTCATAGCGCTCCAGCAAAACCAAGAGAACATACTTTTAGACTTTTAAAAAAGGGGAAAACTAGCCATGGTCACTATACATGTGTTCAAACTACAGAAAATTATCCCAAAAAGGAAGTTGTCATTCTGAAGATCACTATGTTGCATTAACACGATAATGACAATTTCTAGAAATGCTGCATAGAGAATTTTGTGTATTAATCTTTGCCCAAAATAGCAGGCATCAAATGAAATATACATACCATGTGCCTCATAGCCATGTCCAAGGATTTTTTTGACAATGTCCTTCCAAAACCTGTACTGTCAGGTGATGAAGAGTGCGCATATAAGTTATTACGGGGAGAATGTTTATTATCTTGCTTAGCAGGAGGAGCCAGCTTCCGCATATTTACCACCCTTTCAACCATCTTAGTTCCAATCATACCAGGGCTTACATTATCATTAGCTTTAGCATGTAACCGACTCATAGCTGGAATAGGAACAGAGCTTCCACTGCTACGCACAACACCATTAGGAGGGCGTCCTCTAGCTGGGGAGCAAGATTGTCGTCTAACCCTTCCATTTGTAACTGGCTCAATGGATGAAGATCTAGCACTTGGTGCTCCAGGTCTACCCCTTGTAGCTGAAGTTGGCCTGTCAGATAGTGATGTCCGTAGATTTGGTGGAGCATCATAGGAGAGCCCTGGGATATCTGAAGGCTTCCATGGTCTGGGTTTTACAGCTGGAGAACTAGGACGTGAGGCTACAGGATTTCTCGCTGTAGTAGTTGCTGGTGTAACTGAAGACAGAGATTTAATTGAAGGAGCAGTAGCATTAGCTGTACTGGACACTGAAGTAGGCCGACGAGTTGGAGTTGCTGCCCTTGATGTGGACTTTGATCCAGGAATGGATGCCCTGGTTGTGAGTGTTGAGGAGCTTCTGGTTGGTGTTGAGGACCTTGTACTAGACCTGGCTGTAGGTGTTGAAGATCTTGTAGGAACCGTAGACTTAGCAGAAGGCAAGGTGGAACGAGAAGTTGGTGTTGAGGACCTTGCTGGCCGAGACATGGTTGTGGTCGACGTTGTTTTAGAAGTTGCAGTGGATGTCATTGCTTTGGATGCTGCAGTAGATGTGCGTCTAGTTGCTGATGTCAAGGAAGATGTTGCACTTGATGTGGTTCGTCCAGTTGGAGTTGAAGGTCTTGATCCACCGGATGAAGATGGTCTTCGAAGACCTGAATTTGAAGTATTTAACCCGGTAGCAGAAGCAGGTTGTCTAGATGCTAAACTGCTTCTACCAGAGGGCTCAGGCTGGGGATTTGCCAACTGCATCCAGAATAACAAGTTGCATAATACAATCAGTCCATTGTTCCCAACAAACTCAAGTTAAGACTGCCTAACTGGAAGCTCCAACATTCCATCTGAAATTCCTAATTTTAACTGGGGCAGGTGGTTATGGGTGGACATTAAACCGATAAAAAGGGTCCGAACCGAATTAGGCCAGTTCTTCAGTTTTGGTTCTTTGGACTGTTTTCAGCTTTAATTTTTCAAAAGTTCGGTTTTTTGTTTTAAGATATCAGTATTTTAGTTGACCGAAATACCGCCAGTGACAATGACCACTGCAGCTGCCTCTTAGTCGTGTTCAAGAGCAAAGCACCGTGGCTGCTGTTCTTTGATAAGGAGATAGAATAATCAGGTAAATCATTTATTACCAGCAATAATCCTCCTTGCACGAGAAATTTGTCCTTTTAAGAAGCTATAGTCTCATTTCTTTCAGTTTCCAGATTATGAACAAAATAGGTTGTCTCTGGATTGTGTTGCAAATATATATAACAAAGAACCATGCTAACTGTAGGAATCATTTTCTTATGTTCTCATTTGTCATGCATTTCACTAATAGCCAATATCATCTAACTTTTGAAGCTCAATGATCAAAATTGCGCAATATGATCATCAACGGGTACAACGAGAATGTGTCAATTCTAAGCAGGGCGTTGGTAGCATACTATGCTTGTAACGAAGAACCAAACTAACAATGGATCAGTATTCGGTATATACTATTGAAGAACTGAAGACCAAAGAGTCACATAACCTAAAGGCTACAGGTGGTAGGCAAAATTATGTATCTGTTTACGATTTAGGAGAATGTGTACTTTGTTAAACAAGCCTTACTACCCAACAACAATTGCACTCCTAGAAATTTACATCTACAAAAGGTGGTGAAAACTTTGAAAGATTGAGCAATGGTAATTCTACATGCTCATGAGAAACTTCAAAAAGGAAATGCACATGAGTGTATCATATTATTTGATTTAAGAAAATCATTACGATAACTGTGATATACCAACAAAGATATTTTGTTGATAATAGCATTTGCTAAGCAATGGAGCCACCATGTGTGTTTCGAACTAAAAGACCTGCAAGGTTCTTTCTACCTGATTATAGATTTTTTTTTCTTTTATTATGCTTCTTGCACATCTCTACATCCCTTCCACTGGCTGGATGTGTAGCGAAAATAACTTGAACTCATGAAGATAACATCTCATGTATTAAGCATATTATCATATATAATACTCAACCTAATTACAGAAAATGCATTATTTCAGCAATCAAGGACGAGCTTTAGAGTATATTCTTACTCTAGATCTCAATGCAGTTGGACGAGCTTTAGCAGTTCCCAGCTGACTCGTCATTGATTTTTCCGACTCCATCTCAAGCGAAGGAAAAAGAGGAGTACTGGGAGGTGTTAGAAGCCTGAAATACAAAAATATATCAGACAATAAAAGACAAGCAGATACTCTTTTGATATAGAATGTTGAATAAGTGTAGCAAAAGATCATCCAACATCAGAGGTCTCGAGGCCTTTTCTCTTCTATTTTGAGCTTTTTAGTTTTTTTGATTGATTGCATGAGGGGGGGGCTTAGGGCACCCACTGCTTTACTCGTTTGCATCAACATTTTGATATACGAAATTTATTAGTTGAACATCAAAATTGCTATGCATGAAGTCTGTATGAACATCAATTATTAAATGCCATTCTGTCCCAAATAGTTTGGCACAATTACCTTTGAAGGAATTCAAGTAGAGGTAATACTAAACTGCAGAGCTGTGACGTAACATGACTGGAGGCTACTGCAATGTGGTGCTTAAGATAACAAGTTCGTTTAATTGTCAGTTAGATTGTTAGGTAGGTGTTATTTCATTTTGCAGTAAGAATTGTTAACCTGAAGCAGTTATATTTCTCTCCCACTCGCTGGTTTTTCCTTACTCTAACTTAGCTGCGCTCAATGGACTCTCAGGATTGTCACCAATTTCTGGATTTTTCATTACCATTTTGGGAATCAAACTGCTTTTCCATTGATTATGACTCATTAAATAAGTTCTAGTTATTTTGACGGAGAAAAAATCCAAAAGCCCCCTAACCTATATCCGGATTTCCAACAACTTCACTTGAGTCTTATCACCCTGTGAACTATTTAAAACTGAAATTCCATCTCCCTGGAGGTGATAGGACTCAAGTGAAGTTGAAGAGTGTGGTTGAAAATCCGGATATAAGTTAGGGGGCTTTTGGCTATTTTCTCTATTTAAACTACAAACATTTGTAATCTGTAGTACCTTTATGTAGTTTCCAAATATGCAATTTTAATTTCCAAGCAATTAAAATTCAATGTCTGAAGTTCCACAAAAATTAGAAAAGTTGTCTCAATTACTCCGAACCAAGCCTTTTTTGGGAGGAAGGAGGGAGTACTCCTTATTGATACCAAATTAGAATGTCCATCACAAAAGTTTATTTATCCTCAACTTCTTACTTTGAATGTTCATCTTAAGTTAACCAGCATATCATGATTATAGAATTTCCTGGAAGCATGGTGACCAAATTTTACGGATCGTAATCAAGTTTTGAAAGACACATTTTCCAACGAAATTCTATTTCTAATAACTTTTAAATTTGGACTCTCATGTCAAAATATCCTAAATCAAAGACAAAGAGGAGAGACATTGTATAGGATCTAGACATTTAACATGGTACTTTAAATTTCTTTGCATTGCAACCAACTGCAGTAGTTATTTTTGAATCTGTCACTGTCACATTAAGGAAGCATACTCCGATGAGTAACTTCTTAATGTTACCTTTCATAAACTCCACCGCTCCCTGAGAGGAAACAACGATTTTTCCACCCCCAGCCCCCTTCAATCTTCACAATTTTGTGTTTTGTCTGTACTAAACTACTCCTTAGGGTGCGCGATCAATATTGAACATTATGTCCATTTAAAGAATCAGTAAACTTGCCTGCAGAAGATTAGAGCAGACATGTATGATGGTATTCTAAAAGCTATCATTGCTTTACTCAAAAAGAACAATAAACAGATAAAGATAGAATATGAAAACATAATGTAGGTGACATGACACAGACATTTCACTTGATTGAGGAATTTATGACATTTCAACCTAACCAGCTAAAAAAACATAATTAACGGAAGAAGAAGAGTCACCATCAGTACATGCTCGAGAAGACAGTAAAATTAAAGGAGATTACCACTCATAATCATTTTTGTCATTGTCAGCATTGAGGAAATCATCAGTACCATTCTTCCTCACATTAGTGGTTGATCCAATATTGAATATAGGCGAACTTCCTGCTCTTGATTCTACAAAGGACAAAGAATTTGCAAAAATAACAATAAATGAGCTTAGCTTATGAAGCACAGTTCAATGGAAAACCCAAATTCACCATAAATCAAACATATTGTAGTATTCTTATGCCTCTACAGCTAAGTTGCACAGACTCGTGACGGATTCCCCAAAAATTTAGAGAATCCAACACACACCTGCTCACAACATTTACGAAGAGTCGGAGCAACGTAGATCTAAATTCATAAATCAACTAATTATATCAAAGGAAACACAAAGTCTCAACCAGAAACTAATAATGAAGACAATAATTGAAAAAGTAAAACTTCAATTGAAAAGGATTTAGTTTTCTCACCAAGCGGAGCATCAAATTCATCGCCGTTTTGGAAAAGTAGAAGATCATTTCTCTCCTTCTCCCTTCTTCGCATTTCGAGAAACAAACCTAGCTCCTCCTCCTTCTCCTTCACTACCGAATTCCTAAAGCTCCCCATTTGCTGTTGCAGCTCCCTTAACGCCGATTCCTCTGCCCTAAAACTTCTATTCATACTTCAAAAAAAACTAAAAACCCCTAATCCATCAACTCACCAGAAATTCTCCATTTCTTCTGCAAATTTCATCAAACAAAAACAGCATTTCACACTCATCATCTACACATCCTCATGAACTACTTCAACAAGCTCAATAATGCTAAAACCCAGATGTAACAAAAATTACTTGAAAAAAATCACAGAAAATTCTACAAAAAGCTTAACGAAACCGCAATTTGCAGAGACAAAAACACGGTAGGTAAAAAATTAGAGAGAGAAATCAAAAAGAGGTACGATATGAAGATCATCAGAATTCAGAGAGAGAAAATTTGGAAGCTAAAAATGTTACTTATGGGAAGAACGAGGGATGAAAATGAATATAAAAAAAACTTTTGGGACTAAGTTGTTCATTTTGTTTTTCTTTTTCAGAATTAGATAATTGATAGGGTCAAGTCACGAGAGTGGGGGCAACCAAATAAAACAAATCGTGGTGTAACGGATAAGGTATCTCCGTCGTTAATTTGAGATCTCGTGTTTAATTTTAAACAACAAAATTTAATTACGAAAACATCTTTTACATAAACAAAATTAAAAAAAAATGCCAAAAAACACTTTTAAATTCATGTAAATTATTTGTCATTCATTCACTTGACTAACTGAACTTTAATATACCTCTAAATTCTCTATTTTTAACATTTTTCTCGACTTTTCATTAAGAATTTTATGCTTCTATTGAGACCAGTTGTTATGTTATATAGCAGATCGAGATATATCTGAATTTAATTAGTTATGTAAAGAGCGTTTTTATGACGTAATAATTTGGGAACGTGATAAATAATTTAATCAAATTTAAAAATTATTTCTTCTTACTTCTCTCTAATTAAATTTTATGCAATATAAATTTAATTTAATCGAATTTCAATGAAGTTAAAAAGAAAGTGATGAGTGTGGGACATGTTTAATGCAACTAACACAGCTTCTCTTTTGATGTTTTCTTCACTTGAAGGGTACGTTATCAGAATTCCAATGGTTGCTATGGATAATTACAAAAATAGCCCCACTTCATTAAAAAAAATTGATTTTTTTTTAATTATAATTATTTCTGAAATTTCAATTTTGCCTTGTTGTGAGGGAAAAAGAAGTTATAGTGGTTAGTTGTCTTCAAAAAGTTCAAATGAAGATATCATATTATCATTGCATTTCTTTTTAGATTTTCGTCCAGCGTTTGATATTCAAAATTTATTTAAACTTACGTTAAATAGAAATTACTCAATACAACATTTTTTATTCAAAAAAAATCATATTTAAAAGTCAAAATAGAAATCTCTTATTGAGAGAAAAGCAATTTCATTCATTGCATTACGTCCTTTTAATAATATATTTGAGGAAAAAAGAAGGAAATTTCAATACCACTTATAATAGTATGACATATAAAATCTTGATTTTAAGCAAATTCAAAATTAGTTCGAATTTGTGTTGAATAGAAATTACTCGGATACAACACTTTTTATTAAGAACTTTTTTTTATCCTTAAAATCGAAATAGAAACCTCTTATCGAGAGAAAAGCAACTTCATTCATTACATCACGTCCTTTAATAATATATTTGGGGAAAAAAGAAGGAAATCTCAATACTATTTATAAGAGTATGATATATAAAAACTTAATTTTAAGCAAATTTTAGTCAATTATATCATTTTTGTCAAGCATAATATATATCCAAACTTTATTTTATTTTATATAATACTATAATTCAGTTTTATCAAACAGGCTATTAATATATAACAAATCAAATTGGGAATTTCGAGTAAGTATATTGTATGCGTATGACACCTTGTTGAAGTAGTTGGGTAAGGTAAGTAGAACAATTCTTTGTATTAAAAAATGATTAATTAAACATTTCTTAACCATTATCCTATTTGTGCCTTTTATTTGATTTTTTTAAGTGATGTTGTGGGATATAAGTTATAAGTTGGGTAATATTGTTACCTAATCATTTTTATAAACATGAAAAATAACAAAGATAGGACGATTAAAAAAATTATATAATCTATTTTAAGTATTTGATATCAAGACTTTATTGTTATTGTTTCTTTTTATTTGACATATATTGTATAGTGGTTCAAACTGATAACCAAATTTTAAGTGACACGATAACAATTTTCAATCTAATTTATCCAGTGACATGCAAATTCATCATTTAGAGTATAAATTTAGAAGAATAATTGTAGTTACACGTTTAATTACTTTTTTAAAAATTCTTGTTATTAAATTTGAATTAAAGATAATGAGTTTGATTGAACTTGCTTTTAATATGTCATTTTGATGAGTTGGGTACTTCAGTTTTGTCATCTTCCTTTATCCCCTAATCATTGTTTAATGACTATTTTAGATGATAATTGAATTTTAAATTTAATATTTAAATATATTTTGATTTATAAGGAAAAAATGCTTTATTTAACTAAAAGTTAATGAATTTGATCAAATTTGTATCCAAATTTCTAACTCCGTTCTTGATCATATTGATATATGTAATTTTCAAAAAAAAAATCAATTTTTGATTAACAATAGAATTTGTAAGGAGTAACTAAAGACAAGTGAATTAAGGATGAGTTATATGAATGCAAGACTACACAAAAAAGATAAATATATATATATATATATATATATATATATATATATATATATATATATATATATATAAAGACGAGATTCTCTTTTATAAAAATCCTTAAAAATTTATGAAATTAAATATATTTTCAAAGTGATCTCTGTTTCTTAAAAAGCTCGATCTTTTTATAAGCTAGAAGTCAATCCTACACCTATGTATGAAATGACTATATACATATTATATACTAATTTTGAAACATATATGGTTTAGATATTGAGTTCGAGACTGATTGGAGGAAGGTCGCCATCAGACTCAAAAACATATCTAGATTTAGATATTGGGCTCAAGACGAATTGAAGGATGAAGTTGACTATTGATCTAGCCGAGGACCATCATGAGGGTGCTCTAGTTATAAAGTAATATGTTTTCGAAAAGAGATCCTTCAGGTCGCACGTTTGATTATAAAACGACTTTAATTATATCACGAGTAATATCAATTTAAGACATGTCGAACGTTTAGTGACTGAATGGTCAGGGTCTTTACTTATCTTAGCTAAGCCTTATGTGTGCGATTTATGAATCTTCTCAAGCTAAAGTAAAATAATCGATATTTCTTTGATTTCTATTCAGTCACATGTAATAATCTTATTCATTCATTCGTGAAGCGCGATGTCCCTCGTTATTATATTGATATATGTTTTTTTTTATTTTACAAAATAAAAAATTAACAAAAAAGTGAGTGTCGACAAGCTTAAGATAATAAAGAACCACATAATGTATAAGAAAAAGAAATCAAGAAAATGGTATTTGTTTGTTAAGAATAAACAAATTTTAGGCCTACTTTAATTCAATATATAATATATATATCCTCGTAAAATTGTTTGATCGGTGAATAAGTTAATCAAAATTAATAATAATGGAATTATAATATCTAAGACTAATGAAAGTTTAGAGTTGTAAATATGGATTTGACTCACTGAATGATCCAATCCAAATATATAAAAAAAAATTATAATTGGACTAAAATATTTTGAATTTAATTTTCAAAATTTATGAAAAGTATTTAAAGAAAAGTGAATTGGTTCAATCTAACTCACAGCTAGCCCATGTATAATTAGGATGTGCTAATCATAGAAAACTTACTTAACTACACAAACATTTTTGTTTTACTTACTGAGTTCCAATAATTTGAAATATTTTCATATTAAATGTCTGAATAACTAATAATTTTATAATATATTTCAAGCGAGAAACACATAAATATATAATATTAAATTTACTTTGAAATATAATATAAAAAGAGAGAGCTGAGTGAGATAGGAGAAAGGAGAACAAAAGAGTCGAACTATTTCAGTATCACGTGAATTGCGTTGATACATGAATCAAAGATATCATAAGATACACACGAAAACAAGCGAGAGAGATGCGAGTGTGTAAATCTCATGTATTCTAAACTAATGAAATTTATCTTACTTATACAAGTTATATTAAGGTTGTTGAAATGATGGGCTAGCTCATCCTGACCTATATTGACATTTCTAAATAAGAAAAAATTACGGTAAGTATCTTTTTATTTGTTATCATATATAGCAATACTATGACTTTATGGTAAGTCTCTTATGTATTAAAAATGAATTATTCATACAATATAAATATGTTATAAAGTGTTTTGAGATATATTATAAATTGTTTGATAAAAAGTTGAGATAATGAAATGTATTAAAATGTTTGATAAATATATTATTCATAAATAAAATGTGTATCATATGTATTTTATAAATTGTTTTTGAGTAGCATATATCAAAATTATATTATAAATGTATTACAAATATCCAGTGATATAAATATTATTACTATAAATGATAAATATTTTCTTAATATAATATATCTATGTAAGTTTCTTTCTGCTTATTCAATATATATTTGTATTAGTATATACTTTTAAAAAAAATAAAAATGGACCATACATATATAATATAAAGTACGTGTCTGATTTAAACTAAGATAAAACAAGATAAATTTTTAATTTTAACTTTAGTTATGTTTGTTTAAACGACTTTGTGAAAAAGAGATGTAGAGAAAGACAAATATATCAACTTAATATTTAATACCTTGATTATAATTAGAGATTATTACACCATATGATTTTCAAAAAATACAAAATTCAGATATGAAATCAATATCTTAAATTTAATTTCAAATTTCCAATTGAGTTTATTTTCTTATTTCAAAAATCAAACGATCATCAAGTTAATCAATAATAATAACAAATGATACATTTTCAATAAAATACTTTCTTCTCTCATTTATATAAGATAAGAAATATATGTCCCATTTATAATTTCAACTTTTATAAAATTCTAATTAGAATATATTTTTAAAAAATATTTTATGTAGTTGGAGGTTGGTTTGGGGTGGGGGGGGTAGGGTGGTAGGGTGTTTTTTTTTAAAGTTAAAGCTTTATCAATTTTGGAGTTATTGAACTAATACTAGATCCTTTTTGTCTCATCATCCATCAACTTTTCAATCTATTTGTTTTTTCCCATAATTAACAAAAATCAATTTGTTCCTAATAGGCTAATATGATATATAAACTAGCTACCTACGACTAGGCCACAAGTGATTTATTTTGGATTTATTAGTTGTGATTAGACAAGACATAACTCGATTTTATTACGTAATTTTAATTTCTTTTATTTATTTTTTTGTTTTCTGTTTTGAGAAATGGAATGGCCAGAAAATTTGGCCTACAGGTCAAAAAAATATATATAATATTTTTCCTGTTACAAAACAAACTGATCTTTTATTTTAAAGTTAAAAGGGTAAAAATATTTAAAAATCAAAATAACATAGATAAAATTATCATGTACGTTATTATTTGTGGGTTAAATAAGAAGGTTGGGTTCGAATTTCATTATTATGTTTTAATAGTATTATTAAAAAAGAACATGCATTTAACTCATAAAAATATAAAGTTGTATGCAAGATGCATTATGAAAATACAATTAATTAAATATAAAATATGCTTTCAAAAATTTAAGTTTTTAATTGAAATGGTCATACATACTCACACACTTCGTTAGTGTAATATAAAATTAAACAAATAAACTAATTAGAAACTACAAACAATTTTAATGGTATAATCTATGAATTACACCAAAGATTACATTACTCAAAATCATGATAGTAGAAAAACATCATATTTTATTTTATTAAAATGGGAATAAATTACAAGATGGAAAATCAAATCCCCACTGATAAAACAAATATTTACATAATCAACCAATTGAGTTACGTACTAAAATACTATAACATAATTAAATCTTGATCATCAAGATCTAATCAAAGAGAACACCTTTTCAAGATGTTTAGCCTTGAGACTAAGATACTCCTTCACTTTCACCTTTCTATATTTTGGTACAACAACACCAACATTTTTATCAAAAGAAACTAATGGAACAATTGTAGAATCAACTTGAGGTCCAAAAAAATAAGCCAAAGAAACCCTATGCTTAGTTTGATCCACAAGAACTCGATGATAAACCGATGGAAATTCACCATTAGAGAGTATATGAAGAAGATCACCCACATTAACGATGAGGGCATCATTGGAAATTGGAGTAATTGAAGTCCATTCTTGGTCTTTTTTCAAGATTTGAAGACCCTTTGTGTTATTTGTTTGATGAAGTATTGTTAGGAATAATGAGTCTGTATGAGGAGCTAACCCTAGTGCATGGTTAGGGTTTGGGCAACATGGATATGAATTCAATTGTAAAGCTTGTGTAAATTCAAATGAATTAATCAAATGTTCTTGAGATGGTTGCAAGTAATTGAGGATGAACAACCAAAGTTGAAAGGATAGAGCTTTCATCTTCTTTTGATAATTTTCCATCACATCACTACAAGATTAACCAAAACAAATAATCAAAACAAGGAACCATAATAGCATTTCTCGTGTATGAAATTATCTATCGTGATTTTTAAAAGTAAATTTGTCTCCTGAGAGAAATGTAATTGTTGTGTAGAATTATCTTCTAAATAACTTGATTATATTAATAAATGTTTTTTTGTATCGTTAATGTATATAACTTCAACTCGTTTTTATATGCTTTTACATAAAATCAATCCATGCACTTACCAAAATTCTTGATAGTCATGTGGCCAAAGTTTCTTAGCATGATCAAGTGGTGAATCCATAATGGTGAACCCTTCATGCCACATGAACTTAGAAAAAAAGGGTGTTATTCGAGCTGTGCCATAGCCGGTGGCACCACTAGTCGATCTCATGACCTTCACCTTCTCTTCTACAGGCAAGGCGAAAAGTCGCCTTGCCTGTGATTCAACTTCATCAAAAAAATCTAAAGAAATTCCATGATTAATAACTTGAAATATTCCCCATGTTTTGCATGCATGACCTATAAGTTGAACAACATTAGGAGCTAAAAGATCAATTATTGGGACATTAGGGTTTTTTTCATCATGATTAATTGGAAAATTATTGATATTAGGCCATAAATGAGAGTTTGGAACTTCTTGGATTAAGTGAAAATCTATAGGAAGGATGTGTTGAGGGCTTTGAGGGTTTTCTTTGAAAGATTCTTCAAGAGTAGAAGTAGACATTATTTGGGAATTTGGAGAATAATCAAATATTGTAATGAGAAGAATATAGTTTTTTCTTGGAATTTATATAGGGTAGGGATAATATCTTTTTTTACACATTTATTGATTGGTCTTTTGGAACATGTGTGGTGTATAAGTAGGTTTCTAATTTTATCTGACTAAGCTATCATTTAATCATAAATTTTGAATCAGAAATTTAACTATTTTTCTTTAAATATCTATTTGAAGTAAATTTTGAATTGGACATTTATAATTTTTCTTTAAATATGTGTTTGTTCAAATTTTGAATTAATCATTTAATTGTTTTCTTTAAATATTTATTTGACTTGGATTTTGAATTACTTATAAATATTTATCCTCAAATGTATGTAATCAGGCAAAGCAATTTGATCTTTATATTATTTTCAAAGTCCCTCCAAAAAGTAAGTGTTTGAGATTTTCATTCACAATATTTATGATCAAACTAGAGCAAAAAATAGAGTCAGGGTGTCAAACTATATAATATATATATATATATATATATATATATATATATATATATAATGAAAATATTTTATGTATATATAGTAAATGTATAATTTTCTTTGCATGTTTGTTTTTAAATATTTAATAAAAATTCTTATTCCGCTATTACATGGGATAGCCTTAAACTTTCACTTTTGGAAAAACCAAAAATAATTATTCATCGAGCTTTTAATGATTTAAGTTTAAAATATGAAATATAAACATGACTGCTTCGGAGTCGAAAGGATTCTTCTCAATTTTCTACCATAATAATTACATATAAATTTTCTTCCATTATATATTTATGACGAATATTTTAATTTAAATTGTGTAAGCTTATTCATATCATCAATTACAAATTCAAAAGAAAAGAAGGATAATCTAGGATCAATAAAATATAATCGTTTTTATCTTATAAAAATAAAATTAAAATTACTTTCATTTTACCCTCCCTAAGTCTTATTTATGAATTGTGAACTATTTAATTTATTATTATTAGTATTATTATTATTATGAGTATTTTCGAGCTAATTATTTTAACTCGATAACTAATATTGAAATTAATAATTCTACTAAATAAGTGTAATGATAATGGAGTTGATGGCGTATGGCCTAACTTGATTAGTGTGTTCGCCTAAATTTGTGTTCATTGAGGCGGATTTAGGTGAGGGTTTGTCTGTTCAGATAATTAATAATTTAATGATAAAAAAATAATTTATAAAAATATATTTCATGCTAGAGTTATCGATTCGAGATCCCTCCTCCGAACTTAAAAATTTAAAACTCTCAAATATTTAATCTTTTTGCACTTATTCCTATATTTCCTTTTTTTTTAATAAAAAAAAAAATAATTTCACCATTCAATTTTATTTACTGATGTGGCCATGTGGTAGGATTTTTGTTTGGTCATGTACAAATTAAATCGATCAAAACTCATATTTTAAATGTTTTGATCTTTATTATTATATCAATTTTGTTTGCTAGTGAATATTATTCAACAATTTTAATGTTCACCAAATGGATTTGTTTTATTTGACTTATTTATTATTAAACGATAATTTAAGCAGAAAAGAAAAACAAATTGTATCTATAGGACATAAGGAGTTGTCATAGTCTCTCTTATCACTTATGTTTAGGTTATTTTTTGGATTTAAAGTAAATATATATATAGAGATATTAAAATTATTTTTTTTATGGTACTTTGAAATTCCTCTTATTTTTTAATGTTGAGCTTGAATTTAACCTATCTTATATACTTCACTATTTTTCTTGTTATCAATGTGGTAAATAGTAATATTCGTTCTTTAATAATAGAGAATTTCATTTTATTATTGGATATGTGTTATTTTATTCAATGTTGCTTTCATCTTTTTATTTTATTACTCAAAATTTAAAATTTATCAATTTAAATTAATTAAAATTCACATCAGATGAGTTGTAGGAACTTGGATCGCATTGAACACATTTAATTTGATGGTCCATATTTGACTAATACAAAAATATTCAATCTTTTTGACCCAAAAATAGAAATAATTCAATCGACTAATCAATAATTGTGATTGAAAGGTGACATCTTAAGTCTGCCACATTACCGAGTAAAGTAATGGTTGTATATCAATGTTGTCATGTAAAATGTTGAAATTAAATATTTAGTATATTCGATCGTCAATTTTTGTTTATCGAAAGGCTCCCAAGCTTTCCATTTGGATCAATAATTTTTTTAAAAAAATCTTTATATAAGTTTATTTTTAGCTTTATATCTTTTATGAAATTTAAAATACAAGAGATTTTGTAAGATTATTGTTTATTATTCAAATAGTAAAGGATTTAGAGTTTAAAGTTTAATCGGATTTTCGAACTCTAGGGCGAAAACTTTGAGATTGTTGGGCCAGGCCCAACTTGAGACAATCTAGTCTAACTTTCCTTTCCTTTTGGACATGTTCCATTCTTTGTCCATATTTAAGTTTGGAAAACTACTTTTTAGATTGAGGAACTTTCATATATAGCCACTCAAAAATAATTTAATCGTTCTCATTCTCTATAGCTATAGTTTGACAATTACAATTCGTAGCTACATGTTATAGGAAGGAGAGAGGCGAGTAAGAGAGGGCAAAGAGTGGAAGAGAGGTGAATTGTATATGTATATCGGTTAGTTAATTGTATATTATACATATATATTTGTATATATGAGGAGAGAGGAGTGAGATTGGGAGAGGGAGGAGAGAGGTGAGCAAGAGAGGATAGAGAGTGGGAGAGATATGAATTATATATGTATATCGGTAAGATAATTGCATATTATACATATATATTTTTATATTCTGCTAATTATACATCTACAAATATGACTAATTATACAAATCACTGTGGTGTGATTCACATTTATCTACATAGGAGAGTGACAAGCGAGGTTAGTGGTGGTGGGGGGGGGGGGGGGGAGGCGAGCGAGATTTGTCTTTGTATCTCAGATACATGCGAATCCACTTGAATACATCTAATTTTAACCCATGTATCCCGAGATATATATGTATTGCTAAATGCAACAAAAATTGGTAATATTCATAATATTACAAACTAGAGTATATCCACGTAATCACTTCTTAAACTAATAGATTTATGTAAGTTCTGTTAAGTTTTTGCATGAATTGGCCTAATTTTGTGAAGTCATTAGCTTTTGCTTTTCAAATTAGTGATCTTTAATTTTTTATTTCTAATTCTCATTTTATGAAATATTGTGAGTTAAAAGCATTTTTAATTATGACCTAATATAGCAAATATTTCTATAAGAATAAATTATACTCCTTCATGGATTACTTCGTAAATTATATCGATATTAGTTTTGTATGAATTAAATTGTGACGATGAAGGACACTTTTGTAAAGTTTGAGAAAAAACTATAAGAGGAAAGGATTGAACAAAAAAATGTGCCAAAAAAGTAAGACCACCAATTTGAAGATCAAAAAATAAAAATAATTCTCCCATGTCCGCTAATTATTTATCTACATTTTTTTTGGGATAATGTCCAAGTACCCCCTCAACATATGCCCGAAATCTCAGAGACACACTTATACTATACTAAGGTCCTTTTACCCCCCCGAACTTATTTTATTAATAATTTTTTACCCCTTTTTAGCTTACGTGGCACTATCTTGTGGGTACAACGATGGTTGACTTTTTTTTCGAACTAGTGTCACGTAGGCTAAAAAGGGGTAGAAAATTACATATAAAATAAGTTCAGGGGGTAATAGGACCTTAGTATAGTATAAGTGTGTCTCTGGGATTACGGGCATAGGTTAAGGGGGTACTTGGGTATTTTTCCTTTTTTTTTTTGAACAATTTCTTTTTACCCGTTATACCATCATTTAGTTCAAATATTAAATTTTAATTCATTCATTTTATAATTAAAGGAGTAAAATGATAAATTCATTATGTCAATCTTAATAAATGTGTCAACTTAAAAGTGAACAAATAATTAAAAAAACAAAAGAAGCAGGTTAAACGTCACTTATAAAACTCTTTATATTTTTATCTACATAAATATTTCTAAAGAAAATAACAAAATAAAAATATGAGATATTCAGATTTAACGTAATATTATCAACAAGGCAAAGCTTTAATCTCAAATTAGTTGATGTAGCATATTTGATTTCCTATCTGATGTACGGGTCCATACATTCGAAATCGACTATTCTTAATTCGCACTGCTAAATTTGTACTCAAGAGAAATTAAAAAAAATAAAAATAAAATTCATACTCAATACTCGAACTTGATATTTATAATGAATCTGTTATTATAGCTTCATATTCTCTCTTAAATTCTTTTATTTATCTTAAAATATTTAGTTTCGATTTTAATTAGTCAATTAACATTTACCAACAAAAAAAATGCACTTTTAGATGTTGCTTCATATATTGGATATAAGTTGTAACATCTTTTTTCAAATAGATATGAGTTTCACTTTTTTTTAGAGTTCTTTTATATATTTCAGTTACTAATTACTTGTTTATTTTTTCTTTTATAGTTGTCTCTAATTACTTATCCATTTTTGATAAATTAAGAAAGGACAATTTTTTTAACCTATTATATCCTCAATTAAATGACTAATTACTTTGAAAAATATAAAAAAAAAATTCATCCACTTTATAACTAATAGGGGTAAAATTATAAACTCATTATGCTATTAATTATTTTCTTAATAGATGTGTCAGTTAAAAGTGGACAAGTAAAAAAGGAACGAGAGAGTATATGCAAAAGATGTTCCTTTGGCATGATATAGTATTGATAATTATGATTTTTGAAAAATAGTTTATTGCCATTATCATATTAAATTAATTTGGTATAGTTAGTTATTTTACAATATGGTATATCGATAACTATAGTTATTTGATTTTGACTTACATTTATTCTTACTAATAAAATTTATGATTTTGACTTTTCAAGAAACGTGTCAATCATATCATAATAACATCTTAAACATGAAGAAATATTAAAAAAAAAAAAGAAAGTACAGGCAATATTTTCCCTTAATTACTTAATCGTTTACTTAAAAAGACATTTTACTCAAAGTATAGTAATCAACATTCCAACATTCGAATAATTAGTTTTGTACTAATATTGTTTTATATATTTATTAGTATTATAATAATATATGTGAATTGTATACTATATATTTTGATATGGTATCCGATATTTTAATTTTTTTTTGTAAATACCAAATACAATATCTTTTTAAAAATGAATACCAAATACTTATCTACTACACCATGTCCGACCCTAAAGCACATTCATCTTTCTCTATAACAATTATACTATAATAATCATATTTTATTCGAAATCGATCTTTTTTATATTATGTTATTTTATATATTCATTATAATAATATTTCTATATATCTAGATAAACGATGCCAAACAATTGTTTTTAATAGTAAAATGGGATGATAGCTTTTGTCAATAAGGTAACTAAAAGGAAGATAGGTTTTGCCATTTGGCGTCTCGAGTCCATATTGGGGCTATAACTAAATTCGAATCGCGCTCTGCAGGGCCTATTTAGGGGTAGCTACTAACAAGATTTTCTTCATATCCAAGACTCGAACCCGACCTCTAATTAAGGATGAAACACTGATATTGGTTGGTGCATTTGATATAGGAATATGTAGCCATTTGTGTATGCTTAATAAACCACATGTGTAGGATATTACAAGCAGTATAAATCAAGATTAATGACTTGAGCTACTAGAGTACTAGGCAAAATCTTCTTATTAAACCCTAATGGATTCAAGTGGTCCAAATTTCTTCATGTGCAATAAAAGTTTAGTTATTTTTAGGTATGGGGATAATTAAACTTTGAGGTGGACCTTGGACATATTGTAGGTAGTAGTTTCATAACGTTTCAACTAACTAATTCATGGGGTGGGGTGAGGGATGTTATAGGTATTAATCCGACGTAGCGTATTTATATTAGGATTGACTAAAATTGAATTCGAGCCGAAAAGTATCATAGCGTTTTTTAACAAAGAAGACTCTGTTTCGAACTTGACTAGAATTTCAGGTCTTTGAAGGATCAAAGAGTAATTACAACTCACTTGAGATATACGTAGTATGCATATTATATATATTAGGTTAATATGCAACTCAAATTAATTTATGATAAAACTTGTCAATATACTTAAGAATTCTTTTGTTTGTTAATTTGACATAATAAGGGTGGGGGTGAGGGGGATTATTAGGTAATTAAACTATAACAAAAAACAAATAAAGAAAAATAAATTGTAGTTGGCTATGACCTATCATTTAGCATATTTTGTTAACTCAACTCATTTCGACTTAAATATCTTTAACCAGTTCATATTTAACTCATTTTATTTTGACCGTTCAAATTTAGTCCAACTCGATTTTTCGATTCTACTAGTATTATTATTTACTTATTTTAACTTAAGAGGGGCATTATCTTTTTTTCGGCATAATACATGTATTGGACTCTAAAATTGACTTCAATTTTAACTTTGACCTCAAACTTTCATAGTGCACAAATAGACACTTTAACTATTCCATCTTTCAATAAATAAACACGCGATTCCTATCTGGCAAAATGCGTGAAATGCACACTCTGCGCGAGTGAGGAGTAATTTTCGAGGCCCACAAAGGTAAAAATTGCTGAAATGACAATTTTACCCTTAATGAATCTCTTTTATATTAATTAAAATTAATTTTAATTTTTTTTTAGTTTCAAAATGACATGTAAGATATTTTTTTTAAAAAAAAGAGACACTTGACAATCACTGATTGGCTCACTAATACACGTGGGAGCGTTTGCATTTTACGCACTTTGGCTCCAAAAATCGCGTATTTATTTATTGAAAGATATGATAGTTAAAGTGCCTAATTGTGCACTATAAAAATTTGAGGTCAAAGTTTTTAAAGCCAATTTTAAGGTCCAATATATGTATTATGTCATCTTTTTTCATTATAGAAGACTTTTTAGCATGAACATGATCTGTAAAATTCTATTATTATTTTTTCCATTCTGCTTTTTTAAGTAGCATGTATAGCTATATATATCAAGTTGTAATCTTTTTTATCATATGGTGGGTCGTTAATTATTCACTCTTTAAAGCTATACAGCCTAGCTATTAACTTTTGAATTGTCTAGCAAAAAAAAGGTTCTCAAAAAATTATACAACAAGAGAGGTGGTTAATAGATTCTCTAAATTATATATAAAGTACTAATTATTGATTTATCTATAAATTATAGAGCATATTATTGATTATTGGACTTATTGTTGATTGTTAAATTAGTTGTTATTTTCTAATAATTTTTTTTTTTTAATTTTGGCTTAACATTTTTTAAAGTCATGATATTGTACCTTCTTTGATACTACAACTAGTTTTTATCAAATTGGACAACTAAGATATATATTATTATTGTTATTCATATCTTTGTTTATATCTATCTGTATTAGCTTTCTAGAAACCACTTGTAACACATCCAAAAGGCTTTGTGGAGTGTTAAACACTTTGTTTGTTTATTTTTATGTAGAGGTCTCGAGTTAGATCTCGAGATAAGAAATTGTCTACAATATAATCACTCCTTTCTCAAAAGAAGATTTATCAATACGAATCTAAATTAGTCGAGTTTCAATATTTACAAAAGTCGAAATAGCTTTATTTTAGGATCTTTTTTTTTTCCTTTCAGATCTCGAAAGACACTACAAGTTTTTCGTCCCAAATTTTATCACCATTGTAATTTGGTTAACCCTAACCATCAAAAAGTCTTATTTTTACACTTTTAGCTTTTTAAAAGCTTATGTCCACCCTTTGACATTTGAGTTAGCAATACTTATATCTGAGTCATGCTTGTGTTATGCAATAAAGACTACTTTTTTTTTTTTAATTTCTTTTCTTTAAATTATGAGAAGAAATTTGTGCTGTGTGGATAAGATAGAATGGTGGATAATTTCCCGCCAAAAAAGTAGATCTTATTCTTTTCGTCCCAAATAAAATAATATAGAATCGAGTCTTGTATGTGAGTAAGATTCTTGCAAGTTGCACGCTCAAATTAGAAAAAGAAAACGGTTAAGAAGAATGAAACCTTCAAGAAATCACGACTAGAAAACCACTAAGAAGAATTCACCCTAAAGCAAATTAGGGTCACTCTAATAGATAAGAGATGAGAACTTACAAGAGCTATTCGCGATATAAGTTATAAAAAGTACAATCTCATGCATAAAGTATTCCACATTAGGTCACATCTCAAAGGATATGATGTAGATAATATAACTTAAAACAAGTAACGTTATTAAAAAAAATAATCTAAAAGTTGATGACATTTGAATTTATATAGATGACAAAACAAGAAATTCTATCTTCTAATCTATGAAACACAATTGGCATTAAAATAGAACAAATATCTGTACAAGTTGTGTAAGCTGAGAGAGAGAGAGCAATGGGTGCTGAATCATAATGCTCTTGTCCTGTATCACTGTATCTATATTTAACTAATTGCTGATACAGAACACACCACATTTGCACACATATACATAAAATTTTGTTGTTTTTTTTCTTTTTATATGCTTTATAGTATACATATATAGACTATTTTTCTTTACTAATTAGACTTCAGATCTCCTTTGGATATATCTGCAAAAACAGAAAAAATTGTAAAAACAGTCAGTTAGTTATGTACCATGACTCAAAAGATTAAAGGAAACTACTAATCCATTCATAAAAGAGTAATCTGATAGCCCGTTTGGCCAAGCTTCTACTTTAATACGGGCAAAAAGCGTTTTTCAAATTGATTAGCTAAACACAAACGGCTACTCTCCAAAAGTACTTTTTTAAAGCAGGTTTTGGGAGCTTGAGTTGAGATGTTTGGCAAGTGTTTTTGAGTAGTAGGAGAAGTTTTTCGGAAGATGAAAAATGTAATTGTTCCCGAAAAACACATTTGAGAACTTAACAGAACACAAAATTACTGCTCTAACATTGGCAGAAGTGTTGTTTCAAATTGATTAATCAAAACACAAACTGTAACTTTCCGATACTTATGATAAGATGCATTTCTGAAAATAAACAGGCTTTGAATGTTTCGTCAAACAAGCTATGAGTATGAATCTCGAGGTAGCTAATGGTTTATCGTACAAAATGTAGTGAACTAGCAGATAAGATGATGATACGACAATAGTTAATTACCTGAAACCTGCACTGTGGAAACTGGATTTGGTCCAAAGGAAATAAAATAACAACTTCATGTGGATATGGATTCTGTAGATTTGAGTTTTACTTCAGTCTTTCTGAAGGGAGTTACTTTAAGATATCGATAAAAAGATCCGGTTTTTAATGCTGAGACCTGCATTCATGTGCTAATATGTTAGTTAATAACAGAAAATAAGAATAAGTAAAACCTAATAAATGAGTGACATGTGCTTTTTAAATCAAGATTTAGCACTTAATCATGATTAATGAACACATATTTCTATTACAATTAATCAATTAAGGAGAGTAAATCAATATCTTAGTAAGTACTTGTTCAAACCAAATGTGACCAAGTCAAAAGGCACATGGAAGTTGCAATTGGAAAGAGGACAAAAACCATGTATTGTCAGTCTCCTCCTCCTTTTTTAACAACCGTAGTGTTCGAGTCCGTTCACACACACCTCAACTAAATCCACGGGTACCTGTTACCTCCCACCAACACAAGCACATGCACACCAAGTAACACGGTCCATCAAGGTTAGAACAAGAACAACATACCTAATGAAATCCGTTAAGTGGGGTCTAAGAGAGTAGAGAGTATGCAAACCTTACAACTACCTCTAGACTGTTTTCGAAAGACCCTTAGCTCAAGCGAAGGGCTCCTCTCAAGACGCGAAAAATCAAGAGTCCTACTTCATTTCTATATTCAAATTTCCCATTAAGTGTATTGATCAAGAAAGCATGTATACAAAAAGGTTGTCTTCCTTTCTCAACCTTAGTGGACCCAAACAACTTGCAATTCCATATCCATGTTGTCTCTAAACATGATTTTCCTTAGTCCCCACTTTTCAAATTAGTTGTACTATTTCAAGTAAATAAAGAAGTTGCTGAACTGGCCATGTGACTTTTTCAACTATCACCAAAATTCAAATTTGCTAAGATCAAGGAGGATTAATAAACTTACAGCTTCAATATCAATCTTGTAAACAAGAAGCTTTCTTCTTTCCCTGCAGCTAATTCTATAAGCCACAACTACATGAGCAACAGCCAATGCTAACGAGCATACGAACAACGCCATCTCCATAACTCGAACATATCCTCCTCGATCCATACTCGAACTATGTGCAAACACATATGAAGCCTTCAAGGACACAAACACCAATGATGAAACAGAACAAATTGTAGCAATCCCCAAATATGGACCTCTTGATAACCTTGGTCCATCACATAAGCTATAAACACCTATAAATCAAAATCAAACAAAAAAAAATTCAATCTTTTCAGTATTCAACATCCCAATTGATCATAACTTCATAACCCTCTTGCCAAAATTACTCAATTTATCAAAAAAATCATCAAAATCTGAACTAAACAATTCAAAAATACAACATCCATCCACCTATCTAATTTATCATAACCGTTCGACAAAATGCTTGAATCAAATTAATCTAAAATTTTACTTACTATTAACTAAAACAACAAAAGATATTTTCCATCATGAACCAACTTACATAGAATGATGACGGACCTAACGATGGAGATGAGAGGGATATCAACAAGTGAATATCGAAAATCATAGTTGCTTAAGTGAGAAGAAAGAGATTGAATTGAAAGTGAAGACAGTGAAATTGAAGCAGATAATAAAAGTGAAGGAAGAAGTGTATCTGCAATTACAATAAGAATTGGTGCAGAAAACAGTAGAAGTGATATCAACATAGAAATCAAGAAAAAAAGAGTTTTGACCCATCTCAAAACTTTGGTTTTTCTATCTTCTTTCAAAAACCCCATCTCGAGAAGAGAGATTTCTTGAGGTTTTGGTGCAGAGAAAATGGTGGGAAAATGGAGAATTTTGAGAACGAAGGCCAAGTGTTTGATGATTTGACTCAGAGAAAATATTGAGAAGATGAATTGAAATATAACACGCATTAAGGTATCGGTCAAATATAGGAAGCTGCTTTATTGGGTTTCTCCATGTGGACTAACCGAATTAACTTTCATAAATCTTACCCACCAAAGGATGTACGAGTCGTTTCTTTCTTAATCAGATATCTCGATTTTAAATTTTCAATTTTTTTTTATATTAAGTATTTTTTTTGCGAATATATCGTGGCATAAATTTAAATTAATTGAGAATATAGGATAAATGGCTCAAAAAATCGAATAAGTTTATAACGATGTTATTGTCGAAATATTGTTATAGAGAATGAATTATATAACGTTACATGAAAAAGACCTTTTTTTTGTTTGATATGGTGTTGGAGTCGTTTCTTCTGTAATTTGAGATTTTAATTTCGAATTTTAAATATAACTTTTTAAAAAAATATTTTTTCGTCTCAATGGACTAACTACAATATAAGTTTTGAATATACAATAAGAAACTTGTAAAAAAAAGGGGTCAAAATCTCAAATTACTTTATAGTAATGTTGTTGTTATAATATATAACTTAACATAAAAAATGGATTTCAGTAAAGATTTGATTGTTACACTGAAATGTTGTTATATTGGGTATAAATTACAAATATATGTGTCATTTAACTTGGTGTTTATTGATATTTATGTTTTTTAATTTGGTGTGTGTATAAATAAGCATTTGAAGTATTATAAAGGTAAATAAATATACACTAATCTGCATGAAAAATCTCACGTGATTTTCCATGTAGGATAATTGCATCTCACGCTATTAGTTATTAGGACGTGTGTATCTACTTGTTTAATTATATGATAGTTAATATGTTTATGTGTGCACACTTAAAATTAAAAAGTATAAATATCAATTGATATCATATTAAACGATACATTTATTTATTATACTTTTTTATATATATGAATTAAATAAACTAATAAATACTACACTCCTAAATAGTTTTGATTTTTTTTAGAATTTTATTATCATAAAACAAAATTATATATCGTAACGGACATTAACACATTCTCTTTAATCTTGTGGAATTAAATATGTATATATTTTATCATTTTTCTAAGAAAGTATTAATAGAAAAAAATATTAATTTTTTTCCAACATCATAATTATATATAGGAAGAATTTTAAAATAGGAGATTGAAGCCTCATAAATACAATAAAAAATTCAAATAAATCAACTTAGCTACTACAATTTGTTCGGTATATGAAAATATTATTTTTAAAATAATAAAAATAACAAAAAAAAAAAGTTAAAATATAAATTGACACAGTGAAGCAAATATTTTGAGATACACATTTAAGTGAAAAGAATCTCACATTAATAGACTTGATGAATTATTAATATTTAATTAGCATTAAATACTTATACAAGTCAATTTTGGAGCCTGGAGGGGCGTTTCACTGTTGCAAAGTTTGTGTTCCATCGACTAATTAATATTTAAAATTCACTAATATTATACTAATTAATAGTAAATTTAAATTTATAATTAGAATTATAACATATATATTCAACATCAAAAAATTGAATAACAAAATCTTAATTGAATAATCAAACCTTTTTTTTTATATATATATATATATCTAAGTTTCTTGAAAATAGAAGCAAAGTTTACTGATTTAGTCGATAAATTTGTGTCAATCTTTTTTAAACTAATTACATAAATATTAAGTTCATGAGTTTAGTAATTAACATGAAAAATCGTAATTCAAAATTTCAAAACTGCTAAAATTAAAATTCTGATTTCATCTATAAAATATGTGCAAATTGCTTTAGCAAGATGATTTTAACAATTTAAACGTGTAATTTTTGTATAAATTTCTCTTTTAAAATTCTAAACAAAATTTGCTATAATTCTTTCTAGAAACTTCTCAATCTGACTTTTAGGAAAAAACTCAATTTGAAGGAAAAAAAAAACAATATTATTTCAATTGTAGCATCACTAATTTGAATATTTGTTTTTTTCTTTCTATATGAAACCCTACAATAATTTTCATTATTCCCTATTTATTTAATTTCATCACAACTAATAAATACCCTCAGAATATTAGCTCTAATTACCCACCTTCATGAATTTGAAATTATTTAATGAGAAATCATTAAAAGAAGAAAATTAGTTACTCTCGTATGTATGTAAAAATATCTTTTAAAAATACATATAGTAAATATTGAATTTTGATAGCTAATTCATATATTTATTTTTTTATATTTTAAATTTACTTGGTAAATTTTTTTGACTCCATCACTATAATTTGTACCAACAAAAGAATTACACGCACTAGTATGTTAATTCATTCACCAATTTATAAGATTTTGATAGATTTGACGTTTAATTAAAACGTAATTTATATTATATATAATTCGCTTAGTAAATTTTTGACTCGTACGCCGCAAAAGAGATAATATTTGCCTTTTCTAATATTCAATATTTGCATAGATGCTAGAACCTCCAATAGGTAGATTAGTCATTGGTTAATTAATTAGCACCATAATTAACTTCATTTTAGGTCAAAATTAAATTAATGTTTTGTTGACTAAAAAAAAGTCATAATCATGTCAATAAGATCTCAACCGCTACTTAATTTATTTGTAATAGAAATGTTCCAAATTCAAAATTTTTAACTTTATAAAACTACATATATACCTATTTTTGTAATTATTTATTGTGTTTATTTACTCTATAAATTGTACAAAATATCTTGATTGTACAATTTCAGTTAAGACACTTGAACCTCACAATTTTATCATCTTAAATTTTATTTTAACTATTAAAACAACTCAATAATTTATGACTCGCTGCGACTTATATACATAACTATTTATATACTATTTTTCGTCGTCAGAGTATTGTTTGTCATGATTTCTATTTTTACAGTTAAATTATAAAAAATTTTACTAACATTTTTAAGATGTATTTTTTCATCATATTATTAATATGCAAAAAATTGTAATTTATACTATTTTTTGTATAGTTTTAAAATATATATATTTTTTATTTACAATATTAAATTAATATAATATAATTTAACTTTAAAAATAAGTCAAATTAAAAAAAAAATTGATTCATTTGGACATTATTGTACCTAATCTAGTTCTATGAATATTGTAACAATGGACAGCAGCCAATATTGGAAAAGATGAAATAATATTGGACCAACTGAAAATTGTCTTTATTCAAAAATTTATGATGAATGGTGAATAGTTTATTCCTAATTAACTAGATTGATTTACAAGTTACGATTTCGTTGTTCGAACACTAAATATCTTTTATTTTTAATTTTAAGATTATAAGTTTGAATCACTCAATTATAAGGTTATAAATTCGAGTTATCAAAAAGATAGAAGGAAAAAATAACAAATATATTTTCGAACTATCATAAATTATTTGCAGATGGTCAAATACTCTCAATCATATTTTTGGTACATTAGTGGCTCTATGGTTCAAAAACTAGAGCATATGTATATACATTTTATACTAACGGACGTACATTTATCATAATCTTATTCACAGATACGATATTTGTTAAATATTAGATTAATAGATTAGATTATGTGGCGTATCCTTCTTTAGTCTTTTATTAGAATGGAAGGACATATATGCTATAGTTTTTACACGATAGAAACACTAATGTTTTAAAAAGCATAGCTGAAAATAAATATCTGTATATTACTTACGATAATTTGAAAGTGAAAAATTCGATATAAATTTTTGAGGAGTAAACTTTTGTTTTTTTAAATTTTATGTAAAATCAGAAGTCAGAACCATATAATTAAATTGAAACATGTAGAGAATAGAATAATATGATTGTTGTCTTGGAATTTGGTTGACACCATGTGGTAACATGCAAAAATTTTGTAAAATAAATTTATGTTTCATAGTTTAATCAAATTACAATTGGATTTTGCTATAAGTATATTTGAGATTGAGACATAGCTGTCATGAGACTATTTGGAGACTTATTTTGTCAAATATGTCATTAAATTTTATCATATGGTCCAAAGTTGAGGTAAATATTTTTCATGCTGTTATAATATTAGTCCAAATATACCTTTATTTGCCAACATGTGGTTAGTATTATTTTATTAATTTTTCTGTCACAACTTTACCTTCTTAGTAATACTATTTTAAATATTGTTAGATTGCTGTAAATAATTTAAAAATTGAAATTGAATCGATGAAATTATTGTAATTTTATCTTGAATATTGTTGCAAATGATTTAAAAGTTAAAATTGAATCGTTGAAATTCTATCAAACGCGAAAATTTAATTTATTGTGTATTTTTTACTTATTTGTTATAACATGATTTGATGCTTGCGAATAGAATACAAATTTTAGATAAAATCTATCAGAAATTGATTTGTCGATCGTACACATTCCCAACAAACTTTTTATTGGCAAATTTCACGTTGGATATTTTCTCGATATTGTCATTTTCTTTTGAAATAGTTAAGAATTTAACGATTAAAGATAAATATATTTTTAAAAAAGTATAATATATGAGTATTTGACATATGTAAATAAGATAAAAGTAGGCAAATATAGAAAGCAAAATAAGACTTTTACGTCTTACTAAATGGAAACAACAAAGAAATTTCATTATATTTTAACGTTTTTATGAAACAAAAGTTGGAAAATATTATGCTTCTAGAAGGCATTGCTTCTAGACATACATTTCTAAAAATTATTTAATTATATACTCCATTTCCTATAGTCTTTTTTTATTTGACCTTTTTAAAAAAAATTTGGTCTAAAATTATTGATAAATTAAATGAAGTTCTAAGAAGCTTTTATAACTTTTTATGAGTCAATTTAAGAAGAGATAAAGATTAGGAAAGAAATTATTATTATTTTCTTGTATCACAAGAAAAAATTGTTTAATCGTTTCCTACCATGTTCCATCTTTAATATACAATGAATTGGCACATAATATATATATATATATGTTAACTTGGTTTGTATCGTGAATTAATAATAAAATATTTTATTTTTGAAAATATATATCTAAATATCTCAATTCGTCTCTACAACATCAGTTGAATATTTCAACTTATAAAATGATCATTTCGATACCTTTAAATTTCATGTGTCACGTCATCGTCGAATGAAATATTTAGATATATATTATACTTAAAATTACAGTATTTAGTTGTCAATTAAAATCAGACAAAAATGTTTATTCATATATTATGTATAATGAATAAATATTAACATCTTATATGTTCATGACTTCATTCAAACATTGCAAATAGAAGACAAAATGAAATTAAATTAATTTTCAAATTTAGTTTACTAATGAAGCCAAAGCACACCTTTGATTGTGAAGTGTACAAATAATATTTATACATGAGAGAGAGTCGTTGACAAATTGCAAATACAAAATGTAACAATTTCTTCTTCTTTATTAATGTAGTGCAATAAAGTTTTTTTTTTTACATAGTCAACACATTATATACATAAAATTCAAACAAAATAAAATCAACACATTAAATATGTGATCATCAAAGAAAAAAATATATATTTTTGTGGATTTATTAAGGAAAAGGAAGACTCTCAAACTCTTGACCATATATATTTTAAATATCTTAGGGGTAAAAAATGAAAATAAATTAAAGGATCGGGTATTTAAAAATGTGAATGTCATTTAATTTTGAGCTTTAATATTTGTCTCTTTGTTAAAATTAAAGGCAAAATTGTATCAAAGTATAGTGGGAAGAGTATATTTGAACACAAAATACAACAGAATAGCTAAGGGGTATAGTTTAATCGAAATTTTAAAGAGGGTTATATTTAAACTATCTTTAATAGTATATGAGCATATTTGATCTATTTTCAACTATATTACTAGTACACAAAATTCTTCTTATAATCATACTCATATTAGTTATGCAGGTTGTAAAATTACAAATTAAGTAATTTTAATTCGATTCAAAATTAACAAACAAATTTTCTATTTCTTTGTTGAATTATACACGAGGCCAAGGGTACATCTGAATCAGGGGTGGTGCTATCTGTTCATTCAAATTCCCTTTTACGAAAAATTATATTATTTATATATGATTATAATAAATTTATATGTATATATAGTAGATGTCGAACTCCCTTCGATTATGTATTTCTATAGATTTTAAACCCCCTTTATATAAAATTATGACTCCGGCTCTGATTTGAATTTCTTTTTTACAATAATACAAAGTGGTTATTTCCATGAAAATAAATAAATTTTTAATTGCCACGTGTCTCATGTTGTTTCCCAAATAAACCTTATGAATTTTATTTATTTATTTTTGCACAATTTAGATTTTTCTTTTCAACTCATTGACTTAAGAAAACGAAAGGCTGCTACGTACCCAGACGTTCCAGAAACTGATCAAAACATATTTTTCATACTCACTTTTGAAAAACTTATATAATTTTTTTTTTTAATTCCGGTATATATATATATTATAATTCAATTAAATTAAAATTAAAATTTAAAATGTCTCACATTAAAGCTAAGATATTTTTAATAAAGATGATTTCATGCTCTAGAAAGCTCAAATTCAAAACTTTTAGATTAAAGACGAAGAGGAAAAAAAATCAATTATATTTATGTAATATATGCATATGCCACCTAGGTCTTTTTAGTTTTTTACATTTGGAAAATCTAAATCTAGGAAATCTTTAATAAATAGGGAAGATATTATTGAGAAAAAAAAACACAAAAAAATCTCAGACAGACCTGATTTTTTTCTTTTTCAAAGTTGATTAATTGTTTTTTTTTTCTTTTCCAAAAACAAGTCATATTGGAAGTCTCTCCACCAAATCTAGAACCAAATTATTTAATTTAATTCATATATTGCTTATAACACTATGTGATTTTATTTTGTTTCTAGAAAATAGTGGGATAATTAATCTAAGGTTTAACAAATTTTGAATATTAATATTTTTAGCTCTACTGAAAATTGAACCTGAGACTTTTTTTGATGACGATGCTTAACCCACATCATTTACCACTAAATTATTCTCTTGGATGCGAAAAAAAAAACTCGCTAACTAAATTTATGAGTATCTTTTAATTTTCAAGAGTGAAGTTTCTTTGATTTTAAATTTTTATATACATTTATATGTAATTTTTAAATATAAAACTTAAAAAAAAAACCTAACTCTTGTTAGTTTATTTACGTATTGACCTTGCTTTTGTGCAATTCTTCATTAATCATGTTTTTTAAATGAATTTTTACATTATAATAGAGGGGGAAAAATGAAAATATAATATAAATATCACAAGAAAAGGGCGGACAAGGTAAAATATATAGTGCTTATCATGAATTTAGACTTTTGTATAATATAAATAAATTTAAATTTAAATTGTATATAGTAAGTAACATTAATATTTTTGAGATCTCTATATGAATAATCGAACAAAGTTATTTTTTTCTTTCTAATTAGTATATGGATTATACACTCATTATGCATAACCATATACGTATTATAGATGAATTTTGTATATTCACTATTTTTAATTTAAACTTGTATTTTAAACTCGTCGACTAAAAAAATGAATTCATTTTAGCCAAAGGATATCTACATATATATAATTCAATCTCATAAAAAATGAGACTTAATTATTATTTTCCTTTATTTCTCCTTTTTTTTTGGTCAACTAATCCATGATCTTTTTTATAGTGTGATTCTTGTGACATTTGTGTTAATGACAAAAGCAATGACGAAGTTTTAATCTTTTTTTCTAAGAAAATAGGACTAAAAAAAAGTATAATTAGGCTTTTAGCATGCATGTGACATTAGATTAGTGTTTGGTTATTTTTAATTATTTTATTATCGTCGTATATATCCAAAAGTTAATCAGATAGAGTTTTTTCATCTATCTTGAGAGATAAAAAGAAGTTAGTTTTGATAATCATCAATCGAAAAAAAAAGCAATTTAAAATAGTTCTAAAATAATAGTTTGACAAGGACAAAAAGTAAAAGGATAAAAGAAGTAGTACCTATAAAATACTATAATATTTGAAGTAAAAAAAATAACGAATTTAAAGGACAAGAAACTATGAGATCAGTAATACTGTATTTAATTAATATGCATAAAGAAAAAGAAACAACACTCAATTATCTCTAGTGCTACTAATTATCTATCCTAGTATAATATGTTTTCAGTATATAACCTCTTATATAAAATTATATATATCCTCGCTGATCTGATATCGAATGTTTTTTTCTAAGAATATTTCAACAATACGATAAAGACCTTATTGATGCAACTTCCACCATATCTAACAAAACATTTGGTGAAAAGTTAAAAACACCTAGGCCCCAACTGAGATTTTTGAGTGTTATCTTGGGGAATTTAAGCCACGTATAACATAATAAAAATCTTAGTATAAACTTTAATTTTAACACTCATACAATAATCCAAAATGTTGATAGTACTGATTATCTCATGTTAATTATTTAATCAGTCACTTTAATTTGTCTGTGTTGGAATATCCTTTTCTTGTCTTTTTATACAAATGTAAGAAATTAAAAAAAAAAAAGTATAACCTAAAGTTTTGATTAAACAAATAATAATGACATTGATGTATACACGAATTATACACGGAGAAGCTTTGTTACGCGGAAGAATTTGGTGCCCCATCATGTCTTATTTTAGAGTTAAAAGAAGTGCATTTTTATATACTGAAATAAAATTCGGAATTTAAAGTTTATGAATTTTCGTATATATACTTTCTTCGCCTCATTTTATATGAGTTAGTTTGACTTGATACGAAGTTTAAAATGAATGACAGATATTTGTGTGACTATAAAACATTTCATTAAGGATAAAATTGGTAACTTTAAATTCAAATAGTTACTTAGTGTAGAAATGTGTCATTTTTTTTAAGCAGAAGAAACGAAAAGTAAGTTATATAAATTGGGATAATGAAAATATTAGGTTCAGTGAGGATGTTAAAAAATTTTCTGATCCGAGTTCTAACGCACTAATCATGATCTTTCATTTTTCTTCCACTTAATATGTTGTACGTGTCTTATACAAAGCCACACTTTGTTGTCATGATGAGATTGGAAGAGGGGTCGGTCTTATTTATTACCCTTTGTCCCAATTTATGTGTGATTTCGTTACGATAATTGATAATATGTTTTTTACTTAGATGATTTAGCCACATAGATACATGAGTCATGACTTTGTTTTAGATTATAAGCATCGAAAATCTTTTTGTTTACCTTTAACCTCTGTATCAACGATAAAGTCAAACAACATCACGTAAAATAGAGTATCACCTCATTTTTGCAAAAAAATAAAAGTTGGGCCAATTCAAAGTTTAATTGAGTATTTCCATTGGGCTGTTATATGGGCCTTACTTTCTATTTGGGCCTATAACTTACCGATGCAACGAAGTGGGCCGTCACTTCGTTGCTGGTAGCGTCTGGGCAATTTGGTTGGGATTTCGAGAACTCTGATTAAGGTTCAACCTCTCATATAACACGGTTCGATTCGGTTTTTTAGTGTTCGATTTCAAATTAATCAATTTGATTATGTTATAGAATTTTAAACTTATAAGTTGGGCAATTTCTTGTTTTGAATAAATGGGCCTTAAAATTAGGTAATTCATATGTCATAATAGTTCTTCTATTTCATCAATATCATTTGAAAATTTGATAATTCTAAGTACAAATCTTAATCTTTTATTATGATCGAAATATTCAGGTATCATGCGAAAATAAAAATAGAGCAATATTAATAAATAAGTGATTTTTGTGAAATGTTACTTTCATTATTTAATCATCTATCATCAAATAGGAAAATTGTTTGATACAAAATCACAAGTTACGAGTACTGTTTTAGATGAAAAAAGTGAAAAACCGTAAAAATGAATATTTCGTGAGACCTGAAAATTTTGGGGCCCTTTTAAAATGAAGGCCTCATTTGTTTTCGTATAAATCAATATATTTAAAATTAAATAATAAGTATTATCTTATTATGAGTTAAATTATTCTACAATTAAATATTTAAATGTTCATTTTTATTTTCTTTTTTGGAAGTGGTAACAAATTAAAAACCAATTATACCTTTTCTTATTCCTAAGCAAAAACATATTCTTTTTTTCTTAAAATATTTCATTTTTCTAATCAATTATTCTCTTTTTTTTTTCTTGGTTTTTCCTCTGTTTGCAGGAAATTCCAAGGAATAATTCCCAAAATTGAGTGTAATATTTTGGACAAGCTAAAAATGTAAATGAGAAAAATATTTTAATCACGGTCTAAAACTTTTAGAAATTGACGTTTAATATTTTATGATTGAGTTGATATTAATTAGATTCGAGTTTAACATGCACCACTTCTAAAAATAAATTCAAAAGGGGATATTAAGGTCAATAACTCGATAGCTAGTGTCTCTTTAAAAACGATAAAGGCTACATAGATTTGGTCATAAAAGTCAGTGAAATCGATGACTTTCTCACCTTTAGAGCTATATTGAACCTTGCTTGGTCGAACTAGTTACATAAATAATCTCTTAAATGGAGAGTTTCAAATTTAAAATTCTTCTATATTTTCTCGATAGTAATTATCAGATATCTAATATAATACATATAATTACGCTCGAGCTAAGTTTAATCATTAAAAAAGGAGCACAAAATGAAAAAAATAAATAAATAGTGGGGTTTATATTAGGTGCAGTTAAAACATGTCATTATTGGTAATAAATAATATATCTAATTAAATAGCTATTGGTGGTTGGTTACCAATCGCATTGACACTTTAAAAGCTTATATGATATATATATATATATATATATCGAATTTAAATATAGATATCGAATACTAAATATAAAATCATAATAAGATATTCTAGATACATACATTATTTTTCAGGTAACTATATTAACTTATTTGACAATTTTGTATAGTGTCCTCTCTCCCTCTTTCTTTTGTATTAAGCATATGTACGATATTTCTAATTTTCTCATTTTTTATTAGTTAAAACAATTTGAAAAATAATTTTTATAACTAACAGAATAAGTTTATTAAAAATACAAAAAAAATATTTTTTCTTAGGTAAAGATTGAAAATAATTTTCACATGTGATAATTTGCAATAATTCTGTCCTTCTCCATCTAAATATCATTTTTACTGTGACACTGTCACTCCCATAAGCCCTCATCCCCTGTTCCACCCTCCACCTCCATCTCCATCTCCGTCTCCAACCCAATCTCTCGTAACTGTTTAAATTATATATAAATACTTTTTAAGATGGTATTTTTTTTAATACGCATTTAACACACGAAAATAAATATTAAAACGTTTCTCTCCCAAACACACCCTAAATCACCATCCACTTGGAGGGTTTACAATTGTCACCTGGATACACATGTACTATATTTTCCCCTCTTAGAAAAAAAAATATTATCCTAAAAAATATACTTCTGTGTTCTAAGCATTTATAATGTTGTCCCAATCCAATAAAGCCAAATTGGACTTGTGGGATCCAACATGCCTGGAACTCATCGAAAATATCTCCGAGGTATTCGATACTTCGATATGTTATTTGTTTTATTTGTCAGTAAAAAAAATTCTTTTCCCCTATAATAAGTTTCTTAAATTGAGAAAAATAACTTATCAGATGAAAATAAGAAAAATATGTTTCACAAAGTGAGATTTCATATAACACTTTTGTTTGGATGTTGTTATTTTTGTATTGTATTGTATTGTATTATATTGTATTTTTAATTTAAATATAATATTTATTTAGATTGTTACTTAAATTATCTTATATCATATATTTTAAATTCATTGTTAAAGTAACAATCAAAAAACCTATTTTATTGCGTCATTGTTTTAATATTTTCTTAGTATTTTATCTTTACTTATTATTTAATAATGAGATAATGCTCAAGTACCTCCTCAATCTATGCCCGAAATCTCAGAGACACATTTATACTATACTAAGGTCCTATTACCCCCTGAACTTATTTTATTAATAATTTTTTACCCCTTTTTAGCTTACGTGACACTATCTTGTGGGCCTAACGATGGTTGATTTTTTTTTAACTAGTGCCACGTAGGCTAAAAAGGGGTAGAAAATTACATATAAAATAAGTTTAGAGGGGTAATAGGACCTTAGTATAGTATAAGTGTGTCTCTGAGATTTCGGACATAGGTTGAGGGGGTACTTGGGTATTTTTCCTTTAATAATTTTATTTTATCTTTTATTCTATCTTTTTATTTTATTTCTACCATATATCATACTTATATTGTAAGTTTATCATTCAAATTATAGATATATAACATTGAAAAATGATAGAATCTATTCAAATATTATATTCATTAGAATAATATAATATTACACGATATATTATTAAATAATACGTAACAATCATCCTAAGCATAGTATAATTGTGCTTTTCACACATGTAACACACCCTATAGCTCTCATCCCCACCCCCACCCCCACCCTTACCCTTCCATCTAACATATCCTGAATTTTAAACTATAGGAATAAAAACTATCGAATTCAATCAAATTGACATAAAATATTAGAAAAAAAAATGCATAAATATTCTTATACTATGATCGAAATTTTAGAAACACATTTTAACTAAATTAAGATTATATTATCCTTCTGAATTTATTTTTTTTATAATGACTTATATAACGATTAAATACCTCCCAAATATCTCAATTATGTTAAGTCACAAAATATACCACATAAGACAAAAATATATAAAATTACAAAATAATTATTTATTTTACGAAAAAATATTTTTCGTCGTATCGAACCTAGACTTGGCTTCCATCATGCAAACTCATTTGATACGCGTACTAATTTAACCACCAAAAAAAAGAAACTTTTATACCTTCCCTTCTTCCCAAGCAATAATGAAAAACCGTTATAATTATAAATAAATAAATAAATATATAATTATCATTTTTCTCTGTAAAAAATAAATAAATCATCCTCTCCGTTATCCATTTTCCGTTTTTCCTCCTTTTTTTTTTCCAATAATGTCCAAACAGACGTACAGAGTCTGTTTCTGTTTCCGGCGACGGTTCCGGGTAGTCGCCGCCGAGGCTCCGGCGGATGTGAAGAATTTGTTCAATCGGTACTCCGATAATGGAGTGATGAGCGCGGATAATCTACATCGATTTTTAATTGAGGTTCAAAAGGAGGAAAACGCTACTTTAGAGGATGCTCATGCTATTATGAATAATCTTCATGATCTTAAGATCCTCAATATTTTTCATAGGAGAAGTCTTCATCTTGATGCGTTCTTCAAATATCTTTTTGCTGATATTAATCCTCCTCTTAATTCTAAGCTTGGGGTAAGATACTGTTGCTCAATTTGTTTCGATTTGCTTATAGTAGTGCATAATTGAGATTTTGTTTGTGTGTTTGATATATCAGAAAATGTTGGTTCTGAAAAACATTTTTGTGTGATTGATTTTGATGAAGCTAGCAACATTTAGGAATTTGATGAATATTGTGCAATTTTTTGTTCTCAAATGGGTAAACGGTGTGCAAAACTAAATATACACTCATAATAGCAAACATTTAACATTGATACACTCCTTTTCCGGCGAAGGGAAGGTTGCTCCGCGACCAAGTATTGGAACTTGATCTATAATCAAATTTCAAGGTAAAATGCACCAAAATGCAAATTTGTTCAACATGACCTGTTTAGAATTATAAGGTTCTAGCAGGTCTTAAAGAGGAGTCTTGTGTATAAATTATAGTAACTAGCAGATTCAGAGGCGGAGTCAGAACTCAAAAGTTTTAGTTTATGGGTTCTGAACCATAATTAGTTTTGTTTACTGGATTCTGAATAGATTGTTTATTTATACATATTAAAAATGAATTTTTAACACAAATACAGGGATTGAATCAAAAAAGCTTTTAGATTTGATTGTCAGGTGATTTGACCTGTATGGAATGCTTTTAATTTACTTGTGGAGGTTTGTTGTAAGTGAGCATATGTTATGGACATGTTCTTAGTTAAAAGGATGCAATAGACAGGTAATTTACTAGTATGTTTGATGTATTCTTTTCAGTAATAACTCCCCTTTTCTTTTGTTTTTCAGATTCACCAAGATATGAATGCGCCTTTGTCTCATTACTTCATATACACAGGCCACAATTCTTATTTAACTGGGAATCAGTTGAGTAGTGATTGCAGTGATGTTCCCATTATACAGGCCCTGCACAGAGGTGTAAGAGTAATTGAATTGGATATATGGCCAAATTCCGCTAAAGATGATGTGGAAGTTCTTCATGGAGGGTATGTCATTGTTTCTCTCAAGCTTTGCTGTGTTATGTTTCTACTGGACTAGCATTGGAATTTGAATTTCATAAACTTCGGGTGAATTTTTGAGTTAGCAAAACACATGTCTCAATTATTGAGTTCTCTTAATTATTCTTGTACTTCTCATTCTTCTTGTAGTTTGTAAGTGTACTTCTTTTCATACAGAACGTTGACCACACCAGTTGCGCTCATCAAATGTTTGAAGTCTATCAAGGAACATGCTTTTGCTGTTTCTGAGTATCCTGTGGTAATAACACTTGAAGATCATCTAACTACAGCTCTTCAGGCAAAAACAGCGGAGGTGTGTATGTTCACATTCTGGATATGATACGAATTATGACCTTTATTGATCCTAATTATGCTTTTGTGGAAAAATAATAGATGATCACTCAAACATTTGGAGATATGCTGTTTACTTCCGATTCATGTTTGAAAGAGTTTCCATCCCCAGAGTCACTGAAAAGACGTGTTTTGATATCAACTAAGCCACCCAAAGAGTACCTTCAGGCGAAGGAAGTTAAAGAAACAGGTGCAACGAAAGGAACGGATGATACTGAAGCTTGGGGAAGGGAAGTTTCAGACATTAAAGCCAGATACAATGATAAGGTGTAATAAAATGCATTACTAATTAGTTTGGCCCATTTGAGTATGTGAGTTTCTTCAATTAAACTCTATTTTTGCCACATTCTGTTACTGTACCAAGCAGTATGACTCTGATGAAGGTGAAGCTGACGATGATGATGAAGAAGATCCCACCTCGCAGCAAAATACAGCACCAGAATACAAGCGTTTAATTGCCATTCATGCTGGAAAGGGGAAAGGTGGACTGTCTGATTGGCTGAGGGTTGATCCTGATAAAGTAAGACGACTTAGCTTGAGTGAGCAAGAACTTGGAAAGGCTGTAGTTACTCATGGAAAAGAAATTATCAGGTATAGTATTATTTTGCTCCATTAAACATTTTAGCTTGAATGAGCAAGAACTTGAAAAGACGACTTAGCTTTGTTTAATGTGATCAAACGAGGGAGGCCTAAAATGTAGCAATCAGTGTAGATGTTTAGGTTCAATGACAAGCTAGACAAAAATATAGCATGTGAAGGAAGTGTATTAAATGACCTAAAATCTTTCTGAATCCAAGTGGACCAAAAAAATAATAATACACAATTGAAACAAAAGATTTATATACATACATAATAGTTGAGATTAAGGTTTAGTCATACCGGTACACACTTACATTACCTTCGTTATTTGCAAGGATTTTTTATTCATATTAGAGATTTGTATGCCTGTAGTAAACGTGAGAACCTCTAGTGTCAAAGAACCCCATATTACTGATTATTGGAAAGAAAAAAGTGCAAATGGAGCAAAATGGACATTGGATTTTTCAACCACAACTAGCTGTTGAGATGTCACCGTCATTGTTGTTGGTGTTCTTGTTTGTCATGTGTGATCGAAGGATTTTCAAATGACACAATCCAACTCATTTGATACTTCAAAATTCTGGAACATTGTAGCAGATTTACTTTTCATGACGTTTCATGTAATTGATCTACAGCAGTCGTGTGTATGCTTTCTAAGATTTTACCAATTTATTCATGCCATGTACTTGTAATAGAATGTTTGTGCGTAATTATGGTATGCTTACAGGTTCACTCAGAGGAACATTCTGAGAATATACCCAAAGGGCATACGTTTTGACTCATCCAATTACAATCCTTTCAATGCATGGACACATGGAGCTCAAATGGTGGCATTCAATATGCAGGTTAATTTTCTCTTTTCATCCCTGGATATCAAAAGAGGTAGCATTCATAAGAGAGAATCATAATGCAAAGTTGCTCTTTTCTTCTATGCGTTTGTTTGATCTCAGTGACCCTTTTCTTGATTAAATCATTGCTGATATTACATTCATGGTTACAAGATTTACATGTGGCTTTCCCTTCATGATGTAACATTGATTTAGAGGAAATGAGTGGACTGTTAATCTTTGTTCTGTTTTCTCAAGGTGAAGGACATAGCAATCATAAGTACCTATCAGAACCCAGTTATGCAGTTACCTATCCCCCCAAGCATGCATATAAATCCTGGGACTACTTTACACTTGTGATCATTTTTGACATCTGACACATATCACATTAGAATTTATTTGAAGCTTCTTTCACCCTTGAATATGTGCTCTGATTCCAATATCTGAAACAAACCTCTCTATGCCGCAAAGGTAGGAGTAAAATCTGTGTACATCCTACTCTCCCTTGACCTCACTTGTGAGATTACACCGAGTATGTTGTTGTTTGAGTTGAAGCCTCAGATCTATTATATTTTATATGATTTGTCTGGAAATGAACTTGGGTGAGTAACATTACGTAGTAATTAAGGGAGAGCTCAAACTTTGGTGCGACTATGTAATATTACCCCCGGGGTGTGCCTACTCCAAACACCCCTTTAAGCAAAGTAAAATAGTTAAAAAGGTCACTGCCTTGGATGGTGGGTTATTTGTACTAAGTTCTACTCTACATTTGATTCACTATATAACTTTAATTGTTCCCAAAATTGTTTTCTTTATCAATTCGCTTGTCATAGTCTTCTTAAGGGAAATGCATAAACAAGAGTTTCCTGGCAGGGCTATGGAAGATCACTTTGGTTAATGCATGGTATGTTCAGAGCCAATGGTGGTTGTGGATACGTTAAGAAACCAGATATACTATTGAAAGCAGGTCCCAGTAACCAGGTCTTCGATCCTGAAGCATCTTTGCCAGTCAAAACTACATTGAAGGTACTTGAGTGGATTTAGTTTATAGCTCACCTTATTGGATTATGTACGGTTTGATAATGTTGATGCAAATAATCCAATGCTTCCTGAATTAAGCAGGTCACCGTATTTATGGGTGAAGGGTGGTATTATGACTTCGAACACACACACTTTGATGCATACTCTCCTCCAGACTTCTATGCAAGGGTAGATGGATATACTTGACCTTCATTATTATCATTGTTATTTGATTGACTTGTTTTAATTCTGTATTTGCGATAATAATCCGTCAATACACTTCGGGTTTGGATGTAAACAGATAGGAATTGCTGGAGTAGATGCTGATATTGTAATGAAGAAAACAAAGACTCTTGAGGACAATTGGATACCAACTTGGGATGAACAGTTTGAATTCCCATTAACAGTTCCTGAATTGGCTCTACTCCGCGTCGAAGTTCATGAGTATGATATGTCTGAAAAAGACGATTTTGCTGGACAGACTTGTTTGCCTGTTTCAGAACTAAGACAAGGTATTCGAGCAGTACCACTCCACAGCCGCAAGGGAGATAAATACAACTCTGTCAAGCTACTTATGCGTTTCGAATTTATCTAAGTGTGAGTTTGTCTTATCTTGTTTTGTTTTATTCTGTTTGTGGAAATAAGGATTTTGCCATGATTTGCAAGCTTGCTTCTGTGTATTTTGTGGTACGTTCTATATCTTTGTTAATATTATGTGCCCAGATATGTAAATAAGTTTGTGGTAAAATGTGTGCAATTTTTTTTTGTAAAATCATTCAAATATTATGTACTATATGCTAAGATGTAAATATATGTGTGTTTGAAAAACTTTTCCCATTTCCATTATGGTTTGTATTCTCTTTTGTTTAAGCCTTGGTTTTATTAAAACAACATATGTTTTGATATAAATCAAGATTGCTAATCCTACATATTCAGTGTACTAACATCCTTACCCTATCTCCGGAGGCAGAGAGATTGTTTTTGAAACTAAAAAAACTGAGAAATATGAGTATGATTATACAGCTACCACCAACAAATTTTCCTGCAGTAGAAAGTAACTACATTTACAGATCTGGATTCCCTCATTCCTCCAATTTCACTTTTCTCCAGTCACTCAGAACCTTACCCATAAGAAAACATCGAATATCTACGAATTAACAACATAAAGCTTTACCAGTTCAGTATCGATGTTTGGTTTGAGAGTGATAACTGCTGAGAGAAATCACCTCGTTTTAGTACATTGCAAGAGAGGGAAAAATCGAACTGGTTGCCTTGTTGGATGCTTGAGGAAATTGCAGAACTGGTGTTTGGATGCTGTGGTTGAAGAGTACAAGCATTTTGCTAGAGAAATTGGCTTGAAAGTTTTGGAGAGTTTTCATGTGTTCAAATATTGTTTTGAGTATTTCAAATACTACTTGTAAATGTGAAAATATCGTTTTGGGCGAATTTCTTCCGTCTCATTTTATGTGAAAGTGTTATTCTTTTCGTTTTAATTCATGTGTTTACTAAATAATACTATTCTAGTGCTCATCACATCCCTCTCCAACGTAAAGTGTGATAATACTCGTGTATCTACTAATCTTCTATTCTAATATTCGACCTCCGCATAGTTCTATCTAGAATCATATCCTCAATAAGTTGAAGTTGCGTCATATCTTATCTAATTACCTCCCTTATTTTTTCATCAACCTATCTATACCTCTCATAACTTATGTGACACATCTGTGTTGGCGCATTCACACACCTTCTCTTCACATGTACGATACATCTCGATCTTGCTTTCCTCGTATTGTCTTCTACGTAGGTCACCCTCAGCTTCCCAAGTATAACTTCATCCCTAATCATATCAGTATGCCCAAACATCTATTTGAGCATACTCATCTCTTCTATATTTATCTTTTAAACGTGTGCATTCTTGAAAAGTTAACTTTCTGCCCCATATAAGATATTTGGTGTAACTACTATCCTATAGAACTTAAGCATTGCGACACATTCTTATCGCATAGTACCCCATATTAAACCTCCATTTCATCTATTTGCTTCAATATAGCGTGTGACATCATCATTAATCTTCCGTATCGTTGGATTATGACCTAAGATACTTGAAACAAGAGCTAGTATTTATTCATTTCTTAAAAAACAAAAAAATGAAGCATAAACAAGGAACTTACTAGTGTAAAAATAAAGTATTAGAAGACAAAATTTTTGCCTTATATTTTGTACTTTGCAAACAAAAGAGTTACGGAGATAGAGTGTTTTGGTTTGCTTAGTAAATATGAAGATAAAAGGATTATAAAATTAAATTAGGTTTTGATGGAGTGGTAAAAACGTATTACTTCTTAATTAGATGTCTCAAGTTTGAGCCTTGAAAATAGAATTGGAAAAATATTTATCCGCACGAGGTGGTTACACCTAGCCAACATAGAATTCTCTTTAATAGAGAGCGTTTTATCTCAAAATAAATATAAATTAAATCAAACGCGAGTACCAGATATAAAATAAAAAAACAAACATCAAAAAATATATTATAAAAGTAGTGCTAACAATGGCCTATAACTTTTTATATATAATTCCTATAGGTTGACACATTGAGGTGTAGTGATTGCTAAATTGAGTATTATAATGCTAGAATTATGTATCAAAATCATGATAATAGAATTGTAAAAATAATTAAATGCTAGTAGTACTATATATGATTTCCATTTTTCTCCTCCTCTATTTCAAGATGCTTTGAATAATGACTTGCCATTTTAATTCGAACAAAAAAAAATTCATTTAAAGCTTTATGTTATTTTTTTTAAGTTTCTTATTATATTTATTCAAGGTCCAACTAAATTAGAATTTGATCCAGAAAATCTCATATAATGGATAAAATGCACTTCCGAGTGAATGAAAATTTATATCCAATAAAATTTAGTTACAAATAAAAAATACTTACCGCTCTATTACGACTTTCGATGGTATGTAAAGCTTTATATTCAGTCTTCATTGTGTCAACAAAAACATTGATAACGTGCTAGGCATATTGCATGCGGTGCCTGTCCTAATTGCCATCTAATCATTAACTTTATTTAATTATTTAAGATATTTATTATCAAATTGAAATGAAAAAGTTTGATTCGTATATTATAAAAAATAAATAAGGTCAAAATAGTGCATTATCTTTGGATTTAAGTTTACAATATATCTTATTTCTTTTTAATAGAGCACTATTAGTCCATAATCTTTGATAAAGTGATATCCTTTTAATCTCTTTAACTTTTAATACCGTATTAGGCATAGTATAAGTTTTATAAGGTCATTTATCTAATCTAAATAATTAAGTAAAGTAATTAGGTCATTGATTATGTTCGCTTTTGCGTCAGGGCGTGTTTCTTGTTATGGTCAGCATTCCATACTGTCAGAGTAAAACTTACATTTGTTCACTAATTATGATAGTTCACCAGAGTCACTTTCCTTTTTCCTTCTCTGCTCACTCATAGGGGTCTGGACCCCATATAAGGGTAGAGAGTCGACGGCACATTTCATCCAATGGCAGAAATTTCGCCCATATTCGATTCACAATTCTTGTTCACCTTGAATGATCGCGTTCGGTGAATTGTGACTGCTCGTACGGCCGTGTTGGGTAAGCAACAATCGCTTCATCACAATATTTATTTATGGGCTAACAGGTCACATTTTGACCAAGTATCCTGCAAAAAGACTCCGCAGAGGCAGAATTTATGAGAGAAATGACAATAGAAATAGGCGCATCATGACATAGTAAGATATCTCATGCTCGGATATAAGACCCTCGTCGTTGACATATATCCAGTGCCATCTTTCCTAAACAGCCATGCCCGAGAATAAACATGCTGAATAAGCCATAACTCAATTCCCAACTCTTGCTATGAATATCATAAGTTAATTATCGTTAATTTTTCGAGTAATTAAATGCTTCCTTTTTTCAAAACGAAATTCCCGACTATGTTAATTATTGTGTATTTATTATTTTTGCGCTAACAATTATAGAATATACAACTTTGCGATTAAAAGCCTTCTCCATTCAAAAGTGAATAATTTGTAAATTTTACTAATGTAGCATTATAAACAAAAGGGCTAACCCTAGCTATTAGCTAAACTAATGTGATACTAATAAGCATAGGTGGATAAAGAATGATCTACTTGCTATCAAACTAGTTTAAGTATAAGAAAATCTAATGATTTTTTTTTACGAAATTACAAAATGAAGAATCGAACTCTCATCAATGAGAGATAAAAATGCAGATAATCAACCAATTAAACCATAAAAATTCTCTCAAATTTGAATTTTTAACCGTTGCAATTTTTAATATCTAAAAAATTATACTGTTTGAACATGCATTTTACTTTTAAAATTTATGAGTGCGAAACTCAAAAATCAAAATTTAATCGAGTTTCATGTCAATATATATATGTTCAAGATATAAAATTTTAAAATCTACTCCCAAAATCTACGGCAACTCCGAGATTAGTTAAATATTATGTCAAAGTCTAATACAAGTCTACATGTTGTCCATTACATTTCATGATTATATAGTCATCCAATTACATCTTCTAAATAAACTAAAGATATTTCTCTGCTTTTTTTTTTCTCCCATTCATCATTCTCTCTTTGGCTCATTCTCCCAGAAAAAAACATTCTCTTCATCCGCCATTAACGCTCGCCGCATCACAAGCTTCGCTCCATCAACAGCACCATTTTTTTTTTGATCTTCCAATGTATGTATCTTTTGACCTATTTAAAATGTTTTTTAGTTGTTTAATTTTTCATAGTATAGATCTGCGTCTGCGTAAAAATTACGCAGATGCAGATCTATAGTTTTAAGTGAAGTTTAGTAGCTTTTTGGTAATGATTTTTGTAATTGGTTGATTATTGTATATGTGAAATAGTATGATTGATTGATTTTTTTATTTTTTTTTGTAGAGTCAAAGAGGTTGGAGGATCAGATCTAGGAGTTGAAATCATGTCGTTTACAGGGACTCAACAGAAATGTAAGGCTTGTGAAAAAACTGTTTACCCAGTTGAGCTTTTGTCAGCTGATGGGATTAGTTATCACAAATCTTGTTTCAAGTGTACTCATTGTAAAGGAACTCTCAAGGTAATTTACTTAAAGTTTTGCACGTTATGATCTTATCGTTATGTTTTTATTGTAGAATGGATGTAGATGATTGATAGAATTTGAGTTTAACTTGTTTCGGATTGAGTGGTAGTTGATTGATTAAAACTTGATTTTTTGTTGAGAGGACTATAGATTACTGGGTGAGCTAGAGGTGGAGCGAGGATTTGAAGTTCATGGGGTTGGGATTCTAGGTCTTTTATGTTTTTGGTTCTAAATTAATAATTTGTACATCTTCAATGGATTTTTAAGATAAAATACAGGTTTTGACTGGATTCATGGAACCATAAGCTATGCTCTAGCTCCACTGAAGCAAAGATTCAGACTTTTGACTTAAAATGTGGAGGAAACCCCTAATCGATAGATTGCAATTTTTCATCCTACTTAAAGTTTTGCACATTATAATCTTCTTGCTATGTTTTTACTGCATAGTGTTAATTTCTTGCATGAATAAAGTAGAATGGATGTAGATGATTGATACAATTGAGCTTAACTGGGATTTCGTCGTACTTGATTGATTAGAACTTGATTTTTGCCGAGAGAGCACCATATTATTGGGTTTTTGTTAATGTGTTGAGGTAGAAGCTAGAGATTGAGCCAAGATTTGAAGCTTATGGGGTCAAGATTCTATTATAGTTCGTTTAAGTTGCCAGGTTCAAAATTAATAATTTGTGCATACTCAATGGATTTTAAAGACAAATACAGGTTTTGACCAAAGTCCAAAGCTATTGGATTCACGGAACCATAAGCTATATTCTAGCTCCACCCCTGGCAGATGCGAAGATTCAAAATCTTGACTTTGAGTGTGGAGCAAACCTTAACTGATAATAGATTACAATTTTTCATCCTAAATTTTTTCTTGATTTGTGTTGGAAAAATGATAAAAGGGTAAACTTCCATTATCCTGATGTTGGAGCATGATGCAATAGCAGTCGTAGTTTGAGTTGCCTCTAACTCAATCATTAGAATAATGTCTTAGTGTATGTCAGTGGCGGAGAGAAAATTTTTATGAAGGGGTTTTAAAGTATGAATGAGTAAACTCACGAAGAAGCAAAGGGGAGTCGATGCATATTATATATACAAAAAATATCTTTTATCTAGCTACATGGTGTAATTTTCCGACAAAGGGATGTCAATTGACACCCCTTGACTGACTACATGTGGCTACCTTTGGTGTATGTAGTATATGTAGAGTTCCAATATGAAAAGATTATGTTGTTTTCATGCACACTGACTGATGTTATATGTTTATGTGATCTTTTCTTAGTTGAGCAGTTACTCCTCAATGGAAGGTGTTCTGTATTGCAAGCCTCATTTTGAGCAGCTCTACAAGGAGTCTGGCAACTTCAATAAGAACTTTCAATCCCGTAAGTGTTTATTTCTTGCTTAATCCTTTACACAACATTAATGACCATAATACTTTATCTAATATGAAAATGCATTTTACTTGTGTTAGCTGTGAAGTCAGCTGAGAAGTTAACTCCAATGCTGGTAACTATCCTTGTAACTTTTGATACCTAATATTAACATACAGAAAGAGAAGAACAGTGTATTTTTCTTAGATCTGATGCAATGTTGTGCCTCTTATTCTTTCTTCTCTTGCTTTCGCCCCACAGACAAAATCTCCAAGCAAAGCTGCCGGCATGTTTTCTGGGACACAGGAAAAATGTGCCACCTGTGGTAAAACGGCTTATCCACTTGAGAAGGTATAGATATCAAATTCTCAAAATTTCACCCTATTATAATGTCTTTATTGAGGGATAAATTGTGCTTATCCTTTAGTTGGCTTTGGTCCACATTTTGTGAACCTTATCCGGGGAAGAGTGTTTGGTGTTGAGGGGTCAGGGGTGGGAGTGCTCCGTTCAATAATAAGTTTTTTCTTTCTGGAGTTAGTCTTAAGTGTCAAAAAGGTTCATCTTTTTCATCCACAAGAGATGGCTTCAGAGTTGATTTCTGTTGTAATATTATGCACTCGTGTAATTTCAATCATTTCTAGTGGCACAAGAAACAGGTTCATCTTTCCTCAAATGTAAATATACAAGCCAGGTTTCAAAGTCAGAGAATCTCTCTCTCAATTGGAACATGCTATGTTGCTGCAGGATGATGGATGATAATATAATGACCCAAGTAGGAATGGATGGTAGCTAAAAGATATTTAAAGTGGCTGAAGTTTGCATGGTTGACAAATGTTGTGATTTGTCCGTATTCTTTTTAATTAAATATAGAATAGAACAACGTTAGAAGTACCAGTGTCATCAGTTAGTGGTAGTGACAGCAAATGTGTTGTCTATTTTTTTAAGACTTGGAGAAATTTCTCTTAAGCATAGATGAACTGAGTGTCCTAACTTTCGAGCTTATTTGCTCACGGCTTAATCATTAGTAGTTCTTTGGAGGAAGGACGTCATCTACTGCACCACTCTGTTCTACTTTCTCATTAGACATCTCACCAAATACTAACTCAAAATTATTAGGTAAGTTGTGTGTGCTACCCCATCTTCTCGGCAGCCTCACACCAGTGAACTTTTCCACTTTTGAGTTGTAAGGTAGTAAAGAACTTGAACTTTATTAGGTAAAGTCAACTGTGTGCTAGGTAAGAATTCAAAAATAAAAAAAAAGGAAGAGTCATTTGAACCTTCTATATGCTTATTTTAGGAAGTTACGATCTAATTATTGTTAACGTATATATCTAAATGTGTAGCCATCTCCGAAATTTGAAACTTTTCAAAATTGAACTACATATACATTGACTTGTCAACATTCCAGAGTTTTTGAGCTTTGAGTTCATTTCATCATTTAAATTGTTGACGACATTTGTCCCTGTTCTGTTGACTACAAATTGTTAATGTCTTTATCTTTTTGAGATGTAAGTATAAACTTTGAAGGGTACCTTCTGGACCATTCATTTTCAGAACTCCGAAACTGGAGAGTTTTCAACTGCAGGCCTTACTTCTACAACACTTCAATTTCTTGACATCTAAGTTGATTGACCATTTTTTTCAGGTGACAGTGGAGAACCAAAGTTATCACAAGTCGTGTTTCAAGTGTTCTCATGGTGGGTGCTCTTTAAATCCTTCGAATTATGCTGCCCTAGATGGGATATTGTACTGCAAACCTCATTTTTCACAGCTTTTCAAGGAGAAAGGCAGCTACAATCATTTAATCAAGTCTGCTTCAATGAAGCGTCCAGCAGCAACTGTTCCAGATTCTTAAACTATATCTCCATCAACTATTTTATCCAGGGAGCTTGGTCTTTTAATATTTGTTTCCTCCCTTCTTTTCCGTATATCTCCAATTGGTGTGCCATTTTTGTTTACTGTGTGATCTGATTTCCACAACTGTGAAAACTTATCCTTTCGTTGTTGTTGTTGTTGTTCCTTTTTAACTTTCGGATGTTAAATGTTCCTGCTGTTTTATCATGACCTTTGGCAGGAAAGTTGTGCAGTCCTTACGAGTGTTGTTACATGATCGTCCTCTCATGCTGTTCTTTATCTGTGTTGACATGCATTTTTCAGTTATTAGATTCTAATAGGCTGATTAGTAATAAATAGTTTGTTTTGGTATCCTGTATCTGTAACCAAAACCAACTAGCTCAACTAAATCCGGATTTTGACTTGGTAAACCAACTACCACGAAGGCTCGAATCAAAGACTTCTAGTTAAGATTAGAAGGATTACACCTATTCTACCATCCCTTGATGGTGTACTATTAGAGTTCAATCTTGATATTTTTCAACCTTGGTGGATTATGGGTGTACATTTTACTATAGGTCTATAGTTTGCCTCTTATGTGATTCTTGTTGAAGCATATACCTATAGAGCACTTGCATCGCGAAAGATTTTAAAGTGGACTCCCCATTGAGAAGACCAACAAGATTTCGCGATCCTCTTATGAATATATTCCAATTTCAAGAGCTAGGATTGAATTAGTATTGATATACCAATTCGATTTGAGTTTGCTTATTATACTGTGGGCAAATTCAATAGTATACCTTGAAGGGGACTTGAATGCACAAGATTTTGTGTTTCCATTGTACTTTGACGAGTGTTTGGTTACAACTTACAAAGATTTGGATGGCCATATTCGAAGCTATATTATCAAAATACTCATACGCTAACACAAAAAAATTGAGAAAATTGCATAATTTTTGTATAATAGCTCCTAAAATGCCTAAAATTTGTGTAAAAAATGGTGAAGCTTCATGTATTGCTCCCTTAAATCTCTTTGGAGGGTTTCGTGAAGATATGTAAAAAAAATAATAATAGTGCAAAAGCTATATCACTAAAATATTCATGGTTAATATTCACGAAAATTGAGAAAATTGTCGAATTTATGTAAAATAGATCCTAATGCCCAATATATGGGCAAATAATAGAGAAGCTTCATGTATTGCTCTCTTAACTCCCTATGGAGGGTTTTTCGTGAAGATTTTGCAAATTTTTTTATCCAAAAGTCAAAATTACATATTTTGTGCAATTCCTGTACAATGGTTCCTAAATGCACAAAATATGTGCAAGTGAAACTTCAGATACTGCTCCTCAACTCCCTACGAAGGGTTTCTAAAGGTTTCTCAAAAAAAATAAAATTCAAAAGTCATATCACCAAAATATTTATGGACTAACATACATGAAAAAACTAAGAAAATCTTCTAATTTTTATAAAATAGTTCCTTGATGCCGAAAAACTTGGGCAAAATATGGTGCGACTTCATGTATTCTTTCAAGTCCCCATAAAACAAAAAAAGTCACATAATTTTTAAATGTTGACTCGTAAATAGGAAAACATGTCAGAAAAAAATGCGGCACTGTTTGTAATGCTTCCCTAACCTATTATACAGATCCTCATCAACTTTTTCCTGAAATCATTTTTGGGTGCTTCGAGGCGCTAATTCATGGGCTAATACACATGAAAAATCAAGATATTCACGAGCTCTTAAAAAGTTGCTCGTAAATACAAAAATATGTCTAAAAAATGGTGGGACTGTACGCATGGCTTCCCCAATACATTATGGATGTCCTCATAATGTTTTTCAGAAAAAAATTTAGGGTGTTCCGAGGAGTTATATCCATTGGATAATACACAGGAAAACCCAAGAAAATTGTATAATTCCTAAAAATTGGCTCGTAATTGTGAAAATATGCTTAAAAACACTGTGAAACTGTACGTAATGCTTCATTAACTCATTACAGAGGTCCTCATGAAGTTTTTTTTAAAGAATTTTTTTGGGTTCTCTAAGGCGCTAGATTCATGGGTGAATACACATGAAAAAAAATTGCGTGACTTTTAGAAAGTGGCTCGTGAATGCAAAAAATCCTGAAAAAATAGTCAGATTGTACTTAATGCTTCCTGAAATCATTACGGAGGTCATCATAAAGTTATTTAAGAATTCTTTTTGAATACTTCGAGGCGTTAGATCCATGGGCTAATGAACACATAAAATGAATAAAATCGTGTGATTCCTAAATCATGGCTCGTGAATGTGAAAATATGCCTTGAAAATGGTGGGATTATACGTAACGCATCCCAAACTCATTACGGAGGTCCTCATAAAGTTTTTTCAAAAATTTCTTTTGGTGCTCCGAGTTCTTTGATCCATATGTTAATACACACAAAAAGCGATAAAATTCACGTGATTTCTAAAAAAATGGCCCGTGAATGTGAAAATATGCCTTAAACATTATGTGAATATACGATGTTTTCCCAACTTATTATTGAGATACTCATAATGTTTTCCTGAAAAAAAATTGGGTACCTATGAGTCGCCAGATTCATTGGGTAGTACTCATAAAAAATGAAGAATTTCGCGTGAATTCGAAAATATGCCCGAGAAAAATTGTGGCAAATAACGTTTTCCCAACTCATTATAGAGGTTCTCATAATATTTTTTAGATTTTTTTTTTACTTTGAGACGTCAAATCATCGGTTAATACACATGAAAAAATCGCGTGATTTCTAAAATATGGTTCATGAATGTGAAAATGTGCTTGAAAAAAATGGTGTGACTATGTGTAATGCTTTCCTAATTCATTACGGAGGTCCTCATAAAGTATTTTAAGAAAAATAATTTGGGTGCTCCTAGGAGCAAGATCCATGGGCTAATACAAATGAAAACGAAAAAATTCGCGTGATTCCTAAAAACTTACTCGTGAATGTGAAAATATCCTGGGAAAAAATAGTGCTATTATACTTAGCACTTCCCAACTCAGTACCAAGGTCCTCATAAAGTATCTTAAGAAAAAAAATTATGGGTGCTCCAAGATGCCATACCGATTTGCCAAGACATAAAAACTAAAAAAATCGCGTGATTTCTGAAAAATTGCTTGTGAATGTAAAAATATGTCTAAAAATGGAAAAACTATATGTAATGCTTTCCCAACTAATTATGGAGATCATGATAAAGTTTTTAATAAAAAATAAGTTTAAACCCCTAATTAGGTCTATGTTTGGGCTGTTGCCGTAGTCAAAGGCGAGGGGCTCCAAAAGTGGATGTGATCGGCCTCAGAGGAGAGGGGAGACAACTTGGGATTCTAGGCAAAGTGTTTTTTTTAGTTTTTATATAGGCCTTTTTACTTGTTTATTTTTGCATATGATATGAATTATTAAAGATATATGTGTGAGATACAATCTACTAATTAATCTATTTCTTCAAATACCCCACTCAAAACAGATCACAATTACATTTTATAATACCTTGGGAGTGAGACGCCAAATTCATGGGCTAATACACAAAAAAAATGAAAATATTCAGGCGATTTCAAAGATTATGACTCGTGAACGTGAAAATATGTCTTAAAAATGGTTTGAGAAAAAGAAATATTTTACTAACTCGTTACATAGGTCGTTATAATTTTTTTTTAAAAAAAATTTCTTTTGGATCCTCCGAGACGCCAGGTCCATGGGCTAACATACACGAAAAATAAAGAAATTCACGTGGTTCCTAAAAATGTTCGTGAATGAGAAAATGCCGGGAAAAAATAATAGAACTATACGTAATGTTTCCTAACTCATTACAGAGGTCGTCATAAATTTTTGTTTTTTAAAAAAATTTAGACGATTCGAGGCGTCAAATCCATAGACTAATACACACGAAAAATGGAGAAATTTGTATGATTCCTAAAAAATAACTCATGACTGCGAAAATATGCCTAAAAAAATGCTGGGACCGTACGCAACACTTTTTCTGCTTATTTTGAAGGTCCTCATAAAGATTTTTAAGAAGATACTTTTAGGGGCTCTGAGACACCGGATCATAGGCTAATACACACAAAAAATGAATAAATATTTGTGATTCCTTAAAAGAGACTTGTGAATGCGAAAATATGCCTTAATAAATAATATGAGAATACGTAATGCTTTCACAAATCATTACGGAGGTCCTCAAAAGCTTTTTTTTAAAAAAAATTAAATTCTCTGATGCTTAGAACAATGGGCTAATATACACAATAAACGAAGAAATTTGTTGATTTCTAAAAGTGGCATGTGAATTCGAAATATGTTTGAACAAAATGGTAAAACTATATGTAAGGTTTTCCAAAATTATTATGGAGGTCGTCATAAAATTTTTTAAGAAAAAAATTTAGTTGCTTCAATGAGTTAGATCCATGGATTAATACACACGAAAAAATAAAAAAAATTGTGTGATTCTTAAAAAATAACTCTTAAATGTGAAAATATGCCTGAAAAAAATGATGGGACTGTATGTAACACTTTTCCAACTTATTTAGAAAGTCTTCATAAAGTTTTTTAAGAAAATAATTTTGAGTGCTCCGAGACACAAGATCATAGGCTAATACACACAAAAAATGAATAAATATGTGTGATTCCTTAAAAGAGACTTGTGAATGCGAAAATATGCTTTAATAAATAGTATGAGAATACGTAATGCTTTCACAAATCATGACGGAGGTCCTCAAAAACTTTTTTAAAAAAAAAATTGAATTCTCTGTGGCCTAGATCCATGGGCTAATATACAAAATAAACAAAGAAATTTGTTGATTTCTAAAAGTGGCACGTGAATGCGAAATATGTTTGAAAAAATTGGTAAAACTATATGCAAGGTTTTCCCAACTTATTATGGAGGTCGTCATAAAGTTTTTTTAAAAAAAAATTTAGTTGCTTCGAGGCCTCAGATACATGTATTAATACACACCAAAAAATAAAAAAAAATTGTGTGATTCCTAAAAAATAACTCTTGAATGCGAAAATATGCCATAAAAAACTGATGTGACAGTATGTAACACTTTTCCAACTTATTTAGGAAGTCTTCATAAAGTTTGTTAAGAAAATAATTTTGAGTACTCCGAGACACAAGATCATAGGCTAATATACACAAAAAATGAATAAATATGTGTGATTCCTTAAAAGAGACTTGTGAATGCGAAAATATGCTTTAATAAACAGTATGAGAATACATAATGCTTTCACAAATCATGACGGAGGTCCTCAAAAACTTTTTTTTTTAAAAAATGAATTCTCTCAGTCCTAGATCTATGGGCTAATATACACAACAAACAAATTTGTTGATTTCTAAAAGTGGCACGTGAATACGAAATATGTTTGAAAAAAATGGTAAAACTATATGTAAGGTTTTCCAAACTTATTATGGAGGTCGTCATAAAGTTTTTTAAGAAAAAAATTTAGTTGTTTCGAGGCGTCAGATCCATGGATTTATACATACGAAAAAATAAAAAAAATTGTGTGATTCCTAAAAAATAACTCTTGAATGCGAAAATATGCCTGAAAAAAATGATGGGACTGTATGTAACACTTTTCCAACTTATTTAGGAAGTCTTCATAAAGTTTTTTAAGAAAATAATTTTGAGTGCTCCGAGACACAAGATCATAGGCTAATACACACAAAAAATGAATAAATATGTGTAATTCCTTAAAAGAGACTTGTGAATGCGATAAATGCTTTAATAAATAGTATGAGAATACGTAATGCTTAAACAAATCACGACGGAGGTCCTCAAAAACTTTTTTTTTTTAAAAATTGCATTCTCTGAGACCTAGATCCATGGGCTAATATACACGATAAACAAAGAAATTTGTTGATTTCTAAAAGTGGCACGTGAATACGAAATATGTTTGAAAAAAATGGTAAAACTATATGTAAGGTTTTCCCAACTTATTATGGAGGTCGTCATAAAGTTTTTTAAGAAAAAAATTTAGTTGCTCCGAGGCGTCAGATCCATGGATTAATACACACGAAAAAATAAAAAAAATTGTGTGATTCCTAAAATAACTCTTGAATGCGAAAATATGCGTGAAAAAAATGATGGGACTGTATGTAACACTTTTCCAACTTATTTAGGAAGTCTTCATAAAGTTTTTTAAGAAAATAATTTTGAATGCTCCGAGACACAAGATCATAGGATAATACACACAAAAAATGAATAAATATGTGTGATTCCTTAAAAGAGACTTGTGAATGCGAAAATATGCGCGAAAAAAATGATGGGACTGTAAGTAACACTTTTCCCACTTATTTAGGAAGTCTTCATAGAGTTTTTTAAGAAAATAATTTTGAGTGCTCCGAGACACAAGATCATAGGCTAATACACACAAAAATGAATAAATATGTGTGATTCCTTAAAAGAAACTTGTGAATGCGAAAATATGCTTTAATAAATAGTATGAGAATACGTAATGCTTTCACAAATCATGACGGAGATCCTCAAAAACTTTTTTTAAAAAAATTGAATTCTCTGAGGCCTAGATCCATGGGCTAATATAAACAATAAACAAAGAAATTTGTTGATTTCTAAAAGTGGCACGTGAATGCGATATGTTTGAAAAAAATGATAAAATTATATGTAAGGTTTTCCCAACTTATTATGGAGGTCTTCATAAAGTTTTTTAAGAAAAAAATTTAGTTGCTTCGAGGCGTCAGATCCATGGATTAATACACACGAAAAAATAAAAAAAATTGTGTGATTCCTAAAAAATAACTTTTGAATGCGAAAATATGCGTGAAAAAAATGATGGGACTGTATGTAACACTTTTCCAACTTATTTAGAAAGTCTTCATAAAGTTTTTTAAGAAAATTATTTTGAGTGCTCCGAGAGACAATAGGCTAATATACATAAAAAATGAATAAATATGTGTGATTCCTTAAAAGAGACTTGTGAATGCGAAAATATGCGTTAATAAATAGTATGAGAATACGTAATGCTTTCACAAATCATGACGAAGGTCCTCAAAAACTTTTTTTTAAAAAAAAATTGAATTCTCTGAGGCCTAGATCCATGGGCTAATATATACAATAAACAAAGAAATTTGTTGATTTCTAAAAGTGGCACGTGAATGCGAAATATGTTTGAAAAAAATGGTAAAACTATATGTAAGGTTTTCCCAACTTATTATGGAGGTCGTCATAAAGTTTTTTAAGAAAAAAATTTAGTTGCTTCGAGACGTCAGATCCATGGATTAATACACACGAAAAATAAAAAAAATTGTGTGATTCCTAAAAAATAACTCTTGAATGCGAAAATATGCCTGAAAAAAATGATTGGACTGTATGTAACACTTTTCCAACTTATTTAGGAAGTCTTCATAAAGTTTTTTAAGAAAATAATTTTGAGTGCTCCGAGAGACAATAGGCTAATATACATAAAAAATGAATAAATATGTGTGATTCCTTAAAAGAGACTTGTGAATGCGAAAATATGCGTTAATAAATAGTATGAGAATACGTAATGCTTTCACAAATCATGACGGAAGTCCTCAAAAAAAAAATTTTTAAAAAAATTAAATTCTCTGGTGCCTAGATCCATGGGCTAATATGCACAATAAACGAAGAAATTTGTTGATTTCTAAAAGTGGCATGTGAATGCGAAATATGTTTGAAAAAAATGGTAAAACTATATGCAAGGTTTTTCCAACATATTATGGAGATGTTCATAATGTTTTTTAAGAAAAAAATTTAGTTACTTCGAGGCGTCAGATCAATGGATTAATACACACGAAAAAATAAAAAAAATTGTGTGAATCCTAAAAAATAACTCTTGAATGCGAAAATATGCCTGAAAAAAATGATGGGACTGTATGTAACACTTTTCCAACTTATTTAGGAAGTCTTTATAAAGTTTTTTAAGAAACTAATTTTGAGTGCTCCAAGACACAAGATCATAGGCTAATACACACAAAAAATGAATAAATATGTGTGATTCCTTAAAAGATACTTGTGAATGCGAAAATATGCTTTAATAAATAGTATGATAATACGTAATGCTTTCACAAATCATGACGGAAGTCCTCAAAAACTTTTTTTTCAAAAAAATTGAATTCTCTGAGGCCTAGATCCATGGGCTAATATACACAATAAACAAAGAAATTTGTTGATTTTTAAAAGTGGCACGTGAATTAGAAATATGTTTGAAAAAAATGGTAAAACTATATGTAAGGTTTTCCCAACTTATTATGGAGGTCGTCATAAAGTTTTTTAAGAAAAAAATTTAGTTGTTTCGAGGCGTAAGATCTATGGATTAATACACACAAAAAAATAAAAAAAATTGTGTGATTTCTAAAAAATAACTCTTGAATGCGAAAATATGCTTGAAAAAAATGATGGGACTGTACGTGACGCTACCCTAACTCATTACAGAGGTCCTCATAAAGTTTTTTAAGAAATGTTTTAGGTGCTCTAATGCGCCACAGCCGTGGACTAATTCACATGAAAAAAAAAAGAAATTTGCCTGCTATATGACAAAATGATTCGTTAATGCAAAAATATGCTTGAAAAAAATGGTGAGATTAAGTAATGCTTCCCTAACTTATTACGAAGGTCCTCACAAAATCTTTTAAGAAAAAAATTTTGTGCTCCGAGGCGCCAAATCCATTGATTGGTACACACGAAAAATAAAGGAATTCACATGATTTCTAAAAAAATGGTGGGCTTGAACGTAACGTTTCCCCAACTTGTTACAGAGGTCCTTATAAAAACTTTTACAAATTTTTTTGGATGTTATAAGTGGCCAGGTCAATGGGCTGTTACACACGAAAAACGAAGAAGTTTGTGTGATTCTTGAAAATGGCTCATGAATGAGAAAATATGCTTAAAAATGATGAGGTTGTACACAACACTTTTCCAACTTATTACGGAGATTCTCATAAAATTGGAAGCAATTCGCATGATTTCGAAAAAAAGGGCTCGTGAAATCAAAAATATGCCTGAAAAAAAAAGTGGGGGTCATATGTAATGCTTCCTCAACTCATTATGAAGGTCATTATAAAGTTTTTTCAAAAAAAAGTTTGTGTGTTCAGAGGCACCAGATTCATGGTCTAATACACACGACAAACAAAGAAACTCGCGTGATTCCCAAAAAATGTCTCGTCAATGCGAAAATATGCCTGAAAATGGTGGAACTATACCTAACTCTTCCCTAACTCATTGCGGAGGTCCTTATAAAGTTTATTTTAAGAAAAAAAATTGGGTGTTTCCAGGCGTCAAATCAATGGCCTAATATACACGAAGAATGGAAAAATTCGCGTGATTCCTAAAAAATGACTCATGAATGAGAAAATATGCCTTAAACCGATGTGAGTAGACGTAATGCTTCCCAAACTCTAAGGAGTTCGTCATAGAAAAAAATTCTGAAAAAAATTTGAGTGCTTCGAGGCGCCAGATCCATGGACCAATACGCACGAAAAATAAAAAAATCACGTGAATGTGAAAATTATGCCTGATAAAATGGTGAGACTGTATATAACGCTTCCCAACTCATTACGAAGGTCCTCAAATGTTTTTAAAGAATTTTTTTTAAATGCTCTGAGGGACTGGATCCATAGGCTAATACAAATGAAGAATCAAAAATTCGTTTTACCTAAAATACGTGCAAAAAATTGTCAAACTTCACATACTATTCCCCCAACTCCCTACAGAAAGTATTGTAAAAAAAAATCATCCGAAAGCCATATCATCAAAATATTTTTAAGCTAACAGACATGAAAACGAAAACAGAAAAAAACACATAATTCCTATAAAATGGCCGCTTAAATATCCAAAAATACGTACGAAAATGATGAGATTTCATGTACTGACCCCAACTCCCTATGAATGATAAAATAATCTCAATTTTTTGAGTCTAAGAATATCACAGAAGAATATTGGTTGATACCAATAATGACATCTCCATGTTGAATTATAGTACTTTAGGACTCAAGTGGGACTTATAACCAATGGTCCTCCAAACATTTCATCTTTGGATCCTTTATTGAATGATAAAATATTTTCCTCAAACAAAAGAATCCATTTATAAATTTCTAATATTGATATCCTTTTTCATTAATAAATCAATTTGACAACTATAGTGACATATTGTGTGTAGTCTCAATTTTACAATCTTTTCTGAAAGAATAAAAAGACAAAAAGATAGACAAATCAAGTCACTTCTTAAGACTTGCTATTCCATCAGCAGCCTATTCCTGTCTCACAGATGAAAGCCTGCTGTTTCACAGGTTTTTCAGGGCAAAATGCAAGAGCATGATCCGCGACTTGCCTCGTGAAAGTGAATCATTTCTTCAACAAACAATTAATTTCAGAAGTCGCAAGTGGAAAACTTTCAATGCCTCATTTACTACGTTTCTTCGCTTCACTATAGAGTATGACTCCAAAAACTGTAAGTGCATAGCCAAGCATCCCTGTAACTGACACCGGGTTTCTAAATATTAAGATTGAGATGACTACAGCTACAGCTCCTTTTGCGTTTCCCAGGACCTGTAGTGCAAGCAATTTTTGTTACAAGGACAAACAATCTATGGAAGAGATAAAGCAAAAGGTACATTCCTCCTTAGCCAAAAGGTAAAAGGTAAAAGCAGAGAATCACAGAACACAATAACTGAAGGGGAAGATATAACTATGGACCATCCAGGTATTACCGAGAAATCAATATCTCTTCTCCTCTCATAAAATGAATAGAAGAAAATGATTTTTCCTGATCTCTTGCCCTCTCATAAAATGAATAGAAGAATTGTACGTGGTCTAGGAAACCAATTATCTCGTATTATCATCTCTCTATCCCAATTTTAATTTTAGTCCTTATCATATCTAGTCCAATAACGGGTTTAAGTGGTCTAGGAACTGCGCTTGAGTACACTCCTAATTCTGTTCAAATTTCAAGTGGGTGACCATCAGGCCAGCACCACCCCTATAATCTTTATCCTTCACTTGTGGTTTTGTATAAATTTTTAAAAGTATGATTCAATTAAAAACAGCATTTGCACATAAAATTCTGCAACAAATATAAAACAGCATAGAGATGGAATCCAAATATTTGAAACAACAAACTCTTGGTAACTAAATGTCAGAAAGAATAAGTAAACATCAAATAGAAATCATAGATGAAAACATCGAACATGTTAGGTTGTGGAGCCTGATTAATATTTGATGTACTGTCATATATTAATGTTTACGCGGTTCAAAAATACTCTGAATAATTAATATATATACCCCACCGCCGTGGAAGTTTACTCACGGGGTGTTACCACGAAATATTAATTTCTCTCTTTCTCTCTCTAGATCTCTCATCTTTTTCTCTTGAAAGTTCTTGTGTTCTTCATTCATCAAGTGTGTGTGTGGGGATTCGATCCTAACAGAACATCCATGCAGACTGTTCACTAGGGGTACAGAATCTCTCCAACAATACGGAATACGAAATTTTGATGTTTATCAGAAGTTAGAATCTCAAGAGCAAGAAAGACAATGAAACTATGAAAGTGCCTCCCAGTAAATAATATGATCAAACTAAGCCAAGCTATATTTAATGAAGCAAAGAAGAGACAAGATTTCTGAGTAAGTAGCTCCAGTCCACGCATAATTTGTGGAGTTATCATGAAATTCATAGATCAAAGATCATAACAATCAACATAATTTCTTAATCAGATTGCAGCTATGATCTAAGAATTCAAAGAGCAACACTCAATCTTTTCTGACAAGTGACAAAACTAAAGACTTATTCATATAAAAAGAAATCTGACTAGTAAATGAGGAGGAATACCTGAAGAGTCAGGGCACTGGTGTGTTTTGTCACCAGAAAGTTGGTCAGATTTACAAAATATGCCAGCGCAGAATTGAATAGCAAAAGCCAGATGATTCTACTATCATCTCTTGCAAGTGCCAGTGTGATGCCAACTACATTTTCTTCCATCACAAGTGTTGCCGGTAATAGAAATACAACTGCTATGGGAGCCATATAGAGAAGAAGGTTCATGGAATTCAGCTTCTCCCTTTATTCAAAAAGAAACATTTCAGCATTCATATATCCTAGGCCCAATATATTCACATCAAAAAAACACAAAACTAGGCTACGGATTCACTAGTATGTAAAGTACATATTTATATGTGCAGTAATTACCCTTCAGAAGATAGCAAAATCCCCTGAAGCACTGACTTGAGTGCTCTTGCAGCTGTTGCACCGATACAAATTATGAATCCAAATAGATGAAAACTTGGTTCACCCTGAGAGGATATATGGAAATGAATCAGACACAAATAAATTTCTCCATCAGCATTGTGCAAATAAAATGAATGTGCTAATACAGTTTTTGAAGAAGCAAACTGCTACAATTTAGTCATATAGAATATTGATGCAATCCTAGCTCAGAAGATACTTCTTTAACGCCATAAACATTGTGCGACTATTAAATCTACAATCTGAAGAAAGAACTTGCTCTCAATCATATAACAAGGAAATAAATACTAATCACTTCTCTTTTAGCAGGTTCATTCATCATAATGATAATTAGCTAACCATATTATGTTAACAATATATAGAAGGACCAGTTCTACAAACAAGTATTACACCCTTGATCATGAAATAACTAGGAGGATTCATTGTATTTCTTCACAGCTAACACAAAGATCCCCCACTCTTGTATATTCTACCAATTCCAACACTCGACTCCCTAAAAGAAAGAAGGAAACAAACAACAAGAAGGAAAACAAATTGCAATAGAAATTATCAGCTTCTAAAGTAGACATGACAGATTTTCTTCCACATATTAGATTACTAAACAAAAATGCTCATAAACTTGTTCATGTAGAATATTGATGCAGTCCTTGTTATAAGCCTAAATCAGAAGATTTTCCTTTTGCCACATTCCAAATACACTGAAGCCCCACTGAATAAATAGCCAGACTTTACTGAGCTAAGCACCTGGTGGTATGCAGCCGAATCGCCAGTATGATTGTTTTTTATAACCACTCTATTGAGCTAAGAAGCTGGTGCATGCAACCGAATCACCACTATGATTTATTTATTTTTATTATGACTGTGGTGCCTAGATCAACTTTGACGCACCGTGACTAATTACAAGAGATATTTCCCACACAAGCAACATCTAAGGGGTAACTCTGTCCACTAGGAAAGATGGAAAAGAAATCACCTAGTGCTCTTTTGTCTCTACTAGAATTTGAACCAGCAACATTGACCACTAGGCCGAATCACCACTATGATTCCCAAAGTTTCAGACAATTATATTAAAAGATCACGAATTCAAAGCCTAGTTGATTGAACTTAACCAAAAACAGATCAAAAGCATTAGACATAGTACCGCAAAACAACTACAATTTCAATGAAGTATCATTATCATTAGACAATAACCACAATTCAACTACATACAAATTTAACAAAATATAAAACGGGCATACCCCACTGGCGATGATAACCCCGGTGACAACAGGAATTAGAGTGACATAAGTCAACCATGCCTCCCTCTTGAATGTCATCAAGTAAGCAAATACAGCAGTAAAGAAAGGTGTAGTAGCACCTATAGCCTGATTAAAAGATACTGGCAAATACCTAAGTGAGATATTGCCACTAACAACAGATGTACAAAAAATAAGACTCAAAGCAGAGATCTTCATAAACTGAACCCTAGATCTTATAGTCTGCATTGGTACCATTTTCATCCAAGCAATAGCTATATAACTCAGTAAAGAACAAGCAGTCATATGACACATAGTAAGAAAAATTGGGTATTTAAACCCATAATTGCTTAACAAATACTTGTTCAGTAACAAAACCCCAATGTTTGATGAATACCAAGCTGTTACTAGCCCAATTGTAAAGAATTGACCTGAACTCTTCATTGCCGACATTATAAACTGATCTATTCAATACCCACAACCCTAAATCTCACAAACAACAAAACCCACAAAGGAAATACTCTATAGAACCAAATAAACCCAAAACCAAATATCAAAAATCAAGAATTTCGAGTACTAAAGTTAAAAAAAAAACAAAAAAAACTAGAAAATTATAAAGGAGAAAGGAGAATGGATCTTCTATGAGTAGAAAATGAGTAAACAAAATGTAATTTTGACACCATTAATTGGATCTGATTCAATTTCTTCAGCAACAATCAATTCAATTCAACACCAAAAAAAAAAAATTCAAAAAAAAAGAGTAAATTTGCAGCAACTTTTACTTATACTGAACTAACAAAACTAAAAAAAATTGGAAATTTTTTTGGAGCAAATATAGAAAGATAAAAGAGAGAGGTTTTTGAGGAATGAAAAATGGAGTTTTGAGAAAGACGACCGACGAATTTGCAGAGAGAAAGGGTGGGGGTGGGGGGTGGGGTAAACGCGTGGGAGAAAGAAAGTGTTTGAGTAGTGCTATTAGTCTTTTTTTTTTAGTGAATTAAATAAAATTAATTTGTTTTAATTTTACATAAAAAAAGAAAAAAAGAGTTCAACTTTTAGTTGGATTCTTTTATTTGTTTCTTTGAATTTTTCTTTTTGTGGAATAATAGGGGTAAGAAATAGAAGTTCAAAAATAGGGACTAGGAGTCTAGGATGATAGTAAAATTAAAATTTATGGATTTTTATAACTGTTTTTTAGTTATTACGTGAGTTTGTTATAGTCGTTGCTTATTTTTTGGTATGTTATGCTGTTTTTATATATATTTTTTTTTTATTGTTATATGTTTTAATGTTTGTTACTCGAGGATTCTTCAGAAATAGTTTATATTGTGGCTTGTTGCTGTTATTATATTAATAATATTAGAGGTATAATTAATAATGTTTTTAATATATGTATTTGATATTTATTTCTAAGTTATTAAATTTTATCAATAACTATCTTTCTATTAACCTAGCCTCCTACATTCGTTAGGATTAACAACTATCTTTAGGTTAACCTAGTCTTTTTCATTCGTAACAAGGAATAGTACATAAATATTTATATTATTATTCATAGACTATGTCTGAATCTATAGATGATACTTTATACGTTTAATATATAAGTCTTTTATAATACTTTTTTCACGAAATTAATATAAAGTAAGAAATGATCAATTAGAGGAGATTGATGAAAGGTCAATTTCATTTGCTTAAAATTGGAATTTTAGTGATGATAAAAGTGGAATTTTGGTAAACTTGTATATGAATGTAAAATGGTGCACTTTGTTTGACTTTTATATTAAGGTATCTTTAATATTGTAATTTGTAATATTAAATTCAATGTTTTTTGTTTTTTGAACATTTTTCGTGTAAGCCGGCCAATTTACATGTGTCTGGGAGAATTTTACTGTTAAAAATAATTTTAATAATATTATGCGTAGTTAACACAAAAAGTAAAGTAGACAAATTATTATTTTATTATTTATAAATATCTTCGTTTTTTAAAGTATACTAATAAATAATTAACATCCTTGCTGGCTTTTGTGGTAGTGGTTCATTTTTAGTTGGCATTTTCGCATTTTTCCTTTTTATGGAAAATTTATATATATATATATATTATAATAATAAAATATTTACCATTTATAATAATAATATTTTTTTCACTTAATCACTTTTAATTCATTCATAATACAAATTTAATTTATATTACAAAAAATAATTTTTTATTCACGTATAATATAAATTTTAATGATAAAATTCATTTCACACACATTTTAATTTACTTATAATACAATATGTTAAATTTTACCAAACAAACATTTTCAAAAACAATTATAATTCATATATATTGCACACATAATTCACTTTTAATACATATGACATATTTAACATAGTACTGCTATAAATAATAATAAATAAAAAATATTGTTAAAATCAATAATTATTTATTAAAATGTATCAATTTATATGATTTTTTCCTTTTAGAAATCACCTAGTATTACTTTTATTGGTATGTAAGCATGAGACCTCATATTCTCAACCCTCGTTCCTCGTTTGCAAACTACATAGAAATAGTACAAGATATTAACAATTAGCTAGATTTAAACCCCTTAAAATATTAAATTCGAAATATGATCAATGAAATGAAAATTTTGAGTTATTTAAACTCTACTAGGCTTTTAATCCGTATCATATAGAGTTTTTAAAAGAACGCAAAATCTGTAAAAATATTATGATCAATAAAGATATATTAAGGTCTGAAATTTTAAAGTGAAATTATTAATTTATGTTTTTTAGTCGTCAAGGAAAGAAATACTTCCATAATGAGGTGATAAATAGAGTAGTCATGTGAAAGGAAAAATATAATATGATCAAAAAAATTAGGTCATTTTCATGCATTTTCTTAGTCAACAAAGAAAAATGTCTTGTGAATAAAAAAGAGAAAAAGTTGGTACATAGTGTGGAAATAGTAGTGATTTATTAGACAACTTGATCAACGATTAAAATTCAACTCTTTTTTTTTTTTTTAAAAAAAACTAGATCTACTTTTAATGAAAATAAACCAAACTTGAAAATAAGATTTCTTTCGAGAAAACTAATTGAAAATAATTCACATAACGCTTGTGCAGTCCTATGCATTATTTCTTTAGATTCGTAGAGTCAAGTTTCACCTGACTATCACGAGTCATAACGCACTCTTTAACAAGAAAATTAAAAAACTATCGAAATACTATTTCCTCAACATTTCTTCTAGAGCCCTTACACATTCTTATTTTTAGTAGTAAATAAACAAATGCTACTTCTATTGTTGCCTCCTTATTTTTTAGTATTAGATAATAAAACATATGCTAATGTTGCCCATCCCTTACTAGAAAAACTAGCATTGCCTATAAATGTACATACACAGACACCAACTGTCACAGCCAGACAAACTCAATTTCATCTATGTATGCACAACACCAACAGTTTTATTCTCTCGCAAGTGTCTACGAAGATAGAATGTATGCAAACCTTACTCCTACTGGGAGGCAGAGAGACGATTTCCAATAGACCGTCGGTTCAATGGAAAAGAAGAATTAACATGGTGAAGAAGTCAAGGTAAAAAAATACCGACAACACAACATCACCATGAGCACAAAAATGCATATCTAAGTATAGACAACACAACATCATCTAGCTGCAATCTAGATTGGAACTTACTCGAATAGAACGTATGCAAGACTTACTCATACATTAAGGGAGGTAGAGAGGCTATTTCCAATACACCCTCGGTTCAAATGAAAAAAGAATTTACATGGTGGTAAAGAAGTCCGGGCAAAAAAGTATAGACAACACAACATCATCATGAGCACAAAATGCATATGTAAGTGTTGTTCTTAGGCACCACCAGTCCAGCTGCAATCCACATTGGACCTTAGAAAAGATGCAGCCTTTTGGCTTATCAAATGCATTTGGTAAAAATAGCTGTGTACCATGGTGGAATACGTTTCCAGTGAACACCTCTAAGAGACTTGAAATGTGTTGGAATAATTATAGAAACCAGGCATATGATTACGAGATACAACAGAAATATCACCAGGCAAATGATTTTCAAGTTAGATGGTTCATGTCAAAGTCATATAAGATTTAAGAGCAAAGACAAAATGAAAATCCAAGAATAAAATTAGACATCTAATTAGATGTTCAAACCATGGTATTTCAGAGTACATGACAAACAAAAATACCAAAAAAACTTGAAACAATTTATGTCAACTATATTTTAAAGATTCAAAACCTTCACCACTAAAGACCTCGATAGACAAACGTAGGGCCTCCAAGTAAGCATCAACTAAATACCTTGCTGCAACAACAGATATGCACTATCAGTTACTACCTTCAAATAGTGTCAGCAGATACAAAACCGCAACATCAAGGTAACAACGGGCTGATTCTACAGAGTAGTGATATGGCAAATAGCAGGACATTTTTGAACCAAAGATCATCTGATAAAACCCATCTGAAGGTACTAATTTTGCAGTTTCTCAGGTTAAACATTACATGTGGTATCAAGATGATGGAAAAAGCAATTTCAACATCACATTATATCTATTATGATAACAAGTCAAAAATAGCTTTGTTTAGAGCACTTTCCCTTTCCACACTGTCCAAGCAGAGGATCACAGTCAGCTATCCGGTCAATGCTTCCGTGCAGGTATTCAAGAAAAGTGCTTACTTGAAGGGATGGAAGTAGGCACTATTTTTTGTTGGAACTAACGTCAATAAAGACCCTGTAGCTAATTACGATCTTTTTCAGGTGTTGTGGGTCCTAGTTTTTTCATAACTTCCGAACAGACACTAGAAAACAGAGCTGAACAATGTTTATTCAAAAGCCTACAAAAAGACACTATGGTGATAAGCCCCTTCCTATTTATTGGTTTACTAATATAGAATGAAAGGTTAGCAATTATTCCATAGGAGCGAAAGACGTATAAAACAATCCTTTCTTTCATGCACTTATCAGGAGTAAGGATAAAAAACAGGCAACATACTAGATAATTGGCATATCATAAATGTTAAAAGGTAGTTGAGTACCGCACGGACTTTGAGCAAATCAGTCACACCAGCTAGGTACGTCAATAAATGAACTTCTATCTAATACCCCTAACCTAACCATAGGCACGATAAAATGCGAGAATATTATCCTTGTTTCCTCATAACAAACGACCTCATTGATTAACCATCTTAAGTTAAGAGTCGATCAAAAAGTATGCAACTCATACAAATACTTCGACCAATTATAAATCCATTATTTCACCATCACCACAAACTAATAATCCTTCATTCATTAATCTAATATATATATATATATATAAGCAATGCAATCCACGTAACCAATTAATAACTATAGACCATAGCATACAAAAAAAAATTAAACTAAAATACAGTACCTTTATATATTGCTTGGGTACATGAAAACTCTAACCTTAGCTCCCTGCAAAAATGGAAGATAATAAATAAATCCACAAACTTCTCTATAAAAATACACTATATACTATCCATCTTTACCAAGCACACAATTAAATTAGTCAAGTATGTATTGTAGTCGAAATGTACCATGGATTTTGGTGGCAGATTGGACTTGAATTTAGCTCTAACAACTCCACTGTTACCATGAGGCCTACAAACTTTACCCCAAATACAACGATAATGCGAGTTGTTCTTCTTAGTTTTCGCCTTGTATACATAAGCCATACGCTTCCCTAAGTACCAATCTACTTCTTCCTTAGTGTTGACTCCCTCGATCTGAACCAATGAAGTGTTTGGATACTGATTCGACTTCGACCTAATTCACAAATTCAAATTCAATCAATCAGCGCCAAATTCGATTTCCTTATATTCGTTCAGCTCTATTCAGAACTATTTCAGTTTAAAATTAGATAATGACGATAAACTAGTTACGGTACCTCTTGTATCCAAGGACCGTTCCTCTAGTGTAGAGTCTGGATGAAGAAAATAGCAAAAAAAGTAGTGAATATGTGATTTCACAAGCAAATTTTATGAAAATGAGAGTGTCATTGAAGATGATTCAGTACCTTACACGCTCTCCTTGGCGTCCCTTCACCATTTTCGACTCTGGAGCTGTAAACTGGAGAAGAATACTGAAACCCTAGACTGCTGGTATTTACCGAATGAGGAATGGGCTTGTAGCCCAGTAATATAATCTTTTGGGCTTCGACTAATTTGGGCCAAATTGAGAAGAAGGAAGTCAGGTCTTTTGTTAGTTTAAAACCCTAACAAACAAATTGAAACAAAAAAAGTACTATATCGTTAAATCGATTAATTAAAACAAAAGAAATACTATATATCGTTAAGGAAAAAGTAAACATTGGATTTAATCGATTAGTCGTATAGTGATCCTAGTTTGCATGCAAAATACGTAATTTATATGTGGAATGTGAGTTGATACATGCGTTGATGAAGGATATTTTTTGTACACACTCAACCTATTTGAAGCACCATTGTGCTCACATGATCACCGGGGATTTTTACCAACGAATAAGGGACACGTGTCCAAATCATTTTACTTTTTAAAATTGAGTTATGCACATCTAATTGTGCATAATGAAGTTGCTCTGATTTGAAGCACTAGAGATTATATCTTGCCCTAGTTACTTAATCACGTGCAACTACTTTCGTAGAACATTCGTTATTCCTTTTCGTTAGCTCTTCAACCTTTCTATCTTTTTATTTGTTTGTTCGTTATTCCTTTTCGTTAGCTCTTTAACCTTTCTATCTTTTTATTTGTTTGTTGATCTAATCATTCGACGCTCGGTAAAAGGGAAACCTTCAAACTTTTCAAACATTCCTTAGCTCTTCAAGCTTTCTATCTTTTCATTTGTTCGTTGGTCTAATCATCCCACACTAGATAAAGGAGACACCTTCCTAAGAAAGAAATTTTTTCAAACTTCCAAAAAGTAAGACAATTTAATTCCATACAAATGGGACACGTGGGGGATTGTGTGTAAGGAGGATTTACTCAACTTAAGTAAATCATAATAAAACAACAATGAAAAAGAAATATATTAGAGAAAGGCATTAAACCGAGGAAACCATTCTGCAAAAAAGGCAAAATTAAAAACTGGATATATCGAAGATTTAAAGAACAAAGAGAACGAAATGATTGTATGTAGAAACTCCAAGAACAAAATTAGACATCTAATCAGATGTTTCAACTCATTGGTGTTTCCAAGTACATGGTAAACAAATAGAATAGAAATGTAATTCCACATAGCCCAAAACAAGTTATGTCCAACTACTTTAAAAGATTCAAATCCTTCATAACTAATGATAGACAAATGTAGGGGATCCAAGCATATGCGTCGACTTGGTACCTTGCTGCAAGAGTAAATATACATAATCAGATTACTTCAAAAAGGCGTCAACGGGTAAGAATACAGGAAGAGAATTGTAAATAGCAGTCGCAACAGTGTAACATCATGTTAAAAGTCTGATTTTACGGTAACATCTCGTGGCAATCACAGGACATTTTGAAACATTTAGGATATCTGATAATCATAGCTTCATACACTATAAAGGGTAAGAGGAAAATCCATCTTCAAAAACAATATTCCAGTGCACAGGTTAAATACTACATGCGGTAGCAAGATAATGGTGAAAGCAATTTCTATATCATTAAATCTACGATGATAGCAAAATTCAAATACAGCTCTAGAACACCTTCCATCCCTTTTCCACACTATCCAGACAGAGGATTCACAAGTGAGCATCTGCTTAAAGCTTCTGTGCAAATTTTTCTTTGCATGCTTCATGAGGGGATGGAAGTCTTTACAATATTTTGTTGAAACATATGACATTGAAGACCCTATAGTTTATCCGATACAGCAAAGATAACCATCTTTCTATGTCTTGCCTCCTGATTTCTCATAATTTCTGAATGGACACAGGTAAACAGAGGTAATCGATGTTTGCTTAAAAGGCCACAAAAGGACTCTACAGTGCTAAGTTGCCAAGTAATTTTTGGTTATGTGGAACGAAAGAATAGGAGATTATTCCAAAGTAACACAAGAAGGATCAAGTGATCTTCAGTTCATGCACTTTATGATGTAACTTGTAAGGAGGAAAAAGGGAAGTACAGTAAATGTTTGGCATAGCATCAACATAATCTTTAGTTTAGTAACCCCCCCCCCCCCACACACACACAACACACACACAGTGAGTAAATATGGTAAGCACTGCCAAAAATATGGTTATTGGGGTTAGAATTTGAGGCATCAGGTTATACGACACCAGATAGGTGTGTAAATGAATGAACTTCCATCACCACAAACTCAATCCTTTATTCATTAATCTATGTCCAAAAATTTAAGCAAATGTAGAAAAATATTATTAACAACAACACCAAACTAAAACTAATACTCTGAGAAACGTAAGCCTAAGTACTTGACTACATACTAACCTTCTACCCTACATAACACATTAATCACTATAGATAACACATTAATCACTATGGAGTATAGCACATAACATATCAAAAAAACAAATTTTTTTGGTCATATCAAATATTTAAATAAAATATAGTACCTTATATGTTGCTTGGGTACATGAAAACTCTAACCTTAGCCCCCTGCAAAAGTGAAACACAATCATAAATACAAAATCACCACCTGATAAGCAAATAAATTCAATTACAAACAATTGTAGTCGAAATGTACCATAGACTTTGGTGGCAAGTTGGACTTGAACTTAGCTCTAACAACACCACTGTTTCCATGAGGCCTACAAACTTTTCCCCAAATGCAGCGATAATGTGAGTTATTCTTCTTTGTTTTTGCCTTGTATACATAAGCCATACGTTTCCCTAAGTACCAATCTACTTCCTCCTTAGTGTTAACTCCCTCGATCTGAACCAATGAAGTATTCGGATACTGATTCGACTTCGACCTAATTCACAAATCAACATTCCATCAATCAATCAGCTGCAAACTCAATACTTCAGTTTACAATTATACTGAAACATTAAATTAGTTATATTACCTCTTGTATCCGAGAACTGTTCCTCTTGTATAGAGTCTGGATGAAGAAAAAGGCAAAAAAAGTAGTGAAAATATGATTTTATAAGCGAAATTTATGAAAATGGAATTGCAAATGAAAATGATTCAATACCTCACACGCTCTCCTTGGCGTCCCTTCACCATTTTCGACTTTGAAGCTGCAAACTGAAGAAAATCTCTATAATGGAGAAGCCTAAAACCCTAATTGCCGAGGGAGAAGAGAGAAATTTATATTTAGCGAATAAGAGATGGGCTTGAGGCCCAAGTTGTTTTAATTCATTGGGCTTGACTTATTTGGGCCGGATTGAGAAGAAGAGGAATCTAACTCATTTGCACTTTTATCGCTCCGGAGAAATATCTTTTTTACGGGATATGATATATTTCATATCATAATATCTCACAAGTTATGAGTTCCGCCTTTAAAGATTTTATGTGTGATAGGTATAAGTTCGTATTATAAAGACAAAATTAAAAATCAACCTATTTAAAGGACAATTCGTGCAATTAAATACTTCTGAATTTGTCCATCGAACCACTTATATTAATAATTTTTTAATAGAGAATGTGTATAAAACATATATTATCATGTATAATAAGGCATGCAACAACTAGAAAAAATGAATAGTGAATAGATTAGATTATTTGTGTAAAAATCCAAAATATATCAACCATTCCTTTATAAATTTTACTTGTCTTTTCGAATTGAATATTTGAACACATTACAAAGTAAGTTTTTATTTGTATTGCATAAATACAGAATGCTTTGTGCACCGTCAATTTAACTGTAATTACTCAATGGAATCAAGTCATGATGCTTAAAACACAATACAAGGAGAAATCACAATACTCAATAGTAGTCAAATGCTATTTCACATATCAATGTATACATATTTGTACACCTTTCTCAGAGTTTAAAAAAATAATAATCAAGAATACACTTCATTAAAACTGAATAATTTAACATTTACATATAAATGACCCCCCCCCCCCCCAAAAAAAAAAGATGGGTAAATTATCACTCAAATAGTGAAAAAAAATAAAATTATAAGTCAGCAAATACATGGTATGTTGTGGAGTCAACTGTGATGAATCTCAATGCAGCTACAAATGCAGCAACTGCTATGCAACTAAAGAAAATAATATTGAGCCAATGCCAACTCTTCTTTAAAAATGACAACTTTTTTCTCTTAGCAACAATGTACATGTGATTTGGAAGTATAAATGTGAGTGGAAATGTACTGATAGCCCCAGCAAGGTTCATGAAGTCTCCCAAAAAAGGCAAAAGAGCAGACAAGAAAGCTGTAATGGCTATATAACCACCTCTAACAATGATTCTGAAGGCCAAGTTTTTACAAGCCAGTGCACTTCCTGTAACTCCATACTTGGTATCCAAGAACTCGTATGTCGGACTCGCAAATATCTAGGATCATAAATAGAAGCAAATTAGAGATATTATAGAGGGACTAAACAAGTGCAATCCAGTGCACGAAGCATCCCAAGTTCATGCAGGGTTTGGGGAGGAGTCGTGCCACAAGAGGGTATATGATGTAGGTAGATTATCTTGACACAAGCATAAGTGGTTGATCCCATGGCTTGAACCGGTGACCTATAGGTCAGACAGAGACAACTTTACCGTTGCTCCAAGGCTTGCCTTCTTATCTGGAGAAAAAACTTAACGACACCTGGTGTTTACACCAAACTCCAAGGCTTGAACTGGTGACTTATAGGTCAAACGGAGACACCGTTGCTCCAAGGCTTGCCTTCTTATCTGGAGCTGGTGTTTACACCAAACTACATTTCCTTTTTTTACCATGGTTAGTAGTAATAGAAGATGAGATGAGAATCGGTATTAGTTAACTGATAACATTTCTATATATAAAGACGCATGTTAGTGAATCTATTGTGTTGGTGTAAATACCAGATATGGCTAGCCTTTTTTCTTGTTTAAATAATGTAACATGAAAATAGCTGTATAAAGACTAAAAGATCAGAGCAGGGTGTAATTACATGCAACGCGATGATAGATTGCAAGAAAGCAGCAATGTTAGCCATTCCCTTCAACCAAATTGGGCCACTAACATTGTTCAGCAAATAGGAAGATGCACTTGATCCATAAGCCCAATATCCAATGTACGTAACAGCATGCATTGGAATAACTCCTAAAGTGAACTGAAAGTTAAGGGCTTTTATCATGTTATTGACAACTGGTTCTCTCACAGTGGCCTACATGAAAGACACAAGAGATTACGAGAGTTGAAAAACAATGATCAACAACAAGAAGAAGATCGCTAGTGTAGTCCCACAAGTGAGAGGTCGGGGGAGGGTAGAGTACATGCAGACCTTACCCCTACCTTGGGAGGTAGAGAGATGACACCTGCAGCTGATTATAGAAGTCAAAACATATCATACCAAATTTCAATTATCAACTCATGAGCCGTAATTCGATACTTTGATTTCATTATAAGTCAGGCTTGCTGAGCAAAAGATAATATGCATAAATAAAGTCTATCGATTTATAGGTCAGTTACCTGTATCTCGGGAAGCATTCCTGTGTTATACGCAAAAACAAGGTTAGCAGCAGCACCAATTGTTGCCCAAGTCTTACTGTTTTTGGTTCCTGGAATGCTATAGTCTCTAGGAGGTGCCTCAAGACCTGCAGTTCAGGATATTCAGAAAGGATGAACCAAGATGGCATTCCTCTTTGAGGAAGCAAAATCTGCGGGTGCAAGGCTATGCTTTCAGTTCCAGGCAAATATGATTTCATGCAGACAGGTTGCTTAATTTATAAAACAAGCCCTGATGCTATGTGTAAGAGGACTAATATTTCGTAAAAATGTTTAAAAAAGCATAATCAGAGATAATGTAATATTGTGTGACAAATGGTACCAAGATACCCCTACCCCTCGATACCCAAAATTAGGAGCAAGAATCAGTTTTTCATCAATCTCCTAACTGGAGGATTGGGAGAACCTAGCAGGCAAACCCCACACTCATACACTAAGATACAATCAACTTTACTTTTCAACAATAATGTATAGCAAGAAGGAATAATTACCAGAAAGTACCATCAGTTAGATTAACAGTATGCATATATTGAAAATTTAAATTTGCGTTTGACTCACCGTCTTTAAGAGACAAAGCAATCACTATACAGATATAAACTAGACTGAAGAATGTTGAAAACCCCAGCCAAATCCTTAAAGCTGACAAATGGGGTATAGCAATGGCAAAAAGGACACACGCCAACCCAGCCACTGCAATGAAGTGTGGCAATTTCATTTGATGGTCATCCCTAAAGAGAACATAGAAAGCCTGCGATCAAGTTGTCAGAATCATCCCATCAGAAAACAAAAAGAATCTGAATGGAATCGTATTCATATGTATAATTCTGCTTGGACATCAATCTAAGTACTAATGCATATTACTATTACCTTTAATGCTTGTCCACCCAAAATGACATATCCAGTATTTATCAAGAAAAGATTTGCATACTGGGATGCCCAGACAAGTGAATAGGCTGTCTGTCCTGTAGCAAACAAAATCCCATTCAGCTAAACCAACGGAATCAAAACCATATAAATCATAAAAGAAGCGTAAGAAGCTTCTATGTATTTGATAAGTTTTCAGCAACACATACCATACATGAATCCCGCAAGGTCTCTATATCTGATATGCCTCCTTCCTCCATATTCATGGAGCTTAGCAATAAGAGTACTAGCATAGAGTGATATAGCTGATGATAAAATCAAACCAACCACACCACCAACCCAACCTAGAGGAACCATAATTAGGCCAGCATATCCGAGAGCAAAGGCACTGTTAATACCAGTGCTCAAAACAACTCCTACCTGAAACCATGAATCTGCAGCTTGCACAACAGGTAAAATGATCACAATCTACTATAGATCAGCAGACAATTTATCGCAAGAATCATAATTTGCAAATATCATATTGTAATGTTCTTGGCACCTTTTTCTTCTGCTCATATACATCTTAATAGGATTGAAGATAACAAAAGTACGAAATTTTGCTGACAAACTCAAAAATCTTATTTTACCTCATATTTGGTAACTCAATTCTTGTACATTAATCACACGGGGAATGAAAACATTACAATCTATGTAACTAGTAGGTACTGCACCATGTCTATGAATTATACAAGTGTATCACTTGGTTTGCAGTTTATTAACTGGATAAAAGTGAATGGAAATGTTATCCAGAGATGCAAAGGTGGAATCAAGATTCGAACTTTATGACTCAAGTTCGGGATTCACCACACACCATTTAAATCTACTGGGATTGAACTCATTAGTTTTGTCTCAAGGCCTGTATTTCAATATGTATAACTAATCTATCCAGAACCAAGGAAGCAAAAAATATTCTGATTCAGAAACTATATATCGAAAATCCTCGCTCCACCTCTAATCACAAGACTTGTCATACAAAAAAGGTGCATTTGAAATTAACCTCACAGAAACATGAGTGTGTTATGCAGAAAAGAAGACATTAATCTTGCTTACTCATTTACATCATTAGGGGTCTAATTAAAGCATCAAACTCGTTAAGGTAAAATATCTCATAATTAAGCCTACAATAAATTTACTATCATAAATCACCTTATCCAATCCAACTTGGAATTAAAGGGAGCTACGTCTGAGTTAAACTTGGAGATAGAAATCTTCTTTCCTTTCTCAAACGGTGAAGTAAGATCAAACTCATTAGCTTATTATCCTAGATCGAACAAGTTGATAGAACCCCTTTTTTACGTCCCATCTTGTTCAAAAATATCATTGACTAATTAGGTATGCTCTGTTTAACAGCTTAAGCTTTTAGATTAGATAGTCACACATTTCAATATGATATCAGAGCAGGTCGAATCTCATCGACACTCAAAGAATTTCCACGTGTTTGACCAATAATAATAACATATCATACATTTATGAATATAATCTAAGTATGAATCTAAAAACCCAAAAAGAGTATTTTATAAAAGAAAGAGACCATTACTAACTTGATGTGCAGAACTAGGAATATGAATAGCCAATTCATCATCATTGTGCACATTTGGTAGAAGTGGATGATGAAACGACGTCGTTGCCATGAAAATTTCAAAAAAAAGGGCTAAACAGCAAAAGCTCAATTCTCTTTCAGCTATGGCTTCCTCTGTTAATTCAATTATAGTGAAATGGGTATGGGTTTTTCCTATTTGTAATTGCAGATATTATTTGCCATTGTTGTCCCACTTGCTTCCTCCATGATATCACTGCACAGTGATGGGTGATTTTTGATAGCTTGGAATGTTAGTTTTATATTAATCCTCGCTCGTGACCGAGTTAGAATTTTCACCAAAAATTTCAGATTAAAATAAATAAACTGAAAGCAGAAATTCGAGATTCAACCCCTCTCTCTATATATAAAATAAATTGTTTTAGTTATATACATATTTTTTCGAATGAATTTCTCAATTTTATTTGACTTCATATGTGTATATTGTTATCTATTACTTTTTCAGTTATTGCGTACGTTTGTAAGGTCTTTATACGGTTGATTCAATAGAAAGCATTTTCGTGATTTAAAGTTAAAAATAAATATAAAAGGTTTTGATTTATGGTATTTATTTGAATTATTGTATCTGTTAAAATTTAATAAAAAAATAAAGTAGATTTTGATTTATATAAGCAGTTGGTATAATTTTTTGTTTTTTTTATAAATATTTATAATAATTTTATTATTATTAAAAACTAAATAATTTTTAAGAGAGAAGCGTAAGTGAAAGCCTATAAGGTTGCTTCTATTTTTAATTGATTGCGGTTGGCGACATAAAATATCATGTACAAACATTCTTTGTTATTTAATGGATCATCAACAAATTTTTTTTGGTTACCTAATATCTTTGATGTGACAATTTCAATATTTTATTTGAGTCTAGAATATAATTATTTTTATTTTATGTTTTTAAAAAAGTCTTATACAATATTTTGAATTTTTATATATATATATATATATATAACAAAAAGAATCATTTTAAACGTAAGTTGATGTCACACCTAAGAGTGGCCATAAATAATAAAAAAATGAATCACCAAATTAGGATGCACTACTTTAACAATTGATTTGTAGTGAATTAAGGGCATCTTTCACGTATATCAAATAAAAAATTTATATTTGTATGTTTGCATAATTGTGCTTCATAGCAAACATAGAAATTGAATAATTCGTTATATATATACAGTTGAAGCAAATTGTATAAAACAAGAAGGAGAGAAATTAGATTCAATTTGAAAATTGTATAAAACGAGAAAGAGAGAAAGACAAAAGAAACTGGGCAGGGGAGTATTTTTATTGTATAATTATAAGTGTATAGGACGAAAATATATATACTTGCATGTTTATATACAATTTTCTCACGCTTTATACAAACAGAAATGCAATTTATACATTTCGATTTTGTTTGTATAAGTGAGAAAGGCGAAGGTGGCGAGCGAGTTTTGGGAGAGTAGCGAGCGAGGTCTGGAAGAGGGGAGAGAGGGGAACAAAAATATATGTATTTATATAATTTTCTCTGCTTTATACAATTGGAAACAATTTTCATACACTTGTATTTGTATAAAAAGTGAGGAAGCGAGCGAGATTGGAGGAGAGTGGCGAGCGAGATATCTGGGAGAGAGGCGTCTGGCAATTTTTTGCAAACGTTTGCTATGGAGCACAATTAAATCAAACCCTAGCTACTCCATTTATTTTAGGTTATTAGTTTGCTATTATATACAATTTTCCCGTCAATTAATTAACGATAATAGTTCAATTATCGTTATATGTGTATTTTTAGCGACAATTAACACTCTTTATATATATGTTTCTAAAGCATTTAACAACATTGAAATTAATGACACTTAACTGATGTCGATAAAGAGTTTAGCGCTCTTCATTGATGTGTCTATTTATTGTTGCTAAAAGTTGCTTTTATTATAGTGATGTATCTTAACCGTTTGAATTGTATTTTCTTTTAATTACCTAATTATTGAAATTAAACTTTAAAAATATCAAATCAAAAATTGAACATCCACCACCTATAAATTGTTTACCATATATATAGATAGCATTAACGAGTGATTTGATGTCTTGATTGACATATGTCAACAAATTAATAATGTTAGAACTCGAGAATTGATATCTAACCTATATACATTGTTTCTCCAAAAGCTAGCATGTCAAATATTGGACAAATTATGAATATGTCTTATCAAATAGTTTTTCTTTCATATGTAAGTATCGAATTAAAGTTTGATTTATCATATCGAAATTTAATTTACTAATATTTGATATCTACTTTCAGCTATCGATCAAACTGAATTTGTTAATATCAAACCAAAGTCACACCAATTTGTCCTTATTTCTCTGTTATTCTTAAATTCTTTATCGAGTCAAAATTATAACACATAAATTGAAACGGACGAAGTATACGATGGTTTACGCATTCATATCCACTAATATTTATTGTCAGGTTACATTAGAATCACATCTTTTTTCAGAACTACAAGAAGCAAAAGAAGATGTTGAGATGAGGAGATAACTTATTTTGAGTTTGTATAAAGGATTCTAGGTGCAACACATGGGGTCTGTGTAATCCCGCGAATTGAGTCTGTATGAGGAGTGTAGAGTATACGTAAACCTTATCCCTACCTTGAGAGATAGAGATATTGTTTTCGATGAAGTCAATTTACTTAAACACCATTATGTTGACAACATATTGTAGTGGGAAAATGGCACAAGCAATATATTATGAAGATATAGGTTATGACTGAGTACAAGGGCGTAGCTAAGGGTGGTAGGTTATGACTGAGTACAAGGGCGTAGCTATGTATACCTAAGGGTGGTTAGTTTGAACACTCTTTATCGAAAAATGACTTCAACGTGTATAGGTCAAATATCACTTTTCATATCCTTGAACGTCCTTTACAAAATGTCTGACTTGGCTAAGTTATCAATGAAGGGCATGTGAATTTGAGAGTCGTTTTAAGAAAATTGAAAATGTGTTCATTGATCAAACACGCGTTAAGGTCCTCAAGTTTACAACACGAAATGATGAACATGATCTCCTTCCCACATTTCATCCAAGTGATCAATATGAATCGGTTTGATGATATATATTTTTTCATCCAATTTACAAACATACATATACCTCTCTGAGGCCGGGGACTTGAGTAAATTGATATTAACTTGAACGTTAAATGAATAAGACGAGGGACATTCCCCTCGATGTTATGGCACAGGAAGTTACAAATCAGCAAACGTATGGTAGGTTTTCGAGTCCACTGCTATAAGCCTGAAAGCAGCTACTAATGCAGCAGCAGCTAAGGCGCTGAAAAAGATAATGTTGAGCAAATGCCAACTCTTCTGTAGTGAAGATAGATTCTTTTTCATGGCAATCATATACATGTGGTTTGGAAGAATAAACGTGAGTGGAATCGCGCTGATAGCACCAGAAAGGCTCATGAAATCTCCCAAGAAAGGTAATAGGGCAGATAGGAAAGTAGTAAGCGCGAGATAACCTCCTCTGACTAGAGTTCTGAATGCCAGGTTCCGAATAGCAAGTGCACTTCCTTTGATGTCGTATTTGGTATCCAAGTACTCATACGCTGGACTTGCAAATATCTATAATGAACAAAAACAAGGCAATGCAACATGAGGACAGCGCGATCATATACTGTCAGTGTATAAAAGTTAAAACTCAATACTATAAGATCAGCAACGCGAAAGGAGTAATACATGTAAAGCTATGATGGCTTGCAAGAATGCAGTAATGTTGGCGAGTGCCTTAGCCCAAACTGGACCGCTGACATTGTTGAGCAAATAGGACGTTGAACTGGATCCATACGCCCAGTATCCGACATAAGTAACAACATGAACAGGTACAGATCCTATACTAAACTGAAAATAAAGGGCTTTCAACATGTTGTCCACAGTAGGTGCTCTCACAGTAGCCTGAAAGATTTAACGAAACTCGTCAGAATCAAATTATAACATCACGTGAAAATGATTCGTCGTGTAAAATACTTCAAGCAGAGGTCATAGTCTAAATAGAGCTGAGTTCATCAACAACAACATACTCAGTGTAGTCGTCCACGCAAGTGGGGCCTCGAGAGGGTAGATCGTCCATAGACCTTACTCCTTACTCCTACCTAAACTGTTTCTGATAGACACTCGACTCAAGGAAAGCAAAAACACAACATTTACGAAGACATTAATACCTGGATCTCTGGAATCATTCCTGTGTTGAATACAAAAATAAGACTTCCAGCTGCACCAGCAGTTGTAAAAACTCTGCTTATTTTCGATCCCGGAATACTATAATCTCTAGGAGGAGAATTAATACCTGCAATGTACCAACAACAAAAAACTCTGGTTATATACATATAATGCAACAACATCTACGCGTAACGCGAAGATAATACATTTAACTGTTACATTTTGTATGCATACCATCTCTAAGAGCCAACACAAAGACTATAGTGAGATAAATTAGACTGAATGCAGATGAAATCGCCAGCCAAACTCGTAACGATGACAATGTAGGAACAGCAATGGCGAATAACACGCATGCTAATCCAGCAATTGCGATGAAATATGCTAGCTTCATCCGATGATCGTCCTTAAAGAGAAGATAGAAAGCCTGCCAATTATACACACACAAAAAAAAGAAAAAAGTTGTTTCAGAATTAACATTTTCTGGATGTGTGAGGAACATTACGAAGGACGGGTCAATCAAAGAGAAGGACTGACAAACTTATAGACGTATAAGTTTCATAAGAAGAGGTGCATATGACACTTTCGACTGACAGACGTATAGGTTGACAAATAAGACGAATATAAGTTCACATGGTACGCCCGCTTCTGGGCTCAATGTGGCATAACTCGAGGGACTAATCCGTGAGGTCTACACAAAACGTACGATATGATCTTGGATGCTAGGCTATGTTGCTCACACTATTCAAAATGTGATGTGTTCACTACATCAAAAACGACTATCAGCGGCAATTAAGAGCGGCAATTAATACTCTTTGTATATGTCACTAAAGTTTTTAGTGATATTGGTTCTAATGACACTTAACTAATGCCGGTAAAGACTTTACCACTCTTTATTAATGTCAATATTTATTGCCACTAAAAGTTGTTTTATTGTATTGGTTGCATATGTCAGATTCATCGAAAGTAGTCCATTTGTGAAGTACTGTCTCGATGTTGTAACATTTTTGAAGAGTGCGAGTAACACCGACGGAAGGTAGGGGAATGTATCATATACCTTTAAGGCCTGTCCACCTAAAATGATAAATCCAATATTTATCAAGAAAAGATTAGCATATTGCGATGCCCACACAATTGAATAAGCTGTACGGCCTGCAATATTAACAAAGTCAAAGGAATTAAAATCTTATAAACATCAAATGTATGTTTGGTTTTGATTCGGTTCACACAAATATTTATAACTTATTTTATATTAAAAAAAAATTCAATAGTTCTCCTTTATTTATTAAGAGTTGATGATCAAAAAACACACGTGAAATATCACATTTTCACGAGTTTTCTACATGAACTATTAGGTGAAACACTTTTCCTACCAAAACTATTTAGTATGAACTATTTATCAAAACACATCTGCATTATGAGTTGTTCCCTTTTACTACTTGACTATCACTATCGTTTAAGTAGGAAAAGGAAACAAAAGATAGTTGATGTGTGCCTTGATAATAGTTGGCGATAGTTTAGGTAGAAAATATGAATACTGATAGTTCAAATACACGAAACTCGCAAAAACATACTCCCTATGTTTCATAAAAAAAAAATGATCCAATTTTACTTGACACGAAATCCAAGAAAATAAAGAAGGCTTTAGATCAATCTTATGGTCATAAATTAAAGTTATGTCACACGTACCAAAATGTCTTTTTAATCTTATGACTTTAAATATGTCACGTAAAAATATGATTGTCAAAAAAAAAAGGGTGTTACTCTTTTTTAAACTGATCGATAAAGTGATACTTTATGTCTGTCATGAGTTCTACCATGAAATTTCGTATTCAATCAAATACCGTCACGCGATCGTACTTACCATACAAAAATCCTGCAAGATCTCTGAATCTAATATGCCTTTTTCCACCATATTCATGAATCTTGGCCATAAGAGTACTTGCATATAATGAAATGAGTGTTGATAAAACAAGACCAATAACACCACCAGTCCAGCCAAGAGGAACCATGATTGTGCCAGCATATCCTAGTGCATAGGCACTGTTGATACCAGTGCTCAAAACAATTCCCACTTGAAACCATGAATCTACATTTTTTTTTTCAAAACACACACATCATTTGGTTTTGAAAACATTATAATATTATCGTATCAATTTAATTCGGTATGATTCGGTACATTGAAGTTCAATTTTCAATATTCTAAGGTAGGGTAAATCAATAATCACAGTTTGTTCAACTTTAACCAGTATATCTATACTCGTAATAAAGTATTATGACTTCGATAATTAAAAAAATGTCAAAGATATATTACACATGTAGAAATATATATTCTGTATAAATAACTCTTTTTATTAATCATGATCAGTTAAAATTCAAAGTACATATTTATCAAAATAGAATAGTGAAACTTTCACATTATATATATGTAACTATATACTTCGGTGTATTATTTCTAAATACCAAATATTATATCGAATATCAAATAAATAAAAAATATACATCATATACCATATCAAATACTATAATACCAAAACTATGATAATAAAAATTCCAATTTGATATGATAATTCGGTATATACCATATCATGTTCACTCCTAATGTTAACGTATTGTCACAATTTGATTTAAGTTCTCATTTAACCATAGATTTTGAAGTTAAAACTTAAAGAAATTGAGTTTTTTAAATAATAATTTAGCCAAACGTATCTTAAACGAAAGTCATAAATCCAAACTTATTTATTTTAAAAAATAATTATGAGATTTATTTTTATTTTTTATTTATATATTTTTATCGATTCTATTCACTTGATTAAAATTAAAAGCCAGAACAATAAAGATTAATAACAAATTATAAGTTAGAAAAAAAAATCTATTTTTATTTTAGGAAAAAAATATCAAGGAGAAACACTATTATGTTTCTTATAGAACCAAACTCATGGATGTAAGTTAATGTTTGATTTGATTTTGTTTAAAAGTAATAATTGAAAATCAATTAAATTAATTTAATGCAAATAAAAAAATCAGTCAAAATCAAATCACCATCACCCCTACATATAATAATTGTCGTCTTAGTTTTTTTTTTTTAAAAAAAAGTCAATTATTTTATACGATGAATTTAATTTAGTAAAACGACTAATAATATTTACGATAAAATATAACGATTTTGACTATGATGTATGTTTTAATTTTTATGAAGAGTTCAATTTTGGTCAGCAGGTCAACATGACCGTCTTTCTATAACTATTCATATTTGTCCACATTTCGAAAACCATAACTATAGTACGTTCTCTGTTTCATATTATTTGACCTTTTTTGTCAAATTATCACATGACTTATAAATATAATAATTGAAATATATTTTATTAAATTAATTCTATTAATAATATGTTAATTATTGCTATATAATATAATTATTTGATACTAAAAATAATATGGAAAAAAGAAAGACACTCTTTAATTTGCTCATAAAAAGTAAAATAAAATGTCAATTTTTTCTATTGAAATTGCGTAAAATAAAATAAGAGTGAATATATAGTAAGTCCATAAAAGAGGAGACTCCAATGGAAAAGATATTTATAGATTTGTATTATCAAATTGTTGACATTTACTATTTGGACTAAATTAGTTGGCAAATTTCTATATAATAAGTAATATATTATAAAATATGATTATTATAAAAAAGAAATAATCGAATAATAATATTGAAAAAGATTTTTATAGATTTAAATAGAATTAAATCGTTGATTTTTACGATCAATCAAACAAAAGTTGATAAATTCCTAAGCATCCTCATTTGATATTAATAATAATGATAATAATAATTTATTTGTAAGCAATTTTTGTCTTTAATTTAAAATCACATAATTTAAGTAATGCGATAATAAGATTCAAAAGTTTATTAAAAATATAAATTATAAAATATAACTATTACATAAAAAGTTGACGTAAGACTTCAACGAAAAGATCATTAAAAGAATATATAATCAAATTGTTGACTTCTAAGATCCCAATTCCCAGGCAATTTGATTCAAAATAATGAATAATTTTGATGTTCCATGTTATTTTTTTACGTTATTTAAAATAATTATTTTAATAACTTACTTGTTAATTTATAACATGTTCACGTTATTCACACTAATTATTTTAAATAGGTTACTTGTTAATTTATTAAATCAAAAGAGAAGTAGTCGTTAAAAATTATAATTTATTTTAATAAATTTATAAAATTCGATAAAAATATATTTAAGAAGTAAATTAGTGAAACATTATGAATTAAACCTATATTCAGTAAAAAATAATTATAATTAGTAAATTGTTTCTTTATTAGAGAAAATGTATAAGTATCCCCTAAATTATGACTGAAATTTCAGAAATACACCTCAATTAAACTAAGATCATATTACCCTTTCCTTTTTTTTTTGTAATTTTGTGCACCTTTTTGGTTTTCGTGACCATCCAAATATCTATCATGCGTTTCAATTACGTGGAGTCATAGAGTGTGTCACGTAAGACAAAAAATGTAAAAATTACAAAAAAAAGAAGATCAAAAAATAATAAAACCTTATTTTTAGTTGCTAAAAAGTAAAAAAGATAAATCGAATTAGTTTTAACCTTTCAATAATTTTAGTTATTATCAATCTGAAGTACTTGAGAGTATTTCAACCGGATGAATTCTAATGAAAGAATAATTAAGTCATTATTTCAATAACTTTTTTTAAAGAGAAACTTATTAAGACATGACTTATATTTTCTGTCAATCATGGTATATATACGAATCTATTAAAAATTTTAACGAAGTTGATTGAAAATTACGAACTTATACATCATATCGGATAAAAATTACCTGTTCCAATTTGATGAAGAGTTTGAGGAACTTCAACTTCTAAAGCCACAATATGATGATGATCCATTTCTTGTGGATTTGAAGGACTTGAAATTACTGGCATTTCCTCCCTATGTTCAATTCTATTCATTTTTTTTTTCTAAAAAAAAATAAATCATTTTCTTAGATAAATTTTCAATGGAAAATTCCAAAAGAAAGTTGTATTTTAGATATATGAATGGCTGAATGATGTATTTATTCACAATTAGTGGTAGTTGGAAGTAGGACATTTTGACTATATATATTGAGTAGATAGATTATTTCTTGTTTTTTAATTAAAAAGTACAAAATAATTGTTTCTTATTTCTTTTTCTTTTTTTCCGTCCAGCTCTATACTAATTTTTAAGTCGATTGTGACGAACATGACAGAGGACAAGCTAACGAGGAGGAGTATAAAGACGAGAAATCGTTTGAAGGCGTAAAGTCAATACTGTAACAAATAAAGAATTTTGTGGTAGTTATTTAACGGTAACAGTAAAAAGTGTTATTAAATTATATTTAGCGTGAAATTATATAATACAGATATTTATAGCAAGTAATCTATATACTATCACTAATATCTCTTTTATTGTAGTGAAAGAGGCTTTTCACATAATCGTCACGTTGCGATAGTCAATTCATAAGATTTGTTGGGCCAATATGAGCAAATATATGTATCATTTAAGATTTTGCACGATTCTTAAAAAAGACAAATATTACCTTTATCGTATGAGTATATATTTAACTAATGAAGGATATAATTTATTATCACTTATGAGTTCACTCAAATCTAATATTTTGACAAAAGGATATATTGATATATTTGGGTTGTTTTCGTAATGATTTTTTGATGATAAAAATTAAAGTGAGTATAGTCAAAGAAATTAGGCCAAAATTGGTATTTTTCCTTAATTAAATACCTATATCCTTTCTAAAGCCGTCCTAAAGATAATTAATTACTACATGAAAAATATGAACGGAAGGTTTACAAATATATCATTCGATCAACTAGTTCTTTCGTACTTATATTTTATATTTGATAATATTTTTCATGTAAAAATAAATAAAATAATAATTTTAAGGACATAATATATTTTAGAAAAAAATATTATATGATTTTGATCCCAAAAAAATGACATCATATCAAGTCAATAATATTTTTAAATATTTTAGAACCAATAATTTAGTGGGACAAGTATGAAGACATTGAAGGGGTAGCTTTGTGCAATAAATATTCAAATTGAGCAGCACATAATTAATTTTTAGGGAGAATACGCAATTACTTTTTAGATTATGACTCCGAAATCTCAGAGACAGACTTTAGTTCTAAGGTTTTATTCCCCTGAATTTTTTTATTTATTTTAATTTTATATATTTTTTGTCTTATGTAGCACATTATTAGTTCACGCAATTCATGAAGCGCATGAAAGATATTTGAATATCACGTGAGTTAAAAAGGTACACAAAATTATTAAAAAATAAATTTAAGAGAATAATAAAACCTTAATTTAGTTAATATATATCTTTGAGATTTTAATCATAACATAATAGAGTACTTACGCATTTTCCCAAGATGAGATTAGAAGGTGATTGATCACGTAGAAATTAATTTAATTTTGTGATGGCCATGTGGCTCTTAGATTTTTTGGTAGTGCAAGAAAGTGAACATTATAAAGTTTGACATTACAAGTTAATTAGAAAAAATAGTTTTATATATATATGTGACAGACATATGTAAACTTTGGAAAAGATAGGTGCATGATTAAAAAAAATGTATCTTAAATATAAATTTTATCTATTTGATTTTTAAATTTTTAATATGAATTAATAAATTTTAAAAATTATAGATTCAGAATATATAATATTACTAGTTTTAAATTTTAACATCAGGGCTGACCCATTCTTGGCCGGATGTACCAAGCGACACCCCTTCGCTCAAAAATTATATTATACATAGACATCAAATTTTAATTTTAAAGATATATATATTAGCATTAACACCATCTGACACGAACGAAAGGTTTAATTTAGTGGTTAAGATGTTGCAAAAGTTTCTTAGGGTCGATAGGTGCAAGCCTTGTTCGGCCTAATAATTTTTTTTTTATTTTCTAACTACAATTATTGTCACCGCGTCATGCTTTCATCACTGTTTTAACATACGCATCTGATTTAATTATATAAAAATTTTACAATGCTAAACATTTTAGAATTTTTCAATGTAACACACTTAATATTTTTGAATAATTATTGAAAAAAACTAAAAAAAGAAATTAGTTAACTATTATATAATCTAGTAAAAAAATATGAATTCACGTTAACCCACGACGTTCCCTCGAAATACGCCATTTAACTCAAATTAAATATGGTGCTGAGAATTCCACGTTTTTCAATTAGAGAGTATTGCATAGAAAAATATCAAAGATCGTTTTGGGAGTTCTCTCTCCAATAATTGCATTATCTTTTTATTTGTCATGTTATTTTTTTGAAAGTTAATTTAAAAATTTTTAAAGTTAAATTAAATTATATTAATTTAATATTTTAAATAAAAAAATTAGATATTCAAAAACTATATGAGAAGTGATATACATTGCATTTTTTTACATATCAATATGATGAAAAAATATATCGTAAAATGTTAATCTAAACTTTTATAATTTGATCCAAAAATAAAAAATATGACAATTAATAGTAAACAGAGAAAGTATAATTCAACAGTAAGAACTTTCGAAAACAATACGTAAAAGTATATAAAAACATATTATTCAAACATATTTAATGTGGATGATCACGAAGATGAATTTAAAATTTATGAATTTATATAGGAATTTCGAACTAATAATTATAATTAGAGATATAACAATAAAAAATTTATAAATATTTGATTAAATTTGTATAAAAGTCACTAAATTTATTTAAATAGAAAATTTAAATTTTAATATATTTTTATACGATTTTAAGTTATTATATAGTATATAATAACTCACACCGTCTTGTTAAATTTTCAATGTATAATTAGTCTATGTAAAAATTATTAAATTATCGTGAATTCATATACTATACTCTGAATTTTTATTTATTTATGTGAACATATAATTCAAATTTTAGATCTGCCCAATACGCGTGAAGAAAATTTAAATTGTATTATGGTAGACCATAATTATTTAATGTTGCAGGCAAAGTGGTTGTAGCAAAAAATAAAAAATACAATAATATGTTTACTGCCGTTGACTGTTTACATTATGATTTTCATATGATTATAAATAGTTTTTTTTTAAAAAAAATAATCATAAAAAGTAACATGATAACTATAATTTATAAATAGTTTAAGTTTTTGTGTGTTGGTATTATGTATTTATTTGTTGTCAACTTAAAATGATTTAATTTTTTTTACAAATAATAGTAAATTATAATATTTGGGGTGTAAATGAAAGGTATAGTACGTCTTAGAATTTGAGAGGTAAGCCTCGAGCGTAAAAGCAAAACCTCTGAATGCAAAAATATATAAATTTATTGTTTGGTTGTTCGAAAAATATTTTCCTATTGTTAATTATTATTGATGATGATATTTATGTTGGGATATACTATTAATCCCATATGTTAAGAAATAATATTTAGCAAGAAAACTAACGTGTATTTTTCAGTTGAAGAAAAATAACGTGTGTTTTGATTCTCCTCTTTGGACTGGAAAGAAATCTCTATAATCAGGAATTCTTCTAATCCTACAAGATGGAAGTTTTCTATTTATGCTTGTCCGTATTGAGAGAGTTCAGATGTAAACTTGGGATCTCTGTGCCATAGCTATTGTCTATCTTGTAGATTCGCTTGAAAGTCTGTCTAATTTAGAGATTCGCTTTAAGGTATCTGCTAATGTTTTAAGAGGTATTTATCGAATTAAATTAGGACAAGTTTATGTGTTTTAACATAAACGGTATTGATTATCTATTACTTCATGCAAATAGTAAAGTTCCTAATATACTTTCGCTGTGCATATTAATTTTTTCAATAATTGACATCAAGAGCCATACTTAGCGGTGCAAACACATGTTTGGTCTTGTGTGATTTTAAAATTTGTTTTTTATTTCTTAATTACAAAGGAAATTGTTGATAATGTAAACTAGGTAATGTGAAGGCTGATTTAACATATTAAAATTAAATGGTTTCTACCAATTGTTGTCCAGATTGCTTCAATTTTATTCAATTTAATATGCTTCTCTTAGTTACCTAATTACAATTTAAAATTCACATGTGTGCCTTGTTTCTTCAATAATTAGAAAGTTTTTTCTTATTTGTATGGGCATAAAATTTCTCTTTCTCACATGTATATAATAACACGTAAATATATTAAGAATATTATAATTAATAAATGGTTATCATTAAGTGGTTTGTTTATTTGATTATTAGAAGTTCTTAATATTATATATATATATATATATCTGAGATTACAATATGTGAACTGATAATAATGATAAATAAATAGGATCTACGAAAGTTATCTATTTATTTGAATCGTTAAAAATATTCTTAATATATCATGTATGGATTGTTCTTCATAAATGTATACTAGTAAATGTTTGTTGGATTTACTATTAGATACTAGTAAATTCTCTAAAAGAATTTGAATTTTTATAATAAGAGTTTGTCATTAACCAAATTTTTTATATACACAAGAGGAGCCTAATAAGGTCTTTCACCGGAAAGGAAAGCGCCAAAAAATAAGGAAATTAAGTTAAGCCGGATTTCTCGTCACTTAAATTAATTAATGAGAAGAAATACTAAAGATTTTCATCAGTTTAAAGGAATAAATATAGTATCTTGAATTCTCGAGTGTATTAATTGAGAGAACAATATGTTGTAAAGAGGTTAGTTATGTGTCTTAGCAGAAAGACAGGATACAAAGTATGTTTTGTACTCATGAGATAATTATTAAAAAGAGAATAAAAATGTGAATCAAGTTGTTTTAATTTTTAACTATGCTTGAAACAATTATTTTTTCAAATTTGGTCATAGTTAAGGTGGTCATGAATTTTATGACATCTGATTTACTTGATATTTGATGGTTCCAACGAAAATTGTTTTGATGGTTTTAGATAGTTTGTCGGATTAAAATTTGATTCAAGTATGATAAGGTCATTCTTTATATCAGTTATGTTTATGCTAAATTTGAAACATGATTACACATGGTGATTTAATATGAGTTGATAATTAATGTGATAATAATGTAGTTCATGTTGTTTTAATTTCTTAAGATGTTTAAATCATTTAAATTTGAATATGGTCACAGAGTTGGAAATAAATATTTTTATAGACTCCAACTGATCTGAATTATGGTAAGTTCATTGATAACGTCCTAGTAAGAAGTACTCATCGCAATGTGGTTATATTTTTTTGAGGTCGTTAAAATGATTTTAAAGTTATTCTTTGAAATTAAAATGTGATTTATTATGAATAACATACTTTATATTGGTTTTATTTATGTAATATGTGGTACATAATTGCACGCGATGAGTTAACATAAATTCATCTATGATAAGGATGAAGATCTGTTCATTTTTCCTCAGATCTTTTGAAACTGAATTTGATCATAGCTTTGTAGATAAATATCAATTTTGAACTCTGATTGATCTGAAATTCAGTAGATTCATTAGAAAGATCAATTTTAAAATACTCATTGTTATGCGGTGTTTTGGTAATTTGAGGTCATTCAAATGCTGTTTTTAGATAATTTTTGTATCCTGATAATCAATTTGGCAAAAAATTACTCGAATATGATATAGTGGTGATAAAGTTTGTTCTCTATAGTCTTCTTGACTAAATTTTAATGAAGTATTAAGTTCATGTGTTGGCTTAGACATTCCTCCCTATCGGATGAAATTAATACAAGTCATTATAGACTAATCTCTAATTTTTAATTTGATTATCTGTATTGACTCTCCTAAAATGAGTAATATTTGATTGGATCAATGGATCTAGGAATAATGATATTCACTTGACTTAAATTAACATATACTCTTCATCCGAGGTAGCTTTTGTTCTAAATATTGTTGAAGTAAATATCTGAGACCACATATTTATGTTGCATGAGTAGTCATTTTTTCATCAAAAATTTATCGTTCAAGATGCATGTATATCTATGAGGTGTATTTTGAATTTTTATATTCAATGCATCCATAAACATGTCGATTTTTGAAAAATAGTGTTAAGATAAAGTAAAGAGTTTTGTTGAATTTTTTCTTAGTTCTTGATTTGTATATCTATTTCACAAATGATGATATGTGTCATGTTATAAGAATTTTTGAACGGAACATTTTGAACTCTATTTTGATCATATAACGTTTTCAACCAAATTGATCATACTTTTTGGAATTCAAAAAATAAAAAAGAATTCTGATTGATTTGAAATTTGGTAGATTTATAAGAACAACCTTGTAAGAAATTAATTTTTTTTGGATCGTTATATGAGTTTTTGGTCATATTTGATTAAATAGTAGTGAAATATTAGTTTTATGTGTTGGCTTAGACTTTCCTATCCATTGAATGGAATTGATATAAGCACTATGTATTTAATCGTCTAGTTTTGATAATCTATATTAACTCTCTTAAACTGAGTAATATAAGATTGGATCAATGTAATTAGAGAATATTCATTTGACTTAAACTAACAGTAGGCTCTCCAACTGAGTTAGGTCTGTATATGTTTATGGAGTGAATAATCGGTCATTGTACATGTGTATTGCATGGGTAGTTCTCCAATCCCATCGTTTGTCTATTCGAGATTCATATATATATATATATAAATGAGACCTGAATTTTATTATTTGGGATTAATCAAAATATTATGATCTATTTAATGTATTATATCTTATATTCTCGATAAACTTCACGCACCCACTTAGTACTACTTAAGTTTTTCTTTTAATATAGATAAGATATTAATTCAAAGAATGCATTGCACATATACCTTATTTTAGAAGGAATTAGTTTTAGTTTCTAACTAGATAAGAGATGAATATTTGATATATTTATTTGTAACTCTTCTATCATTGAGTTTGATGAATATTTCATTTCTTGTGATACATTGATGTGTGATTTTTTTAATTGATATTATCTCGCATAAATTGAATTTTATTAATATATCTAATAAGAGAAAGTATATTTCAGATTGAACGAAACTTATTGTACACTAGCGTCTAAGTTATTTATTTTGAATAAAACTTCGAGATTTGTTAATGGATGAATATAATGGTTCATTGAAAGTGAAGTCACTACTAAATACCAACATGTGAGTTCTGTTCAGATGGAAAATAACAAAGAGACCTTTCTTCTTGGCAGTGAGAAGTTAAAATTATTTTATTTTGATTTGTGAGTGTATTGTTCTCTCAAATAATAATTATTATATTTCTTTCTATATTATAGGTGATTTATTTGCAGAATTATTAAAAATTTATTTTTGCTAATTTTCTTAACGAAAGAATGATAAAATTAAAGATACATAAAATATACGTCCCATAAATTTATGGATCTTACAAAATATACGCCTCATTTTATGCTATATAAAATATCTCATAGTCAACCCTAATATGAAAGACTTGGTAGTTAGGTCTATTCATACAAAGAATAGGCTTATGTTTCTTTGGATATAACTTTTTTTTTGTTAGAGAGTATTTTATCTCTCAATGTAGAATTTTTAACGCAAATTTAAATTTAGTTGTGTTTCAATATGAATAGGAGACCCTTAATAAGAAATAATAAAAAATGTATCATCACTACTCTAAGAAGAAGAAATCACATGAAAATATTGCTCACAAGTTTTTTTTTATCAATAATAACAATCACCATTAAACTTCTCAAAGTAAATAAATTATTTATTACAAATTCAGACTTGGGACTATTCTTTAGAAATAAGATTTTTTCTACTCTAGGACTTTAAAGTTTAAATACACCCATAAAGGTTCGTTTGGTATTGTGACGGTCTAGCTTAGGATAAAATGTTCCACATCTAGATATAGAGTATATATGTAAGCAGACGTTACTAACTAGTGAAACATATTAAATCATGCGGGCCTAGGTCCAGAATAGACAATATCACTAGGAAATTGAGCCATTACAAATGGTACCAGAACCTCCGTATCGGCTTTGTCAATGTAGTCCAGAGTTCAACTGAATTTAAGAAATGCATGTAAGGCAGGGCAAACCTAAGTAATGAGTCTAGGCAAATCCAATTTGGTGGGCAAACCTCAACGAAGATGCTAAGTCCATAGAGTGAGTGCATGTGACGCCTTAGCTTAAGATAAGAAGTCACACATAGACAAAGCACATGAGAAATGTTGGGTACATAAGTAAGTGGGCCGTACCAACTACTGACGCGTTTTAAGTTTGTGCGGGTCTAGGCCCAGAGCGGACAATATAACTAGTGGATTGGACCGTTACAGGTATGAGGGATAAAAAATAAATAGTCCTAGAATAAAATTTGTTCTTTTGTTTGGTTGTCAAGTTTGGGATAAGTTATCCCGCATTTATATCATAATTATGGGATAAGTTATCTCATATACATGGTAGGATAAGTATCTCATGATAACTAATCCCATGAGAATTAATTATGGGATAACTTGTTCTCAACTAAACGACCCCTAAGAGTTAAGAGTATCATACAACTAACATGAATTGTAGTGCAGTGGCGGGACTGCTTAACCCTTAACCAGATGTCTTGGGTTCGAGCCTTGAGTATGAAAAAAGCCTGTTGGAAATGTCATCCCCAAAATGACCCTGCAGTGCGTAATTCAAATTAAGTCGAGCCTCTAGTGTGAACTCCAGACACCAAGCGAAAAACAAAAAAAGTATCACTAAAGGTACAGAGTCCCCTTGATTATAGAATCACCTATAGTAGAGAGTATTTTCATTAATAATAATAATCAAATTTCTCAAATAAAATAAATTATTTATTACAAATTTACAATAGTCAACTCTAATATAGATAAGATTAGAGTTGGGACTATCCACACAAAAGATAGGCTTAGACTTGGGACAATTTTTTCGAAATAAGATATTTTTCTACTTTAGGAATTCTTAAATGTTTATTTTATAAGATATTTTTCCATTGTGTGATGTGATTCGGAGTATGAAAATTAAATAATCAATCTAATTTTTGGTATAAACGGATGCTCTATACAATAAGAGAATAATTTGAGATAATTATTTTTAAAAATTATGAAAAATAATTTGAAATCGAAGGAGTATAATGTCAATTATTTTCTTTGTCTTGATAAGTGTCACCCTATTCATTTTACGTTAAGTATGAAAAATTTAAAGTACGAGCTGAAGTGACACTTATTTTGAGGCAAAGGTGTTATTAACCTATACTTATTTGAGACAAATTTTTTGTTGTTTGTTAAAGTGATGCTCCCTCCATTGTAAATAGTTGTCATATTTCATTTATCAAAAAGTTATTTTTGACTAATTTTTAAAGCTAAATTAGATTAAGTTAAGTCAATATTTTAAAATCATAATTTAGATATTCAAAAACAATACAAAAAAAATACTGTAAGTTGCATCAATAACTTATTCCTCAAATTATTTTTCAAGACCTAATACAAAATATCAAATTATTTTTCAAGACCTAATACGAAACATCGGTTACTTCCTACCAAATTTGGGATGTTGCTCCTGGATCTTGATCAAGATGATATACATAACAACTAGATAATATTGCTTTCATATATAATCATTGGTGAAAAGTGTTAGAGAAAAATATATAAAGAAAGTAAAAGTCGTATGAAGATATAGAAGTTTGATAATATGAACAACAAATACAAAATTATAGCTAAGTATTTCATTATTCATTCTTAATTAAAGATTTTGAATTTGAATTTTTTTAGCTACGAATTTGTCTTTGTTAGGTAGAACTTTCTAATCATAATATGGACTTTTTGAGGCAAATCCAAATATAGTGAAACTTATATAGGTACCAAACATCGAGTAAAAAATAAAATAATAATAATTTATGCATATTTTGATGATTCTTTTGTTATATAATTATATAGTTTTGATCATCACTATTAAATTCAATCAAACTAATAATTGAAATCCTAGCTCTATCTTGATAGGTAGGTGTAACGACCTATTTAGTCGTTTTGAGCAGCAGATTTTATTTCTGGAAAAACTGGCTGAGACGACGGAACCCACGACGGACCGTCATGGGCACGACGGACCGTCGAGGGTGTCTCGTTCCAAAATACTTAGAATTCTGAAAATTGGGTACTGAAATCGACTCTCTAAACTTAGTAACGGAATGGCAGGACGGACCGTCGTGGGCACGACGGACCGTCACAGAAACTTGAATGGAATGGAGTCTCTAAACTCTGTGACGGAGCAGCAGGACGGACCGTCGCAGGCACGACGGCCCGTCACAGGCTGCGTAATTCCAGCGGGGTCGGATTTCTTTAAATGTTTTAAGGGGCGTTTTGGACTATTCCTGCTATAATTATAAATTTAGTGGGTTAATGTTAATAATTTAACTACTTGAGGGTTAAAAGAGATAACCTTGAATTAATTAATGGGTTAATTCACCATCTTTTATACTTAATTATATGCTAATTAGGGTAAAAGAAAGAGGGTTTGAATAAGAAAAAGAAAAGAACAGAGAGAGAGAGAGAGAGGGGATCGAACGAGAAAGAGGAGAAACGAGAAGAAGAACAAAGCTTTGGGAACTTGCTTGCTTGATTACTAATCTTCGGTGGAGGTAGGTTATGGTTTTTATACTATTCGTAGTAAACTCTTAATAGCGAATGATATGTATTGGGTAGTGTTGTAAACCCTTCTATATGCTTAATTATGTGTTTGCATGTTGTGATTATATAATTGTGATGAAATAAGCATGATGAAGCTATTGAATCCCAAATCTTGAAAACTCCAATCTTGAGAAACCCTAATCTTCTTTGTTAACGATGATGCCTTAGTGTAAAAGAAGGCTGGATGAACGAAAGTAGTGAGATTAGGGGATCGGGTGCCACGTTCCGGTACCAGGATAGTATATGAGGATCGGAGTGTCACGTTCCGACACTAGGATAGTATATGGATTAGGTGCCACGTTCCGGTACCAGGATAGAATATGGATCGGGTGTCACGTTCCGACACCAGGATAGAATGAGGATCGGAGTGTCACGTTCCGACACCAGGATAGTATATGGATCGGGTGCCACGTTCCGGTACCAGGATAGAATATGGATCGGGTGTCACGTTTCGACACCAGAATAGAATGAGGATCGGAGTGTCACATTCCGACACCAGGATAGTATATGAGGAGCGGAGTATCACGTACCGACACGAGAGGAATAAAGATAATGAATCTTGAAAGATGTTAATATACTCAATCTAATGAACCTAATTCCCAAATGAGTATGATAAGGAGGCGTGAGCTCATTGATGATACCTACTCAGTACTTGTGTTTGTAATGACCCCTACTTATATTTGTTTTCTTTGTTAATTGTGGAGTGCAGCAAACGTACCGTCGTCTTCAACTCAACCGCAACTCTAGCCAGTCTTCATTACTCTGGATATCAGGGTGAGCTAATGCTTCTAGCTTGGACTGGATCCTCCTCTTCATGTCTTGATGCCTTGAAGTTCCGGCATGGACTAGCTGTTTATGTATTTTAGCTTCTTAGATACTCTTAGATTTAGTAATTTGAAGTAGATGTTCTTGTGATGATGACTTCCAGATTTTGGGGATAATAATAGTGGTCGAATTTTTAGAAGTATTGAATTGGTTTTTATTAATGAGTTTAAGTCTTCCGCATTACTTTCTGTTGATATTATATTGAAATATTAAGGTTTAGATTGGTTGGTTCGCTCACATAGGAGGGTAAGTGTGGGTGCCAGTCGCGACTCGATTTGGATCGTGACAAACTTGGTATCAGAGCATTAGGTTCGTTGGTCTCATCACACAAGAACGAGTCTAGTAGAGTCTTAAGGAATGGTAGGGGGACGCCTTTACTTTTCTTTGAGAGGCTATAAGACTTTAGGAAAATTTCATTCTTTCTTTCTTTCTTTCGTGCTATTACTTGGATCCAATTGGTATCTAGGTGATACAAATTGGTATCTGACCATCTTCACTCTATTTCGCAGATGGTTAGAACTAGAGCAACAACTGCGCCAACATCAACATCGGCAAGACAAGATGCATTTGAGCCAGCCACTGAGACTGTAGCTCAAAGAGGAGCAGTGGCAAGAGGCTGCGGTAGAGGTCGCGGGAGGATGTCCTCTAGAGGAAGAGGACGAACGCCTGGCCCATCTGGTACTAGGGCGGTGACTCCTCCACCGACTGAGGAAATAGTAAGAGAGGGGAGGATGGGGAGAATGAACAAGTGCAGAATGAGGAATTGCCACCCCAACCTACCCCAGAAATGATCAATCAGGTTCTTGCTTACCTTAGCGGGTTATCTGATCAAGGCCAGACACCTCCAGTGTTTTCTGCACCAACACCTCAGGCTCCGGAAGTACAACATGCGGCTACTGTGGCTCCCCGCATGGATGCCTCATTGGAAATAGGCACATTTCCTCGTCTGACTATAGGGCCTATAATGAGAAATGATCAGCATGAACTTTTCAGTAAGTTCTTGAAATTGAAACCTCCAGTCTTCAAAGGTGCTGAATCTGAGGATGCCTATGATTTTCTGGTTGACTGTCATGAGCTACTACACAAGATGGGTATAGTAGAATGGTTGGTGTGGAGTTTGTGACTTATCAGTTCCAAGGGAACGCCAAAATGTGGTGGCGGTCACATGTTGAGTGTTAACCAACAAAGGTACCACCTATGACTTGGGCATCATTCTCTAGCTTGTTTATGGAGAAGTATATCCCCCGGACTTTGAGGGATAGGAAAAGAGATGAGTTCTTGAGCCTAGAGCAAGGCAGGATGTCGGTTTCTGCCTATGAGGCTAAGTTTCGTGCATTATCCCGGTATGCCACCCAACTATGTTTCAGTCCACAAGAGCGGATTCGCCGTTTTATGAAGGGGTTGAGATCAGAGTTGCGAATTTCAGCCTTACAGGTAGCGGCTACAGCGAAATCTTTTCAAGAAGTGGTAGACTTCGTGATAGAGGTAGATGGAGTGAATCCAGATGACTTCACCATGGCAATGACATCAAAAAGGCTTCGAAAGGGAGGTGATTTTAATGGTTCTTACTCTAGAGGACATCTTTCAGGAGGTTACTCAGTCCGACCAATTCAGTCTTCACTACAGACTGTAGTTGGGGGTCCACCGCAGACTGGTCAACACTTCTCTGAGTTTGGAGGTTATTCCCAGACTTCGTCATTTTCACAAAGACCTATGCTTGAATCCAGAGAGTGTTATGGATGTGGGGAGACTGGACACATTAAGAGGTATTGTCCAAAACAGAGTTACAGACCTCAAATAGTCAGAGGTAGAGGTGGTTATGTAAGAGGCCGTCATTCTGGAGGGCGTGGTGGCCGAGGTAATGGTGGTCACCAAAACGGCCGGGTGATGGACAAATGGGAACTACTGCAGCGCATCCTGGTAGAGGCAATGGGCAGACAGGTGATAGGGCCCATTGTTACGCTTTCCCTGGGCGGTCAGAAGCGGAGACATCAGATGCTGTCATCACAGGTAATCTTTTGGTTTATGATTGTATGGCTTCTGTATTATTTGACCCTGGCTCCACATTTTCATATGTATCTTCCTCATTTGCTAATGGTCTTAATTTACATTGTGAATTGCTTGACATGCCTATTCGTGTTTTTACTCCGTTGGGTGAGTCTGTGATAGTTGAAAAAGTGTATAGGTCTTGTTTGGTGACTTTTGTGGGGAGCAATACTTATGTAGACTTGGTTATCTTAGAAATGGTTGATTTCGATGTGATTCTGGGTATGACTTGGCTTTCTCCAAATTTTGCAATCTTGGATTGTAATGCTAAAACTGTGACGTTAGCCAAGCCTGGGACAGATCCGTTAGTGTGGGAGGGTGACTACACTTCCAATACAGTTCGTATCATCTCCTTTCTTCGTGCTAAGAGAATGGTTAGTAAAGGGTGTTTAGCTTTCTTGGCACACCTCAGGGATGATACTACCCAAGTACCTTCAATTGAGTCGGTTTCGGTAGTCCGTGAGTTTTTAGATGTGTTTCCTGCAGACCTTCCTGGTATGCCACCGGATAGAGATATTGACTTCTGCATTGATCTTGAACCGGGTACTTGCCCCATTTCTATACCCCCTTATAGAATGGCTCCCGCGGAGTTGAGAGAGTTAAAGGCCCAACTTCAAGAGTTGTTGAGCAAAGGCTTCATTAGACCAAGTGCATCCCCTTGGGGTTCTCCTGTTCTGTTTGTGAAGAAGAAGGATGGAAGCTTTCGGATGTGCATAGACTACAGACAACTGAATAAGGTAACGGTTAAGAACAAGTATCCTCTTCCTCGCATTGATGATTTGTTCGATCAGTTACAAGGTGCTTGTACTTTCTCAAAAATTGACTTGAGATCTGGTTATCATCAATTGAAAATACGGGCAGCAGATGTGCCCAAGACTACTTTTCGGATCAGGTATGGGCATTACGAATTTGTAGTGATGTCTTTTGGTATTACGAATGCTGCTGCTTTCATGAGCTTGATGAACGGGATTTTTAAGCCATATCTAGATCTCTTTATGGTCGTATTTATTAATGATATATTGGTATACTCAAAGAGCAAGAAGGAACATGAGGAGCACTTGAGAATGGTATTGGAAATGTTGAGGGAGAAAAAGCTTTATGTCAAATTCTCCAAGTGTGAGTTTTGGCTAGATGCAGTGTCCTTCATGGGGCATGTGGTTTCTAAGGATGGGGTGATGGTGGATCCTTCTAAGATTGAGACAGTGAAGAATTGAGTAAGACCTACTAATGTGTCAGAAATAAGGAGCTTTGTTGGTTTAGCTAGCTACTACCGTCGATTTGTCAAGGGATTCTCTTCCATTGCTTCCCAATTGACGAACTTGACTAAGCAGAATGTTCCATTTGTATGGTCGGACGAGTGTGAAGAAAGCTTTCAGAAGCTCAAGACTTTGTTGACTACCGCACCAATCCTTACCTTACCAGTGGAAGGTAAAAATTTCATTGTCTATTGTGATGCATCCTATTCGGGTTTGGGTGCAGTGCTAATGCAAGAGAAGAACGTAATTGCTTATGCTTCAAGGCAATTAAAGGTGCACGAACGTAATTATCCGACCCATGATTTGGAATTGGCTGCGGTAGTGTTTGCCTTAAAGCAATGGAGACACTATCTATATGGGGTTAAGTGTGAAGTGTACACGGATCATCGTAGCCTACAATATGTCTTTACTCAAAAAGATTTTAATTTGAGACAGAGGAGATGGATGGAACTACTGAAGGACTACGATATCACTATCTTGTATCATCCGGGAAAGGCTAATGTTGTGGCAGATGCCTTAAGTAGAAAGGTAGGGAGCATGGGAAGTCTAGCTCACTTGCAAGTTTCTAGACGTCCATTGGCTAGAGAGGTTCAGACTCTGGCCAACGACTTTATGAGGTTAGAAGTAAATGAGAAGGGAGGATTGTTGGCTTGTGTGGAGGCGAGATCTTCTTTTCTTGACAAGATCAAGGGAAAACAGTTTGATGATGATAAACTAAGCCGAATTCGGGATATGGTGTTGCGAGGAGAGGCTAAGGAAGCAATAATGGATGAGGAAGGTGTTTTGAGAATTAAGGGAAGGGTATGTGTGCCCCGTGTTGATGATGTAATCCACACTATTCTTACAGAAGCTCATAGTTCCGAATATTCTATACATCCTGGTGCAACCAAGATGTACCGTGACCTAAAGCAACACTTTTGGTGGAGTAGAATGAAGCGCGACATTGTTGATTTTGTTGCCAAATGTCCAAATTGTCAGCAAGTAAAATATGAACACCAGAGGCCCGGAGGAACACTTCAGAGAATGCCCATTCCTGAATGGAAGTGGAAGAGAATTGCAATGGACTTCGTGGTTGGTCTTCCAAAGACATTGGGGGAGTTTGACTCTATTTGGGTAATCGTTGATAGGTTAACTAAGTCTGCTCACTTCATTCCAGTCAAGGTGACCTACAAAGTATTTTCTTTTGTTCACTTTTATTTATCGCATTTCTATTGACACACCCATTAACATGATTATCAATTATCATACCAAACTACTTTATTAATTATTCGTAATGTTTAGTGTTAAGCTTTGAAAAAATTATTATGGAAATTATATGCCCCTCAAGCATCCGCGGTAATAAAACTATATCATTTCATAATAATAAAGCAATTTACTTAAAACAAAATATTGTTACCTCAAATTTTGTAGAAATGACTATAAATCACATTTAAAATTTTATGAAAAAGAGTAGTAAACTTAGAAAAATTATTAATGAAAATCCTTCTATTTATAAATAACAAAGAATAATACGAATGTGTTTATTTTGCCTTATTTATTAAACAATTACAACTCATTTTCCTCCACACTTTTTAAAACCTAACAATTAACTTCTGTTTTAAATTGAGTTAATTAACAAGTCAAAAGAAGCCACCAAAATATGGTTTTTGGCACATTTAAAACCTAACAATTATTAATGTAAATTATGTCAGAATTGTGAACATGAAAATGTAATGACTTGAGAATATTTAGTTTCTAAAAAAGAGAGACATATTATACATATATACAAAATTAGATAGTAGTTGAAATCAAAATGACTTGGACCACTAAAATAAGAAAAAAGAAATTTACGTAATGAATCGACTATCAACGTTACGATAAAATGATTGAAATTTATTTATACATATTAAATCAGATGTTTGAATTAAATTCAAAGGGGTCATCCACATGAATATCCTTATTCTAAAGTAGTATTAAATTTTTATACTTCAAATCCAAATTATTCGGACAAGGCTCGCAATAAAAACTATTTTGGAAAATTTTATTTTAAAGGAACTTAACATAGTGTAAGATCTAAATTTTAATATTTGACATGAGTTGTTAAAAGTGGCTATTTCATAAACTTTTTTAGAAAATCAAGCCCAAATCACAACTCATAGGTAAAGGCATACATAGTTGATTGGAGAACCTTTAATAATATTGTTTATCTTGTATTTATTTTTTTATTTTTTTGATGAGCGCGTTGAGTAAAATATAAACAAATAAAAATGAACAGAGAAAAAATAAAAGAAATTGGGATTACGACAAGCACTTATCGTTATGAAACATATTACCCAAAATCACTTATATTGGGTGCAAATATGTATGTCCGTTCATAATTTTATAGATAAGATTCAGTATAGTTTGAATTAGGTTCAATCTCAATTATATTAAGTTGTAAACAATTTTAAGAAAATCTAAATTTGAGCCTAATTTAATCACTTATTTTAACTTGTTTTAAAATTCTTTATTTGTATTGATGTAATGTATGTTCTTATATTGAAAGTATGAATTACTATCTATTTTACATCTTCTAGGTTTTATCTATCAATTTATAATTTTTTATTTTATTTTCTTGAGTTAAAATGCAAATTGTGGTTATAGAAATTAGATAACAATATGTTAAAATTATTCAGATTAAGCACGTCAAATTGGGTGGGTCATGACCCAACCAAATTTAGCCCATTCGAGTCCAACCTATTTGAGCCTGAAGTAAACTTGGGTGGATCATGACCCAACCTAATTTCTATTCAACCCATTTTTAAATCTCCAATTTCAACCTGCTCATTTGATAGCTCTAGTCAACTTTATTTTCTACCCATACAAAAAAGATATTATGTGGTAATCAATTTTTCTTTTGTTCTTGCAAAAATACATCTTCATAGTCACTAAAGTCTTTAACAACATTTATATGGAGTGTTTGTAATAAATATTCATATTATATTATTACTGCTAAATATAATATAACGACAATTATATTATTGCCACCAAATAATTGCCAAAAATTCTTCATTTCTTTTAAACGGCCATTTAAATTCACCATTTTTTCACCAATTAATTTGATTTTTACAATTTAAAACAGAGTAAAATCATAACATGAAAATTATATTCATACACAAAACAATGTGTTACTAATACAAACATTAGTTAAACATACACTGAAAAAATGTACTAAATAATGAAACAATATATTACTAATATTGATTTAGTATAAATATTCAAAGTGTTTACTCTTACTAGCTAGCAAAGCTTGACATTCACAAAGAAACATCAAAATACAAAGAACTAACCATATTTTAAAAAAAAAAACTTTTAAAATATTATATATACAAAAAAAAAAAAAAAAAACTTTGAACTAGCCTACGATGAAAGAAATATCAATTAACACTCCTTATATAATGATGACTCCACCATTATTACTATCAAATTCTTGGCCAAAAATTTGATTTGATTGTAAAAAGGTTCACTCAAAAGGACAATGTAGGGTTTTTTTTTTGGGCAATTGCAATCCATGGTAAGGGCCACATATATACTGTAATTTTGTAAGCGCGGTATAAAAAGAACAATGCACAGTATATACGTAAACCTTACCGTTACAACATGTAAAGAAGTTGTGTAGATTTAAAAATAAAGGAAAATTATTCGATCTAGCAATGTTGGTCCACATATTATTTTTTGTAGTGGTACTTTAAAAAAGTTACCTAACATAGTGATATCATGCAATTTTATAGCATATATCATATACATATATTTGTATATCTAAAAATCATAATCGTCACTTACTACACATCTACATGATATACGAGTGCGGAGTTAAAAGGGTAAAAAAATTGTCAAAAATTCCAAAAGGGCATATCAATTTCTTTTAAAACTAAAACGGTAAAAACGCTAGCGACTTGTAACTTCTGAAAAAGCGAAATCGCTGCCATAGCAGCGATTTCTTAAAATTGCCTTTTTAAAAAAAATAAAAAATTAAACAAATCGCTCCACACGGAGCGATTTTCAAAATAAAAAAAAATATATTGTTTTTTTCTATAAGTCACTGCTTCTGCAGCGACTTCCATCAAATTTTTTATTTTTTTTAAAATTTTTTTTGTTTTATTTAAAAGAAAAATTGATTCAATTTTTTTTAAAAAAAAATCATTGGCAGCGATTTTTAATCAGTTTTTTTTTAAAAAAAAATCAAATCGCTGTAAAGGCATCGATTTACACTAAATTTATATTTTTTTAAAAAAAAATCAATTAAATCGCTACAAAAAAAATTAGCCGATTAAATTAAGTTTTCAAAAAAAAATAAAAATTTAAGTGTAAAGCAAAAAATGTGTTAATTAAGAATTCATTTTATGTTATGAATTCTTAATTAACACATTTTTTGCTTTACACTTAAATTTTTATTTTTTTTGAAAACTTAATTTAATCGGTTAATTTTTTTGCAGCATTTAATTGAATTTTTTTTAAAAAAAATATAAATTTAGTGTAAATCGCTGCCTTTACAGCGATTTGATTTTTTTAAAAAAAAACTAATTAAAAATCGTTGCCAATAATTTTTTTTTAAAAAAAAATTGAATCAATTTTTCTTTTAAATAAAGCAAAAAAAAAATTGATGGAAGTCGCTGCTTCTGCAGCGACCTATAGAATTTTATTTTTTTTTGAAAATCGCTCCGTGTGGAGCGATTTGTTTAATTATTTTTTTTTAAAAAAAAAGAAAAGGCAAATTTAAGAAATCGCTGCTATTGCAGCGATTTCGCTTTTTCAAAAGGTACAAGTCGCTACATCGTGAGCGATTTTACCGTTTTGGTCTTAAAAAGAAATTGATATGCCCTTTTGAAATTTTTGACAATTTTTTTTACCCTTTTAACTCCACACTCCATGATATACAGTTCGATACATATGCATACACATAATAATTACCAATTGTATAATATTTTATGTTATATTTTGAAATTGAAATGTTGCTACGATTTTAAAATATAACAATACCTCGCTATATTTTTCGTAAAAATGAGTGTTGATAACGCTATTTATGAAATTTTCGAAGAAAAAAAGAATCATTACTAGGTCCTTCTTTGGCAATTTATATGTCCTTGGACTTATTCTAGAGCCATGGCCCATGTTGTTGTAGCCCAAGAAGGAGACAATTGGGCCTACATATTTCTCATTTGAAGACAATCCATTGTCCAAAATTCTTGCATCTTGTTCACAATGGACCCCTTACTCCACCATCCTTCTTGTACTCTTGTTTCAATTAATTGGTTTATTGAAGTTTCCCCACCACAAAAGGAAAATTATTTATTAAAAAGAAAAAAAGGATGTTTGGTCTCATCCCTCTTTAAAATTTTTAAAAATATAATATGCAGAGAAAAAAAAGGCAATAACATATCTTTCAAGTGTTTTTTAATTGATTCATATATTTTTTTTGGGAATAAATGTAATTTTGAAAGATAGACATGTATACCATCACACAATAAAAGAGGTATAAAAATAATGTATATCACTATTAATTTCGTATATATTTAACCAAACGTGATATAAAATAATCTCATAGTACTTTTCAGAGTAATTTCCAAAAAAGAAAAAGAAAAAACAAGTAAACAATAATTTTGACATATTATTGTTCTTTCAAATGCTTATTTGTTGGGAACAAAGAGATATGTGATAGAAGTGTTTTGAAGAAAATAAAAAATTTATATAAAAAAAATATGATAGAAAGTTAAAATAACATGACCTGATTTTAGAAGTACTTGATTCTAAAATATAAAATTTCATTTACTCAATTTGCTTGTTACTATTCTTAAAATTTTGAGAAAGAATATATGCTTAAAAATCAAATCAAAATATGATAAAGTGAATCGATAATATTCAAAATCAAACTAAACCATCTTATAAGCAACATGCCCTTCAATAATAATATTTTGCAAATATAAACTACTTTCTTATGAAAAGGAAAAAAAGAATAATAATATTTTGGGATATATATACCAATAATTTACCCTAAAATTATAGACTTTCACATGTAAAAATCATTCTCATTTTCCATCTTGCTCAACTATCAATATTATTAATTGAATAATCAATAGTTATCTACTTATATATATATATATATATATATATGTATGTATGTATGTATATTCCTTTGTACCAAATGGTACAAATTAATTATGGGAATTCATTGTCATGAATTGGTATAGTAAAACCATTGGAGTTCTATTTTCAATCTAGACGTAAATCGAAGTAGTTGAGTTATCTGTTTTAAATCTCGATTAATTTGATTCACATATTTTAAAAGTATTTCATTTATAAAAATAACGTTTATAATAAAATATTTAAATCGCAGATACCAAAATCAATGAAATTAATTGTCACTTTTCTAAAGTTATGAATATCATGGCCATAATAACATCTATATCCCACTCATAATCAACAATGGCCTCCCCCCCTCCACCCACTATTGACTTTTAAGAAGAAAAATAAAATTCAAAACTTTTGTAGCAATTTATTTTGGTCCCTTAGGGAAAATTAATGATTGTTCAAACAAAGATAAATTAAGAGTTAATAAAAGGAAAGTAAAAGGAGGGTTGATAATTCATCATATGAAGATTTTTTAAAAAATGGTTTTAATGTTAAATGGGTGCGTAGAGTTATCTGATACTCGAGTTTAGCTAATAGCAAAAAATAAAATAAAAAAATTAGAAGATTTTAAGATTTTACATGTGGGTAATATAATTTTTTATATACCTAATACTATAACATTTGAATAGAGGATTGTAACGAAGAATATTCAGCTAATTACCCTTCAGTTTATATTATATTGCTCTGCCACAATATGTGATTGTTGGAAATACCACGATGAATTAATCGAAATACGCACAAACTGATATTAAAAATATTTGACTAATGTGTGGTTTCAATCGTACTTACATTTTCTCTTGTGATATTACTTCACATTGAAATGGTTTCTTCTACCAACATTGATGTTTCTTTGCTATTCATCACATCTCCAAGTTATTAGTAGCTCCAAAAGGAGGAGTCCAAAGGGATAGCATGATCCAAATTCATTTTACTCTTTGAAGTAACATATTGTGTTGTTCGAATACTTTGAAATTACGTGTTAAATCCTTCAAAAAGTAATGCATTTTTTGGAAGATCTGATCGATATGACAACATTTTGAAAAGACCAAACAACATAACAAACAGAAAGTAATGTTGCTCGAACCCTAAAAAAAACATTGTTGTACCATATTGAATCCTTCCAAAAATACAACATGTTTGAAGAATTCTACACGTACCTGTTAATATTTTTGAAGAATCTGAACAATATAGAATAGAAACCGGATCAATGCGATCCCTTTGGATGCCTCCTTAAGTTGCTGTCAAAATCAAGAAAAATTATCTTCATATTTTTCTTCTTTCTTCAAAGTTCAAAGCTTTTAAAAGAAAAAATGGAGAGTTGAAATTTTGGGATTGGAGACATAAGAAAGTGTACAAAGGGTGAGTTAATATATAAAAGAAAAAAGAAACAACAAGTGCTTTAGCTACATTGAATTATATGCTAAAAATTACTCTAACTTTCACTTAGTTTATAGTCTTTCAAATTATTATTTTTTGGCAAATTATGAGAAGAATTTTCTTGTCTACCCATAAAGGTAAAAATAAATAAAATTAAATTAGTAGACCCCATTCCTTAACAAACTAAACAGCCACATGGGAGCTAGGTTTTACAATAGTGGGTCACCATCCCTTCCTAGTCAATTATTTATTTTGTTTGTGATGACGGAGTAGTTAAGTAGGTATTTTTTCATTATTAATTAGATATTACAGATCGAACTTGTATAAATAAAGTCATTTTTATGTTAGATAGTATTTTTTAGGGTGAATTCAAATCAGTAGAAGAAATAAAAGTATATTTATTTTGTATTAACTAATAAATATGGTAGGGGTGTGAAGTGATTAATACCATTCGTTCTTAATCAAATATATTAAATTTGAGCTCTTGTCAGATTAGAGTTGTTTCAATTTGGGTCGAAAACACTATAATCTCAAAGTGCTTCCTTTAAGCGAATAAGAATTAATCAGATTAAAATTTGATCGAACATCGAATCGAAAATATATATTTTTTAAAAATTTCTTTGAATCCTTGAAACTTCCATCTACTATGCTTATTTCTTAAGGAATATGAACCCTCTTTCTCTTTCTTTACGTAACTAATCACATGATTACAATTATAAAGAATTAGGTTAATTTATTTAAAATAATAAAAAGAGACATTGTAATGATGTTATCATATAATTGAGTCAGAAACACATGTAATGATGGATACTGTTAGATCTGACCATATGGCTAGCTAAATAATTAATTAAGGTGCTAAATAATATTCAAAATTTTATGTTGAGTCAAAGATTTCATAACATAATATTACTCGATCGTGGAGTGTTTATGAAAAATAATATTTTGATTCTTATAAAATAATAGTAAAATTACGCTATATACATATTATCATTTTTAAATTTTACTATATATATTAGAAGAAGTGGCTCCCTTCTCTCCGTATATAATACGAGGCAAGAAAATCATTAAGGCTCGTATATTTTCTTTTTTTGAATTGACCTATCGTAAAGAGAAAAAAATAAAATGAAATACTCTAGACTTTTATTATTTTTTCAAATTAGTGATTTGACTAGATTCAAAAATGCCTCCGTTTATTATGAATATACTTATTTGTAATGATGATTTTTGTAGTGTAAAAAGTTATTAAATTTGTCACACAATAAAAGTAAAATATTTTAATTAAAAGGGACAAAGGACATCAATGATGAGAAAGTGGCTTTAAGTAGTTAAGTTACAAATCAATTATTTCCCTAGCTCATGCATGTGTGTAGTTAAACACAATTAACCAAATTAAAAAAATATCTTACCCCAAGAAATCTTTCGCCCTAAGTAAGGTCTAACTTGCTTTCTCCCGGGATTCTAAAAAAGGAGAAAATTGTAAATAATAGCAAATTAATAACCTAAAATAAATGGAGTAGCTAAGATTTGATTTAATTATGCTCCATAACAAACGTTAGCCAAAGTTTGTCAGGCGCCTCTTTCTCAAAAATCTCGCTCGCCACCCTCCTTCTGCTCGCCTCTCTCGCTTTATACACAGAAGTGTATATATTCTGTTTCTGTTTTGTATAAAGCTAGAGAAAATTGTATATACACATACAAAAACATTTATCTTCATGTTATACACTTAATTATACAATTTACAAACATTTTACTCCAATTCAATTGTAGACAAATGCAAATTTTATACAAATATTGCAAAGAAAAAGGCCAACGAATTATACAATTGTGAATTATACAATTGCAGTGAAATACAATTTTCTCTAGCTTTATACAACAAAAGTGTATATATTGTGTTTCTCTTTTTGTATAAAGCGAGAGAAAAACATATATCTTCTTGCGATACACTTATAATTATGCAATATACATACATTTTAATTCGATTCGATTGTATGCAAAACAAATTTTATAAAAATAATGCAGCGAATTATTCAATTGTGCATTATACAATTGCAGTGAAATAGGATAGCGAATTATATAATTGCAGCGAAATAGACCAGCGAATTATACAATTGTATATGTATAACGAATTATACAGTTTTATGTTTGTTATGGAGCGCAATTATGTAAACTTTATTATAGCATACAAGTATGAATTTTTTATTTGCTATATGTGAAAGTTACCCCTTTCCCAAAAAAACATAATTGAAATAAAGCTATGATTTTGAGGAGCTTAAAAAATTATTTAAGAATGAACCCCACCCCTCCTCCCCCACCACACATACACAAAGCAGAGTAATATAATGTAAAAATTAAAATATAATCAAATTTTATTACGAATACTGAATATTGAAAGAACAAAAACAAAACGCTAAGTAAAAATATACACACATAACAGTAGTGGAGTAGTGATATGGAAAGGAAGAATAAGGAACAATTTGTGAGGAAAAAGGGTTGAAAATATTTTTCTATTAATAATGGAATCAAAAGTATATTTAAGGATTATTCCTAGTATTCTTATATATAATATAATATATAAAAAAAAATCACACAAAAAGGTAAAGACTGATTTTCCGCTCGACAATTTAAAATAATATTAATTTATTATGGATCAATTATTATTATACATTAAAGTGAGAAGTTATATCAATAAATTATGATTTATTGATAAGAAGATAATGTGTATGACATTTCAATTTTCATTATTTTTATTAATATAATTAATATAAGTGCTAATTTTTTTTAATAATTAATATAAAGCAGCTTTAGTAGCAAAAATGTTTTAATTAATTAAGTTAATTGATACTAATAATCTTTGCTTTTTTTTATCCCACGCCTTGTAGACAACACTAATTATAATTTCAAAAAACAAAAAAAACACTTTCAATTGTATGTCAAAACACTTTTATTATTTCCTTTACAAACTAATTATGAAACTCCATAATGCTCATACAGACATGTCCATTTTCTAAATAAATAAATTATAAAGTATCAAATTTGTTTTTAAGAAAATTCATTTGGTGTCTTTTACTTTGTGTTAGAATTCAGAAGTTTGTATATTGCGATATTCATTTTCATAGACGATGTTTTTAATATGATCTTTTTTTTAATTTTAGAGGCTCAAACTCAAGATTTAATTAAGAATAGAAGAATTTTAATTATATGATAGCTCGACTGAATGTTGATAATTAAAAATTAATTTCGTTTACGATATATACTGTATACAAGTATGTGATATTTTCTTGGATATATACATGATATAATAATCGATTTTCAAAAATTAGACAAACTCATTAAAAAAAATTCCTTAATAATATTAATTATGTGGGTATTTGACTTAATTATATTAATTTACTCATAAGAAAGTATTGAAAGACTACTTAGAAATATGTTGAGGTAATTTGTTAGATAAAATTTAAGGATAAATTTAGGGAAATTTTTTTATACCTTTTTATTTTTTTTAAAACTCACTTATTTTAGACCAAATTTGAAAGGCTAGTTTTTGTTTTTTTTTTAATTGTGACCCGAGGAAAAGTTATATATATTTTTGGAAATAGGAAAATATATATTTTTTTTATGGAAAAACTATTATAAAAGTATATTAATATTACGGTATCGTAGCAATTATGTGGATGGATCTTGCAGATTTAAATATTTAGGAATTGAAAATGGTAGTAATTAATCAAAGGGGACCTTATGATTTTTCTGTAATTATTCGTATTTAAGTATTTTGCCTTTGTCATGAATTCCTTTTTGGATACAATATTATAATAATAAATTTAGCAAAATTTTATAAGAAAGTAAATTTTTTTTAAATAAAATAAAATACGTTAAGTTTATCGAAGATAGAAAGAATGTTATTAAAAATTTTAATTTCGATTAAATGAATGGTGAGAAAGACATAGTAACAAACAAGCAATAACAATAACAAAATAATAAGATATCTAGGTGAACGAAAAAACAAATAGTGATAAAAAATTAAAAATAGGAATGATACTAATATTTCTGAAAAAGGTAACTAAAATACATTGAACTATAATATTCTGAAAAAGGGAACGAAATACGTCTGACTACCTACCAACCTTCGATTTTAATTTTCGACCTTTCACATTTTCCTAACAAGGGTGATGTGTCCTCATTCAGGTAAAGTTGGAGATATTTTGCCTAATCATGGTCAACCTTCACACTTCCTAATTATGGACGGGGGCGTCTGAACATGTCCTCTCCGAATGTCTGAATTGTCTTAGTCTCATTTTCCGTATATTATCCTCTCGGAAGGCCATTCTCAACTTGTTTTGAATATCTTAATTATAATCTTATCTCTCCTGATGTGTCCACCTCAATATATCTTCATCTTTGCCACTCACATCTTTACGATATCATAATTTTGACAGATCAACACTCAACCTCATTAAGCATAATCAAACGAGAAGATCGATGTCATTATCACCTATTGACTTTGCTTTTGTATAATCTATTGATTAGAAGAGATTAGGTATTCAAGCTATTAATGTGAGGTAGATTCGAAAAAGGATGATTCTAGTTATATTTTTGAAACTATTCATATATATACTTCACGTTATATTACTTACCACTTCATCATAATATTTCGACGATATATTTTTAACGATAACATAAATGTCATGTATAACGTACCCGTTGATACCTACAACTATGCCACAGCTGTAATGCATCTCTTTCAATGACAGATCATAAAAAAGATTTATTGATATAAAAGCAAAAGTTAGAAAATTAGAAAATACTAAAAACCCTTTCTACTATTTAATTTTATTTAATTTTTGTAGTACTTTTTTTGGTCCCCCTTCTAGTGAGCAGATAGAAAATAAAATTTTTAAATAATTAAAAAAATTATAAGTTGCAAACAAAAGATGTAAAAAGTGTACATAATATTGGGCCATATATGAGGGACATTTATATCAATATTAATTGGAATTTTATTTGACTAGATTTTGTAATTGTTCCCTTTTATGACTACTTTTCTGCCATCTATGTTGTTATTTGGTTTGTTACTGACCAGAAAAAGGGTAATTTGACATTTTTTTTTCGAATTTTAATTTTTTTAATCAGTCGTGTTAAAAATATTTCACGAATTTACGTAATAATTTTTAATCGTCAATGGTGTATATTTGATATATAAGGTGTGCATACATTAGTAAAGTGCGGATTATATTTTTAAATATTTTTTTCTTTTTTTTTCATTAATTATTTACTATTTGAAGTTTATAACAAAATTAATTCAAAATCATATTAGATAGACCCGCGATACGTGAAAGGCTCCTTCTAAGAAGGCTTTTTTAAAAATAAAAAGAATCTGGTCCTACAACACTTTCTTATATGATTTTGACAAATCCCACTTCTTCATCCTTCCTTTTCTTTCGTAAGTTAGCTTTGGTGATTGAGTTTAATTTACGTTTTATTTAATATGATATATATTAGTGTTAGACCTTTCGATGTGGTTCTTTAGATTGGTTGTCCACACCCTGTAGTGATAGGACGATGTCTAGCTAAGCATGCATATCTTGAGAATCGGATAGATTTAAACGCGTAAAAGTTAATGAATAGAAAAGAGTTTTGTATTGATACTAGAAGAGATTTCGATCGTGAACTTCCGTATATGATTATGAGAAATCCTTTTTCTTAGACTAGTTTTGAAGTTAAGTTAAATTTAATATTTATTTAATAATATTTCATTTTTTTGTATCAATTAAAAATTCAAAATTCAAATTTTTTTGACTAAGATATGAAGGGTGGGGTAGAAAACTTTTAAGATAAATTATGTGGAAAATTTAATATCTTAAAATTAGATATTGCAAAGACTAGTAGTAATTAGAAATATCAGAATTGTTTTTTTTTCTTTTCAATTCTTGATAAACTAATATTAAAAAAATTGATCTGACTAGATATAAATTGTTCTTTGAGTTATTTTCAAACGTCAAATAAGAACTTTAACTTAAAAATTTTTAAATTTCAAACTAACAACTTCAAATAATTATAACTAAATTATAAATTAAATAATTTATAAATTTTTTTGTAGATTTACTAAGCAAAACTACTTATTCAATTGAATCAGCATATATCTGAATTCTAAAGTTTTAAATTTTTTTCAGTCTATCAAATATCAAATCAAAATTTCAATTTTATAAGTTCTAAATTTCAAATCTATCATTTCAAAAATATATAATTAAATTATAAATTTATAAAAACTATTAAATCAATCGAATCAAATCGTATCTGAACTTTTAACTCCGCCCCCCGTACTGCTAAATTAATTTGTCCACTGAAGAAACATCAAAGAACAACATTGCAGGCTTCGCTGGATAGAGGCCCCTGCTAATGAGATATCTCATTTCACAGGTGTTTGGAATTATTATACATCGATGATTATTTATATTTTACTTTATTACATAAAATTTATTCTAAAGTCAAAATTTAATAATAAGTATATATAAACTTGTATGAAAAGAGTAAATTAAAAGATTTCACCATCATCATCGGTGTCAGTCTGACTCAAAAATAATACATTAAAGATTTTTTTGAGTAAGTTTAAGTATCCATTTATGCTTTTTTTACCTAATTATGATTAGTATGTTTTGCTACCTAATTACCAATAATTTATGAATCAGTTTAAATATAATATACTTTCTAATGCAAGAACTAAAAAAACACTGGAAGGACCGAATATGTTTATTATTCAATTTCATATAAGTAAAATTAAAGATCACAGATATTAGTTGATGTCGATTTAAAGAAGACGTGTTTATGTATAGATTAGTTGTATTTTTTTTGTTGTTCAAAATGTACAAAATTAAACAAACCAAATCTAGTGGTATTGCTAGTTCCACGATTTATCTTTTGTTGTGCCAACAACTTCAATGAAATTTGAGGTAAGTGTTGTGAGAATGTCTTTAATTAGCTATTTTTTTGGTGAGACATTAATTCAATGGCCCAACAATGTATTTTTCATCTCAAAATTGATTAAAAGCAACTCCTATGAACTTTTCAACTTGACAATAGGATGGTGTGGTGGGACTATCATGTCTCCTTTTGCACTAATTTAATTAATTGTGTCCTTTTGGTGAACAACTTATTAATTTTGTACATGTGACTTTTGAAAGGTTCTCTCCTTAGGATAAGATTTACATATATTTTAATTTTTTTTTTAGATTTATTTACGAATATTGATGATTTTCATGACTTATCTAATTTGTTTAAATTGAGACGAGATTGTGTCCTTTTGGTGAACTTCTTAAGAATGCACATGATTGATAAACAAGTCGAAGATGTTTAGAATTAGAGTTTTTAATTTTGAACATACACGTCCTTTAAAGGATGGAGTAAATTCAGAATGTCGTGCAACAAGTAGATTGATTGGAGGAATAGTCGCACCTAAATTGAGGAATCACAAGAGAAAGTACACTCCAATTGATATCATGAATGACGTTAGATTGAACTTAGATATTGATATTGACTACATATTGGCATGACGAGCAAAAGAAAAGGCATTAGAATCGATAATGAAGTAACCAACTACGTCTTATGGAAAGCTGCCTGGATACTCATATACCTTGGATAAGACGTACCCTTGTTCACATATTCGAATGAAGAAAACACCCGAGAACGAATTTTTGTATGTGTTTACTACGCTGAATGCTCTTATGAAGGGATTTGATCATTATAGGCCGATTGTTGTAGACGTTAGACACCTCAAATCACCATATATTAGTGCATTCGTATCAGCCAACACTTTAGATGGAGCATGTATTTTAGATACATAAATACAATATAATTTTATTTCTTCGTTTTAATACTTTTTATACATTTTAAAAGGGAATATATTATCTTAGGCATACAAAGTTATTGTTTCAGAAAATGATGTTATTTGCTATTTATTAATTATATATATCCATAAAATATAAATAAATCTATATTATTTTGATATAAAATGTAGTTTGCCATTTTCTGTATTTTTCCTTACTTTTACCTACACAAAATATTTTGTTGATGAATTGTGGTCCAATATATTTATAAACTTCAAGTTCAGCTAAAGTTGTAACAGGCCTATTAGAGTTGTGTCCACTAAATATTAAATTCTATAGGACTTAGATGAACATGCATGTTACAGTCCATTAATTACTTGCTGAATGAACTGAACAGGTATTTTCTTTCGAGGCCTCATTTATTTACATTTAATAATTCAATTTTAACTATCATAATTGTTTTTCCACCAACACTAACCACCATTTACGATCGTTATCACAAGCTACCACAATAACCCATGAATCACCCTCTTTAGTCACCATGTTATATCACGACCATTGTTAGCTATTACCATCATCTTTCACAACTATCAACCGTCATCACCAAACTACTAGCATCAACCTCTACTCTCAATCACCATCACCATCACCATCACCACGAGCTACTAACACACCTCACCATTAGCCAACATTATCCTGACCGACATCTACAACCACCATCGCTAGCCATTACCTACCCTACATAGCAACTGTGCCTGAAGGTGCCATGCCTCTGATGGAGGGAACTAGGCCCTTGTAAAGAGAGAAGAAGGTCCCTCAGCGTGAATCATGTCACTGAAAGCACCAAGTGAGCCTCCCAACGATGCTACATTCCAGTCCTAATAAGGAATATTGACATGTTCAAGAAAAACGCGATAGGATCATCGTTGAATGGTTAGAACTTGAGATAGTTCTTTGAATATAGCCATCAAGAAGAGAGCCAAGACTAGTATTTAGCATACTACAGGACTCACGAATATATAAAGAGCAGAGCTCTATTACCCAACTCATCGAAATACTTAAAGTGATCAAATTTAGCTGAAGTCGTTACTCATTACAGATAAACTGAATCATCAATAGCAATTCCCACAGCTTCTTCATTAGACAGTGCCCAGCAACTATGCTAGCGGCTTTTTAAAGATTTATCAAGCCCCCAGACCATATTCTCTTAACTTTGTTAGTTCTGCTGAGTCCATTCAAATCAGTGACATAGAGTCAAAGCAATCAGCATGATGATATAGGAAAATCGAGAAACTTTTGTATGATTAAGCAGTAGGTGCCACTTAAAGAAAATAAGCTGTCAAGCTAAGCAGTCTGAAAATGTCAATGGGTAAAGTAAATCTTTAAAAACCAGTATCAACTTGCATTATTTTTCAAGCACACAATCTAGGCAGTCAAAGAGCTATTTCACCGTAGAACACACCATATAACACGACAAGAAGGATAAGTTCCGTGTCTAGAACCAGCTTGCATAGCAACTTTAACTTCTCTCCTTCAATTTAGTAGTACAGATACCGATACAAATAACACAACAGAGTTCGACTTGTTATGCTTTTCAAAAAGAACTCAAGAAGCAAAAATACAGAAAAATGTTAAAATATCACACACAGTTCCATAGACATGCAGAGTACAAAGGCTACACTTCCTGTGGCAGCACCAGCAACAAATCTTTTGCGATTAGTTGCCTCCTCATTATCAGTTACGAAGATGGTACCGTTATTTTTCATAAGAATAGAAGTTGATTGACTTAAACGGAGCTATGCGTAGGACATTGATATGATGGAACCAGCAACAAATACATACAGATATTATGGATTCATATAGCTGACACCAACTAGTTGTGTCTAAGTTGATTGATACAAAAAGGTATTTCATATTAATTCATAGACAACAAAACAGAATCATAATAACAACAACGACGACTAGGCCTTTATCACAATATTCCTATTCCGTTGTATTTAGTTCACCTCTTAAAATAGAATAATAATCAGTATGCATTTAATCAACAAATTCAAGTACATAAAAGAAGATAATAACCAAACAAAAGTGATCTCCTTTAAACAAAGAGGATTAACATACTAACCGTTCCTCGCGACAAAAGATTCAAATTTTTGGTTCTCAACTTGAAATATCAACTGTGCCAACGCGCTCATTTTCCGGCAAAATTGACCAATTTGGAGACTGCACAGCTCTTAACCACTTAAAATCATCTACATTCGACCAATTCCCAGTCTCCTCACCAAGATTAGCTTCCTCAAGATCCTTCTCAATCCCTTCATACTTTAAGCAATACGGTGCAAACCTTACACCATCACTATCCTCGATTATCGGTCTACTCCTCACTCGAAGATAAAAATCACATCTTTTAGCTTGATGAATCCGAATCTGATGTGATGCCATAACGAACACACAGTTTGTCACTTCTTCAATCAACACAGACCCAAAAACAGGTCCAACGTATACCTTACAATCAATCAGTTTATGCACAAACAATGCCCTCACACTCCCCATTAATCTCACATCACAACCCTTTAATTCTGATAAAACAAATTCCCTAATCTCTTCATCATTACCCCTACCGAATTCCTTAACTAATACCTCATTTTCTTTGCCCCTAAACCCTGGTGAATCCAAAACCCTTAACACTGAATCCTTTGATTCCACATTTGGAACTTCTGATACGGTGTCGTTCTGCGTTGTGATTTTCTTCGTTGATTTGTTTTTGAAAGAGAATTTCTTCCTTGGGATTACTTCGCTCGTAACATGTTCGACTAATTGTTTTAGATCGGTTATAGTTTTGAGGCATGTACGGACTTCGTAGGATGGTAGGGAAAAGGAGTTTTCAGCGACGAGTTTTTCGAGATCTGCGATGGATATTGAGACGTTGTCGAGTTCGGATTTAAGAGTCGGATTGGTATGCGGATCAGGCGTTTGACGGATGCGAGAGAGTGTGGATTCAATGGAGTTTTTGGATTCGGAGAAACGAGAAAGAAAGGAACTTGTGGAGATGAACGTAGAGTTCGATTCCGAATTAGGTTTGCGAGCCAAACGGGATTGGTGTGAGTTCGAAAGGCGCTCGATCATCGCCGCATGCTTCCGTTGGAGAGCGGAATCCGCCGCCGGGAGATTATCGTCTTCTTCCATAGATGAAGAAGTTGCACAGTACTTTGTTCGGACTTTAGACAAATTGCACTTTGGTCTCTCTAATATTTTGGAATTTGAGATCTACACCCTTTTGGCGCTTAAAATATAAGGCGCTTAAAAATATAAATTCGAAACTTATAATCTCAAACTTATCATAGGCGGAGTTAGGTAAGATAAAGGGGCTCGTTGGAACTCTTTTTAAATGAGAATAAGACTCAAATTGAAACGATAATAAGATTCAAATTTTGAAGTGTAATAACTTGGAGAAAAATGACTTCCAAGTGGGATGTAACCAAATCTAACATCCAGTTTGTTTGGAGTAGAGAGAGGTCATTTCCAATAGACCACTCATGGCTCGAAAACACCCAATCCATTAATGGAAATAGAGTTGATGGAAATTTAAAATAAACATAGGCCAAAAAGTGTCACCAGGACCATTTCATTGCAAGCCATACAACAACTTACAAAATGAGCACCTTTCCACTCTGCAATTTTCAAGCACAAAATGCTTCTTTTTTTTTTTTCATCCCCAAGTTTAGTGTACTTATATCTTATATGTCATAAATATACCGCGAAAAAGAAGAAACAGAAAAACCCTATAAGTTTCACCTCGAGCTTCCACTTCAGCTGGCAATCCAATATTTAGCAGAGACATTGGAGTTGAAGTCTTGAAGATACATCGATTCATCATCCTAATTGACCGGCTTGGTCCTTTCAAAAAGAGTTATCTAATTTCGTGTTCTGTTATCCAAAACCAACTTGAGCAGAGCTACGTTGTGAATTTCTTTGGCTAGTGGCTAGGCTGGATAATTTGCCAGCTTTTTCTAGTCCACTTTTGATCCAAGCAATGTTGTTTAAATCTGTGGCCATAGAAGCTAACTCATGGCTGAGGAGGGGAGGATGTTCCTCGTAATCAACAAACTCGGGACCCAACAATGAACTTTTGGAGGAGCTCTTGGACGTAGCTGCACAGCAACCATGCCCGCAACCCTGAGGAACTATGGTTTCACCAGATACACCTTCAAGAAGTTTGCATATATCAAAGTCTGGTGAGAATGTGTGGATCAGAGGCCCCTGCATTGGCACTATTCTTGAAGTTACAGAAGGGTTATAAACATTAAATGCGCCAATTTTCTGAGTTGGATGAAGAGCAGGTGGATCGCTGTTTCCTATAGATGTAGGACGACTTCTTTCAGAAGTGAAGTGTGGAGTTTCCTCGGGAATGCAACACATCTCATATATTTGAGCTTTGTTTTCAGACTGGCTGGGAATGCACTCTGTACGACTAACTTCCAGCATTTCCAGGGGCTTAGTTTGGTTAACACCTTCACATGACATAGTTTCTTCAGATAATGCCCTGGCTTTGTAAATGCTACTATCATCTAACATCATGCTGCGTATTGGTTTAACCCTCCATACCCCTGCAAATCGACGCCTTAGTGTAGAGTTCCAGTGGTTCTTAATTGCATTGTCTGTTCTACCAGGGAGCAATTTTGCAATTGCGGCCCATTTATTTCCATGGACGCCATGCGCATTAATTATAATGTGGTCTTCTTCATCTGCAGCAAAGTAAGCTTTGATTAGGCTTCAGGGAAGAATATGGTCATGACTCATGAGAATAACATGGATCCAGGAGATTCTCAAGGCAAATGATTACACTTGCTTCAACTAAATTAAACTACACATGAATAGAATTCCCTAAACCAAGATAATTTGACTATTAAACAAATTCACAGAAAGAAAAACTCGTAAGCATTATCTTAACTGTTAATCTACCGCCTTTTAAGGAAAATGCACTTGCTCAGTTGGACAGAACTGTGATGTGATGCTGAAAAGAAACATCACAATATTCATACTTCGGTGTAAAGTTTATGCATCAAATCAAAGTTTAATGTTTGTTCTAAACTTCATTAAGCATAGCAAGACCAAAAGTAAAACAAACTACAAGAGCAGCTTCGGTTAATAAAATAATCGATAGACATCGATGAAAAGTAATACAATTATGCCTAGATATATCCGTTTGTACTCTTTGCTATCACCAAGCACTCGTCAAATTGACCCATTCATGCAGCATCACGTAACTCCGCCAGTGGGAGCTTGCTCATTTGCCGGCCCTAAATCTTGATAAAGAAAGAGGGTTGCAGTACGTGAATGAGCATCATAAAACTAGTCATTTTAAGCATCACCCATGTCATCATCTGGCCACTTAAATAGCAACTAGACCATCCTAGTATCTTCCTGATGTTCAACAATGTAGTAGTTCCCTCCATGCACAGAGAATTGGCAACAGGAAATAGCAAGAACTACCATGCAAAGAACAACTCACCAAAAGGACATTTTTAGATGCTTTCGAATATTATTAACAAAGAAGACTATCTCTAACATTGACTGTGGCAGACTAGGTAGAAATCACGTTTCCATTAACCTTCAGTAAATGGTAACACCAAAGTGACACAAGGTGAACTGTAAACTCCACTAAAGTTGATGGCTAAAGTTAAGTGCGACTAGAGACAAGTGCATTTCATGTTTCCAAATTGCAAGTTCATCATGTAGAAAGAGAGAGACAGAGTAAGCAATTACTTCTGACAACATTTAGGTAAAGAAGTAATCTCCCAGCTAGCACCATTTCTTCCTCATCAAGAAAAGAAAATGTGATCATTTGCAAGCATTAGCAAGGCAAATTAACATGAAGCAATAGCTCTTAAAGGTGGGAGTGAAGGGTGCTAGCTTTGAGTTAAACTTGGAGATTGAAGTCTTATTGTCTCTCGGGCATAGACACAAGCAACAAAGCAATTATAGGCCAATCTAAACAATATATTCGCTGGGTGGCAAAGAAACCTAAATTGCACATAGTTAGACCTCGTGTACCATTCACCAAGATTTTATTTCATTTATAATTACCATTCAATGATCTTTATACAGGGGATTCTAACAAATTTGGTGGTGAACATCTCTCATGACTAGAACACAAGACTATATTACTTGTTAGTAAATTTGGGTAACATTTGCTGAGGACACAAGCATGCATCAATAAACCACAGTAAGAATATCATACTTTAGAGTACTAGTCCTATACTAAGGAGGCACTAAATCTCGAAATTCTAAAGCGTAAGCTACCAGAGGGGCTATCAGCCAAGGAGATATCCCACAGTCGGCACACGTGTTTTTCTCTCTCTCTCTCAGGTGTGTATGTTTGTAAAGAGAGGGCGTAGGACATGTGAAATAGAAAACTTATATTGATTGAACATCTTTCAAAAAGTAAGCATTTTTGGAGGATTCAACACAAGTACAACAACATTTTCGGAGACTCTAAGCAACATAGTTAAGAAAACACAAAAATATACCAATGCCATCCCCTTTCTAGCAAGAAATGTGCCCTAATAAAAAGCCATCGAACAATAAATTCAAAAATCCAAAAGCACTTCAAAAAAAGAAGGATAAAATAACAGCATATTACGTATCTACACAAAACTAACAAACTCAACAGAAAGCTAAACCAAAAAAAAAAAAAAGGCCGAAGGTTTTACCAGTAAAAGGCTTGCGTTTAAGCACCGGATCAAGCTGATTACACCACCGAAGTCGGCACGATTTCCCAGAACGACCTGCGATCCCTTGAGCTATCATACTCCAATTCCTTGCACCGAACTTATTAACAAGTTCAGTCAGTACTGCATCTTCCTCCGGCGACCAAGGCTCTTTCACTCTTCCACTACTAACTCTACTTCCTCTTCCTCCGTTCAACATCGCATCACCGGCATCAACCAAACTACATCCTCCGTCGCCGCCATGGCCTTCGCCGGCGGCGGCGTAACCGTTTTGCTCCGCCTTTTCATTCATCTTCTCTGCTTATTGTTATCAGGTCTTTTTCAGTTTGTATAGACAACAGTGCCTTTTTTTAACTGAAAAAGTTGTTCGTGTAAATTACGATTTTATTAAATTTTTTATCATAAATAACTTCCATGTCCTCTTTATATTTTAGGTATATTTCTTAATTACGACGTCGTACTTATCATAGGCATCAGGGGTATAATTGTAACATCACAAAGTCGGCTCTTTGAACTGCCTTTGTAACCACCTCATTTGGTTAATATTACTTCTAGTCCTTCATTTATTGGTATATGTTAATTTTAGTCCCTGTAATATTTTCCTAAGCATATTTAACTTCGATTAATTGAAATGATACACTTTTGATCCTTTTTGCTTGTGAATGTTCATCTCACCACTTAATTAATTACTCGTGTTTTATGTATGTTTTAGATATAATTCTAAACAATTTAGTTTAATCGATTTTCAAAATTTTAAAATCAAACAAAATAGAAAAGATGGGTTGGTTTGGCTTTTTTGATTTATGACGTGTTGATGATAATTATAATAATAAAATAATTATTTCAAATGAATATTCGAGTTTAACAAATTACTTATTACTATCAAAAGATATTTGTATATGAATCTTATGTTATGTTTCACTGATATTTTAAAATTATATGTTTGTATTCAAAATTCATTGTCAGCTAATGTAAGAGATTCGCCTTTTGAGTCAAGTTCGTTGCACCAGGTTTGCCTAGTGTGGGTTAACTGTCCTATATGGTTTGCGAGCTATTGCATAGTAGTGAGGGTTTTACCATGTGCACACGATAGTGATTGTAGTTGCGATTGCAAATTTTCGTTGTCGTCAAAAATAAAAATAAAAATTGCATAACAATAAAGATTCATTCTCTTCACATATCTAACATTTACGTAATTAATATACAACTTTAAACATAACGAACAAACAAAAAACTCACCGCAATCACATATTCGCAAGTAGATAATTATACTTAAGAATGTTGGATGATTAGACTTTTAAAGTCCTGAGCATTTATAATGCATGTGAAATAAGTAGACTAAAATCAAATCAATTTATTAAAAGATTTAAGACATTTATTATTATTTATGAAAAAAGTAGCAATAAATTATCATATATGGTTTGCTGCCAAAAGAAAGAAAATAAATGTCCAGAAAAATCATTTTTTTTTCTTTTGAGATCACATTTCATGTTTAAGAATGCTATAATCCCAATTTTGAGAATACTCTTGCCCCATATTATTAAATTAGTACTTTAGTAATAACAATATAACACACGGAATAATGTTTAATCAAACATAAATTGAATACTTGAGTTTATCGTGTGAATAAGTTACAATAAATTAAAAAAAGCGAAATTGAAATCTACTAGTGCTATTCAAATACTTCAATTCTCTTTTCTTTTCTTTTATAATTGCCTATGTAAATCTATTAAATATGATGAAAGTCATTAGGTGCTTGACTTTTATATATATATATATATATATTGTTTATACAAAAGTTATACATATACATTGTGTTACAATGAGTAATATATTATACACATTATTAGAGATAAGACTATAGTATATTATATAGGCGTGCTTGTCATTGTATTATTGTGCTTATTTAATAATTTTAATGTATGGTTAACGGAGATGCGATTGTATCTTCAATGTATAAATTATACTCAATAAGTATATATCGAATATATAATAAATATATACATTATATACATTATAATGGCGGGGAAAGAAAGTGTATAATAAGTGTATACAATGAGTGATCGATTTTGTGACGATGAAGACGAAAGTAGAAATGGTGGATCCAAGCGCGATAATTATTTTTCGATCTTGACGGCTAGGGAAGTAGGAACAATATTGATCTAATTTCAAAGTACATGTTATTATTTTATGGCTAAGAGTAGTGAGTTTTGAAGTTTTGTTAGTTTTTAGCTGAATGACTAATTATATAACAGATTCGTATCAAGTGTTTATATCAAAGACTTAAGTCAATAGCGATAAGGAAAAAAATATTCAATTACTTTAGAAAATCGAAAGAAATTTATGTATGTATAATGAAGAATGTTTTGGGTAAAATCAATATTAATGTGCTAACAACTAACGTGCTTAACACCTTTTAGATATTGAATACCTTATAAGTATATACTTTTCAAGATCCACCTTTTTAATTTATTTTACAAAGTATATACATTCAAGATATACCTAAATATTAGAATTAACAAGTAGGAAATTATAATCACTCCATGAATAAGTCCAACAAGTGTAAATAATAATACTACTCCCTCTATTTCAATCTTGTGTCATTTTCACTCTTCGAGATTCAAATCGTATAAATTTATTTCAATCGTATGTCACTTTTCACTTTTCGAGATTCGAATAAAGTAAATTTTAATTGATATCTAAAAATTATTCTTCATTGTAAATATTCATGAAACATCCCATTGTGTTAGTACATACGAAGTCCATATTTCTTATATATTAGTTTTATATATAGAAGGAAAAATTACATGAATAAATATATTTTTAAAATAATTACTGATTTTAGCGATACTTTTTATTTATTTATTACCATTTATAGCAATATTGTGATAAATCTGTAATATGCATTAAAAGTGAATTATGTATGCAATATATTTGAATTATAATTGTTTTTGAAATATATTATGTTTGTTTGGTAAAAAATTGTCACATTGTATTATAAGTATATTAAAATGTGTGATAAATATATTATCCATCATTAAAACTTGTATTATATTTGAATAATAAATTTATTTTGTAATATATATTAAACTTGTATTATAAATAAATTAAAAGTGGTCAAGTGAAAAAAATATTATTACTATAAATAATACATATTTTTTTTATTATAATATATTTATGTAAGTTTCCCTGTATATAGAAACAGTAACCTCTTATAAAAAGACCATAAAGCTTAAAAATGTAAGTAATCTATAAAATTACTTTATATGTATATTATGTATATATTTTGTATAAGTATAAACTATTTATATACTTTATACATATATATTTTATAAACTAATTAGTCGAAGTATTTAGAATCATAATTATCACATAAGTATTTAATTAGAGAGTATCATCCATAGGAAGATCACTATGAGATTTGAAGAATAAAATCCTTCCTTCAAATTATTTTAACTACAAAATGAAATCCTTGTAGATATGTTGTGGGTTGGCATATATAAATATTTACAGATGGATAAGTTTATAATATTCATCCATATCATTGCACAAAAATTATTATATTATTATAGCCAAAAAATAAAATAAAATAAGATGAAATAGTAGTTCCACTTAGGAGTGTATGTATATGCACTTGAAATAATTTTTAAAAAATTCAATCAAAATTATGTTCAACCACTTATATTACTAAAGTACAAATAAGATAGTTTGATAAGTTTATAAGCTGGTTAAATTGATTTGATTTATTTATATATTTGGTAAATATTCAAAGTTATAAATCAAACAAAAAAATTATAAGTTAACTATTCAAAGTTAAATAAATTTAATTTGATCGATATTTTTATTATTTTTCTAATTTTCAAAATACCTTACAAATATTCTTTTAAGTTAATTATTTTTTTTTGAAAATAAATTAAGTGTATGTTAGTCATTTTATCAAAAGAACAATTTGTCAATATATATATATTTTTTTACCAAACATATCATGTGTTTATTATAAATTTCAACTCTTTTATCTAATTAAATAATTACACAAATAAAAATATTTATTAACATATAATACTTATCGACTATTTACGATCAATCGATCCAAGTTGACTCAAAATATTATTTTTGTCCTTTTCCTATTACAAATCTTGGGCATAGCTTCAAAGTGTAAATTCTTTGATTTACACTCTTATAATGTCATTGCTTTTAAGCAAACAAAATCACCTTTTTTTTTTCTTTTTCTGTCTCAAATATCCTTCTACTTTGCTTGAGAATACTAAATAAATAATGGCTTAACTATACTTCAAAAAAAATATATGATTTTAGTTTTTGAAAAAGTACTTTATTTGGACCATTCAATCAAAAGTGAAACTAGGGATTCTATTGTCATAAGTTCAATAAAGTCAATTATTTTAATCAAAATTTTATATTTATAGTTAGTCCCGAATCTGGTAAGCTTAAAATTCTAAAACTTAGAACAGAAAATTTCAAAATTTCTAAATTCACTTTTTTATTCGATTATTCTATATTACGTTGGATACGAAAAGAGAAGAGAACACGAAAAAAGTATACTATTTTTTAAACCATTAATTTTTAAAATCTTTTTTTTTTCATTATTTTATTTCTACATTCAGTCAAATATCATAACATAAATCGAAGCGGATGGATATATGTATTGATTTAATTTTTTCTCCCCAAATAATTTTTCATTTTGTCCCCTTTGAATAGGCTTTATACATTTGTCTTTCAATTTAGGTAGGAAAGTGAAACTACACCCATAGTATAGGCCAAAAAAAGGAAATATGTCACTTCATGTTATGGTAAAATATCTAACTTTTGAAACACTAGTTTTCTTTGCAAGTGAAGTGAAATTTAGTACATTAAGTGAACTTGGCAAACACTTTGTTCTCATTGAAGAAACTACTAGAACAAGAAACTTTAGTTCATCTAATTAGGTTGTCTAAGAATTTATTAATTTGGATTATAAGTTACTCATGTAGTATTATTATATAGTTTAAACTATCATAGTATGTATGTTAAAAAGTAAGGCTTAAGTCAAGAAGTTCTATTTGAACACTTTGAATACACGATTTATCAGAATTAAATACTTAAACACATAATAAAATGTATTTTTACCAGACACTTTTGTTTCAAATTTTGAAAAGAATGTTCTCAAAGTATCAATATTAGCTACTAGTTGTTAATTAATGAAGTTATATCTTGATTTTTAGTTAAATGAACTATCAAAGGTGATTCGATCGCTACTGGAAATCGAGATTGTACTCATTTCTTATCAAATCAACTCACTAGAAAAACACATGATGAGAAGTAGATTTTCGCTAAAAAAATTACGTGAAAACAATATTATTTGCTCTTTTCTCATCGATTTAATTAAATTATTAGTAAAAACTATCAATGAATAATTACGATCAAATACTCTTGTTATTCCGTTTAAGGTCTCAAAAATTTGGATGCTTAGAATAAAAGACTTTATTAGCACCCTTTTAATTAGATATTGCAAGACCATTATTATTATTTTTCTTTATAATAAAATATAACAATATGAATTTATTGACTCTAATTAATTCCAAGTAGTTGGTAATAAATCTAATTTTTATTAATGTAAATCTCTACAAATCCTGTTAGTGTTGGCAATTACTAAAATAGATTGGATTCGTGTGTGAACGTGCATTACATGATTGAGGTCTTTTTTTAGTCAATTTATGTACCATAGTCTATAATAATTTTAATAAAAACGACTACAAGATATAGAGTATTAACGCCAGATTTACCTACATTGTAAAATATAATTCTATAAATGAAAATTACATTAAATAACGAATATAAACTCAATAACTTTTTTGCAATTATGTTAATTTTTTCAATAATATATAAAGTTTAAATTCTAAATCTGTTTCTACGACTAATTATAATCATAGTGAATAGGTGATTAGTGAAGGGTGGATGAATATTCAGAACAAGCCAAATCTCTATGCATGTTAAACAGCAAACCATAAACATTATTAGTAATGGAAAAATAAATTGGATTATGTAAAGATTTTATTAGCCTGTCATGTGTTAGTATAATGATTTAATTATTGATTGAGAAAAAAAGAAGAAGATGACAAATTTTAAATTAAAAGATTAACATTATAAGTGTCTGATCAGATTGGTTAAGTATGAAACCTACAACTATCTATGTTTCAAAATTTATCTTTAATCGTCTAGTACGTGAGATAAATATTAATAATTATATTTTATATTTAATTTTAAAATATATATTAGCTAATCATATATCGCATATAAAAAATAATATTATTCTTACTTATTCTGTCTCATATACAAATGAATTATAATATACTTTTATTTATTTTGTTTTGCATATCGAACGAACTATAATATATCCTTACTTATTCTGTCCTACCAAACGAAATAAGATCATACCGCCAAATAAGTTATTTTTGTTCTGGTGATATTACGCCCAAAGTAATCTTTTACACAACGATAATAACTTAATTGCCACTAAACATACTTTCTTTTTAATGGCATCTAACCTTCTTTTTGTAAATGTTCATATACTTTATTGCGCAACATTAAATGCAATGACAATTAACTTATACCAATACAACAAAATTGTAAATTACATGGGGATTTTCTTCGATATTAGTATGAAAATTTGCAGAAAAATAAGTTTTCTATAAATTTTCATACTAATCCCCAAAAAAATCCTCATGTAATTCACAGTTTTCTTGTAATGTACCAATAAAATTTTTAAACTCTTTATTAAATATATATACTTATTACGGCTAAAAATTATTCCGCAGATTCATAGGATATTTAAGCCATCCATCAAGGCGCAATCCACGCTTTCATTTAAGGAAAAATTCACAAGTCTCCTAACTAAAATTCACTCCTAACATATTTTTTCAACCACTAGTCAAAAATATACAACAAAAAGTACATTGTATAATTTATTTTATTTTTATTTTTTAAAAACTATAAATAGAAAAAAATAAAATAAATTAAATTAAAATTCGTGCTGTCACGACAATATTAGACAAAGAAATGCACGTTGTGTGTGGATGACTCCTTATTGGTCGGTAGGTTCTCTGTATTATTCAATTTAAAAAAAAAAAAACTTTATAATATAATTCTAATAATACATAACATACATTTCTATTATTATTATTAACACTTCAACTTTCTTCTCATTCTTCCTTCTATTTATCCAAAAATCTTCAAATATTTCTTAAAGCTTACAACTTATTAGCTTCAAATTTGATTTCGAGTTAACAAATGAGAACGTTGTGCCCTAATTTGGACAACGAAGATGGTCTGGAAACGGTACTTGAAGTACCGATTCCAGAAGAAATGTTTGTTAATGCATCACATAAGAATAATGTGAAGTCATGGCAAAATATGAAATCTTGGATTAAATCTCATAGTGGTAATAATAATCATCATGATAATTATTATTATAAATCAAGTGCTGTTTCAGTAATTGGTGGAAGAAATGCTGAGATTCAACTATTGCTTGGTGTTGTTGCTGCTCCTTTGATTCCTCATCCTATTAAATGCAATAATCATTCCCTTAATAAGAAGATTAATGATCATCCCATTGTAAGTTCTTTAATTTTTATAATTCTCCATCTGTCTCAATTCATGTGCTACAGTACAGGTCGGATTTCGAGAGTCGAATGGTCAAAAGAAAGACTAGTTTGAGTCTCGAAATACGAGAGGTGCCACAAGGATATGTGTTCCTGTGGTAGAGTTTGATTTTTGATATGGTTACTCAGTTAATAGTTATTATGTTAGGAAAGTCAGTTTTCTTCGTTGAAGAAAATTAGATAAGATAAAAAAAATTGGGACTTTCTGGAAATAATAACTATTGATTGAGGAATCGTCTGGAAGATAAATAATATATGAACGGAACTTTTCTTTTGGGGGTATATGTTATAGGAAACTCCCTCCGTTTCAATTTATGTGAGCTTAACTCGGTAGATAATTTAAGTAAAAAAAGCGAAAGTTTTGAGATACTTGTGAACTCAAAATATCATAACATTTATAGGTGAAGTACTCAATGATCAAGAATATTTGTTAATGTGATAAAATTAATTTCTTATATAGTCACTTAACTAATAATTATTATCTCTGAAATTCAGTTTCTTTGTCGAAGAAAATTGAAAAAAATTCAAGAAATTGTGACTTTATGATGAGATAATAATAAGAATTTGTTGAGGAATCATTTTTTTGTGTGTATGTGTTATGGGAAATTCCCTCTGTTTCGATTTACGTGAGTTTAACTCGATAAAAAATGAAAATTTTGTGATCTCAAATATATAGCAACATTTATGAGCGTATAAAGATTTTTTAGTAATTAAAGATAAAAAAGATGAAGTGTAAAGTTAATTATTTTTAAATATAAAATTATATCAATTCACATAAACTGAAACAAAAAAAAAGATAAATAAGAAAATAGTGTTACATAAATCGAGACAGAAGTAACAGTAACATATTTTTGCGTGCCTTTTAGGTACAAGTTCTTGACTAGACAAGTAGATGAAACTTATTTTTTAGTTATTTGTGTTTGGTGAGATTGCAACTTTGCATACACTTGAACTAATTTATTAGGTACTACATACTTTGTTACCTATTGTACTTAAACAATTAATTCGATCTTTATAGAGTTCTCGCGATATTTTATTTATTCATTTAATCGATGGTTGTTACAGGAGACTTCGATGGCAAAATATATAGTACAACAATATATAGCTGCCGCGGGAGGAGAACATGCTTTGAATTCGATTAATAGTATGTACGCGATGGGGAAGGTGAAGATGATCGCGTCTGAGTTTATTGAAGGAGATGGTTTAGGATTGAACAGTGGCAAAGTAATGAAGATTAAAACCGCGAAAAATGGGGCAGGGGAAATGGGAGGATTTGTGTTGTGGCAAAAGAGACCTGATCTTTGGAGCATTGAGCTTGTTGTTTCAGGTTGTAAAATCAGTGCTGGAAGTGATGGTAAGGTGTCATGGAGACAAACTCCATGGCATCATTCTCACGCCTCTCGTGGACCTGCTAGGCCTCTTCGTCGTTCCTTACAGGTATCCAGACAGTAAGAATTGAACTCACATCGTATTCACAAACATATGGTCATGTCACACCCAATGTCAATTTGGTACACACACTTCATAGCAACATTAATGTTATTTGGATTCCTTCCTTTACTTTTTTTGTTGTCAAGTTTGTCTTATCAAGAGGTCAAGTTGTGTGTCACATGACTCGAATAAACACAAAATCTCGTTCACAACTTGACCCTTTTCAAAGCAGAATTAGAGCCAGGATTTGAACCTTATGAGTTCTGGATTTCAGGACACAGCCTCGAGTACTAGTAGTTAGGTCTAGTTTACAATTTTGTGAATGTAAACAACTTGTTAGTCTTGTCTCTTTTGTGTCACATGACTCAAATAAACTCGAAATCTCATTCACAACTTGACACTCTTCAAGTTGTTCTATAGGGTGAAAATGACCTATTTACTCAACTATGAGCCACTAAATTGGAAAAAAGGAAAATAGTTGTTGAATGAATAATATGGTTCTCTATTTTATATGGATACTAGTTGTGAATTGGTTGTCATCAACATGTCATGTGTCTGTATCTGCTTTGATACCATGTTAAAGTATGTATCTGCTCTTATACCATGTTTTTGAACAACGTCTGATCATGTTGACAGGGTCTTGATCCAAGGTCTACTGCTGATATGTTCTCTGATTCGATATGCATTGGCGAAAAACCAGTGAATGGTGAAGATTGTTTTGTACTAAAATTTGAAGCAGAACCCTCATCTCTAAAAGCAAGAAGTAGTAGCAATGTTGAAATTATGAGACATACTGTTTGGGGCTACTTTAGCCAAAGAACAGGACTATTAGTCCAACTTGAAGATTCACATCTTCTTAGACTAAAATCTCCTAAAGATGATGTGTTTTGGGAAACAACAATGGAGTCATTAGTCCAAGAATATCGAACAATCGATGGTGTTAACATAGCACATTCTGGCAAGACATGTGTTTCACTTTTCAGATTCGGCGAAAACTCAGAAGGACATACAAGGACTAGGATGGAAGAAGTTTGGACAATTGAAGAAGTTGATTTCAACATAAAGGGACTGTCATTGGATTGTTTTTTACCACCTAGTGACATGAAAAAGGATGATGATCAAGATATTATAAGTGATGATGATGATATAAACAAGAATTCAAGGATTGAACCAAAGAATAATGTTATTCATAATGCTAATAATCCTAAATTTATAACTGCTATAAAAGGTGCTGCAAAAATTATGGCTATTGATGAAGATTCACAAGACTAGTTGTAAATATATATACATCTATATGTGTTGATCTGACTCTTCAAATAAAGTTCGACGTGTGTAAGTGTGTGTCTGATCCTTCTGGAGAATCTGACATGGATGCAACAACGTTTTTGAAGAGTCTGATCAACATATGTAATAGAGAAGTATTAATATTCTGTGATCATTTTTGTACATAGAGAATCATAGGATATGTTTTTTTTTGTATAAAGTGTTTTCATATATACATATACATTTCAGTAACTCTGATGAATATTTGGTTTGATAGTGAAATTACTAGGGTTGTATAATTGTATAATATATATACTCTGATAATGTAAAAGAATTTTTCATGCTATTAATGTTATTTTACTTGATCAAGTAGGTTTTTTTTTAGTTAATTTCTCTTATTATAGATCATTATATGTAACTTATAATACTCTTATGAAATCTGACTAACGGTATATAAAAATTGAACTCTATTATGTGTTTATGAATTGCGATTCACGTGAACCTAGTAATTATTTTTGTTTTTTTTTCCGGTTTATCCTTTCTCTTTTTATCGCTATTCTACTACCAATCACCCTTTTCTTCCTCTTTCTTTCTTGTTTGGCGGAATATGTTGAATACTTAAATATGCGTTCTCTTTCTTTTAATTTATATGATGTTGTTTAATTTAACGTAAATTTCACATAAGAAAGAGAGACTTTTGAAATTTATAATCTAAAACAAGTTATATATATTTACGCGACTATAAATTATTTTGTTTAGAGTTTATTTCTTTAAAATCATTTTTTCAAAATCAACTAAAAAGAAAATGTTTTAACAAATTAAAATAGAAAAATTATATTATTTTAATGCATATGTATCTCGATAGAGATCTTTGCAAGAAAAAAAGTGATAAAAATAATGGTACAAAAACATAAAAGATATATTAAAAAAATTATATATATATATCCACTTAGAGATTAATTTATTTATTTATTGTTAGTAGAATCAAAGTTCGATTTCACTACCTACCCCTCCCTGCCTACTCCCTTTCCAATAAAATAAAAACACTAATTAATTAACATCACATTATTATATTTCTAAAAACAAGAGAATATTTCTTAATTCTATCAACTTGACAAATACTTCCACTTGATATATTTTACATTTTTTTATTCACGGAGTAAAAGAATTTAAAACACTTTTAAACTTGACATGAATTATTAGTTTCATTTCGAACTATTAACAATCTTAAAAATAAATACACTCCTATCTTATAATCAGAAGCATATCCAGGATTATCCATAAGAAGATTAAATATCTGTAGAAATAGACACATAAAATAGTCGAAAGAGGTTCGACATCTACTATATATACATATTAAATTATTCTAACCAAGTACAAATAATATAATTTTTCGCTGAACTTCCTTCCTACAAGGTGGCTCCGCCCCTGCTTATAATAACAGTGCAATACACTCTTAAATCCTCACAAAGTTTAGGCGTGTTTTATAAAGAGTCTCGTGATCTTACAAGTGTTTGAGATTACTTGCTATGTCATCTGACAGATCGGGATATATCTAAGTATTTTCAAAGTTGTCGATAGTTTGAAAATGAAACTAATTAAGAGAACAATCAATATAATCTATAAAGTTTCAAATTTTTGTATAACAAGATCACCATTATTGAAAACTCTTTTAACATATTCATTAGAATGGATGAACAAGAATCACTTCCTCCTCATGTACTCATTTTCCCTTTACCATTACAAGGCCCTGTAAACTCAATGTTCAAACTTGCTGAACTCCTCTGTTTTTCAGGTTTACATATCACCATCCTTCTCACTGAAAACATTCACAATCGACTCGTTCTTCACACAGATATTTCTTCAAGATTCGATCAATGTCCTGGTTTTCAAATCAAGACGATATCGGATGGACTACCAGATGATCATCCTCGAGATGGAGGGAAGTTTTTAGAGGTTTTTGACTCTTTGAGAACTAAAACAAAGACTCTGTTTAAAGATATGTTGACTTCGGATTCACTCTGTGTTGATGTTGATGGGAAAGTAAGAGGACGAGTTAGCTGCATTATAGCTGATGGAGTTTTGGGATTTACTTGTGATGTTGCTGATGAGGTTAATGTACCTATCTTTTGTGTTCGAACTATTAGCTCTTGTTGTCTTTGGATCTTCTTTTGCCTTCCTGAACTTATTGAATCCGGAGAATATCCTTTCAAAGGTTAGTATATGATTGTTTGAACTTTGATTGCATAATATTTTTATGACTCGAGTTAGTGTTGGGACTGGGTTGATTGATCGTATTGAAAACGATTATTATTATCTTATCTGTCAAAGTTTTTATGTAGACACGCTCCTGTTTGTTACTTGTAGTACTTTTAGTGCTTTGATGGGGCGGTTAAGATTCAATCATGATATCATTCTTTCGCGTGTTGTAGCTTAGGATGTGTGTTATTGCTAGAGCTTTATGTCGGTCTATGTAAAGTTAATGATATTGAACTCATTTAGTATTGAGATTTTAGATTCAAAATTTAGTATTAACTTAGATTTCTCGAAGTTTACACAATCTTCTAATTCTTCTTTTCAAATATCTACAGATGATAACTTGGATGAACCCATCAAAAGTGTTCCGGGAACTGAAACATTTCTCCGGCGACGTGATCTGCCGGAGTTTTGCCGCTCCGGCGATCTAACAGATCCAAATATCCAGCTCTTCAAAACAGAGGGTCGAGAAAATTCACGAGCTTATGGCTTAATACTCAACACATTCGAAGAATTAGATCAACCCATACTCAATCAAATGCGAACAATTTGCCCCAATCTCTATCCAATTGGACCGCTCCACGCGCATTTAAAGAAGAAACAAACTACATTGCGATCATCGTCAAATAGTTTATGGGCGGAAGATAGAACTTGCATCGATTGGCTCGACGATCAGCTACCGAATTCAGTAATTTACGTTAGTTTTGGGAGTATCGCGACAATGACGAATGATCAATTGATTGAATTTTGGTACGGATTGGTTAACAGTAAACAGAATTTTTTGTGGGTTATTAGACCGAATTCTATAGGGGACGAAGAGTGGAGATCAAAGATGCCTGTGGATTTAGTAAAGGGGACTAAAGAAAGGGGATATATAGTGGAGTGGGCCCCACAAGAAGAAGTATTGGCCCATCCCGCTGTTGGCGGGTTCTGGACTCATTGTGGATGGAATTCGATTCTCGAGAGTGTTTACGAGGGTAAGCCTATGATTTGTTGGCCTTATTTTTTCGACCAACAAGTGAATAGTAGATTTGTTGAAAAAGTTTGGGGACTTGGGCTTGACATGAAGGATACATGTGATAGAGAAATTGTAGAGAAAATGGTGAAGGATTTGATGGTATTGAGAAAACAAGAGTTTTTGGGAAGAGCAAATCATATGTCTAAATTAGCTAAGAATTGTTTGATGGAAGGTGGATCATCTTATTCTAATTTCGATCGTCTCGTGAAGGATATTAAATCTTTAAGTAATAAGGTTCAATCGCTGCTGAAATGATAGTTCGTCGAGCAACCCTTCAAGATAGCAGTGTCAATCATTGTTAGAATCGCAAGAGCAAACTTATTCTATTATGTACCTGACTTTCTTCATATACTATTGTTTTAGTTTTTTTTTAATTCGAGAAGACACTTAAATCTTGCTTTTGAAGTTGTACGTTTTGTTTTTATTTCCGTTGGGGTTATACACGCATTCCTCATAGTCATAGTGTGTGTTGTAGAAACAACAAATAAAATGATAATTGTATTATATTATCTCTATTTATTGAAAATCATCTAAATATTGAAAATGGTTAATTAATAATAAAGGTAAGCTAGGTACAAAGTGACGATTTAACTCTTAGATTTATAAAATTAGACAAATAAAAATAAATATTTATTTGTATAGTGGACAAGTTAAAGTAGATGGTGAAATTAATCCATATGCTTATCAGATCGGACCGACTGCTTCACGTATTCATACCTAAATTCTGAACTTATTATTTATATATATTTAATGATTTTCTTAACACAAACTACTAACTACAGTCGAACTTGAGCTTCTAGTTCCGCCCCATTTACTACATAATGTATGGTGGGATGCTGACTGCTAAATAAAAGTGCACTACTATACAATATGGTAATTGCTGGTAATATATACAAATTATTTGATTTATACCATAGAATATAGAAATATATACCAAATATTAAATTATAGAAGTTTGCAACAACAATGTCGTTGTAGTATAGTGGTAAGTATTCCCGCCTGTCACGCGGGTGACCCGGGTTCGATCCCCGGCAACGGCGTATCTATAATTTTTAAAGATACGTTATTTTTTAAACGGACTAGGATAAATATGATTTTTTGAAATAATAACTAGTATAAGTTAAACAATTTTGTTCGTGCTAGGGCCCTAGATTGAACGTCACAATTCTTATTTATATTTTACTTTTTATTATTAGTATGTTATGTTTGTATAATAGTAAGTTATTATGAAGAACCTGATACTTTTTGCTATAAGATTTTAGGTGTCATGGTGTAACTGTTATTACGTGAATATGATGAAATACTTGTTGGTATGTAGTTAGATATCATCTCAAAAATCAAAACTTTCCTAGACAAAATAATAACAATTATTTTCTCCACACATATATAGTCCCATATAGAGAATGGAAATTAATTAATTAGAACAAGTTGTCTACTAATAAAGTGTTAAAATTAGTGGGACAAAACCAATGTACGAAATTGGCTTAAAGGTCTTGCCAATTACCAAAAATACAAACCAACAAAATAAAACAAAAAAAAGTACTATTAAGTAAGGCTGTTTAAAATCGAATCAAAATCGATAAGTTGAATCGATAAAAAAGTTATTGGTTTATAGTATTGGGTTATTGGTTTAGTGATTTTGATAACGGTTTTGATTTTTTTTTGTTATCGGGTTATCGATTCTTAACGGTTTAAAGTTTTTTTTTTAACGGATTAACCGATAACCCGATAGTAAATTAAATATTTATATTTATACCATTTTTGTATATAAAGTTCTCGACTTAGAGTTTAATTTCCTACTTTTATTTTTGATTGTCTCAAATACTTGATTATTCTACGATGTAAAAGTGTTTGCTTTTGAGCAAGATGTAACTTGTGAACTCAAGTGCATGGTTTATTTGGTTTGTCACTTTGTTTCTAAGTGATTTTCAATATTTTTTCTTTTCGATCAAATCTTAACGGTTAAACCGATAACCGAATCGATAACGATCAAAAACCGATAAACCAATAATCGATAAGCCAATATCTTAATGGTTCTATAATGGTTTAGCATCACTACAAATCGATAACTAATAAGCCAACCCAATAAACTTTAAAGTCGAACCGAACCAACCGATCGATACACAGCCCTACTATCAAGTGCTTGAAATACTGGAATTATGGCCTTGACTAAAACGATAATTGATGCACTAAATTTCTGCTATGCGCTGAGTTCGAAAAAAGGCTGAACCACTTTGCGTAAGGAAAAAAAACAAGGCCTCAATAATATAATGATCCTGTGGGACAAAAAAAAATGTAGTTGAGTTTTTTTTTTATGACATTGCTAAAAAGAGATAATTAATCATAAGAAAAAGAAATATTCTTTTCTATAAAAATTAATTTTCATACCTTGCCACCAATTACCTCTTGAAGCACAATTTGAATTGTTTCCATTTTGATCATCATCATCTTCTACATTTTTCTTGAATTGATCAAGTCATGAACATAAATGAAACAATTTAGAAATTGAGAAAAAAAACCAATTACTATACGGCGAATTTAGGATTTTCACTAAAGAGGTTTGAAATAAAAATATAGTGCTACTATATATATCAAAAATAATGATTAGCAGTAATGAATTAATAATTGAGTGAAATATGTTTTATTAGCAGTAATTAACACTTTTTTGTAAGTGTCTCTAAAGCCTTATGCGATATTGAATCTGATAACAATTAATTATTATTAATAAAGATTTTACGTTTTTTTTATTAATATATATATTTATTACCGCTAAAAATATACTTACGGTGTTATGTGAGGCAGTAGGTGGATAATAAATATCTTGGCCACCATAGTATATTGATGAACTTAAATGGCATGGTTCTGTTGTTCTATTCTGATACAATATGGAATTATTCTTCTCCTTATTACCTGTCATGACATTGATGAACAACAATTAAGAGAGAGATTTGTAACTTAAGCAAGCATATATATATATACGTTCACCAAATTATGGTGGGATAGTAAATACTCTGCTTTTAGTCAGATGTCATGATCGAGCTTTGGGAATAGAATCGCTTTCGCCAAGGAGCGCTTTCCTCGAATATGGACATTCAGATTTTATTGAACCCCAATACATGTATTAGGTGAAGGCACGTGCTTTTCTCTCGTTTCATTTTATATGACGTTACTTTATAATTTATTAGTCTGTTATAAAAAAATAAGAAAATAAGAAAGTACCCTTTTAATAATTCATTTTTTTATCTTATGATTTACTTGAGCTGAGTATCTATTTGAAAACAATATTTATGTTTTCACGAGAGAGGGGATGACTGCATGCACACCATCCTCTCTACACTTCACTTGTGGAATTATACTAAATTTTGTTATTATATCTTTAATGATATATTTTTATAGTTTCATAATCTCACGGCTTATTTTTTACCTACTTTTTAATTTTATTTGTTAAATTTTATGTCAAATTAAACTATACTGAAAAAGTAGTTTTTGAAAAAATGAACAAAAATATAGGAGAAAATTAACCTGAAGTTCCATATTTTGCATTTCCACATGACTGGTTTTTTGGATCTTGGATTCTTGATGAACCTCTAGCTACAGAGTGAGTGGAATCCCTTCCAAGTCCCTAAAATATTAATATATATATATATAAAAAAAATCAGATAAAAAAATATTATTATTTTTTTCACTAATTTTTTAAATTATCATATCAGATTTGATACGAAAAGTTACTTTAATGTTTTTCTCTAAATAAAATCAATATACTTTTCGTATATATAAAGGAGTATCTATAGATGCAATGATGCATGCAGGATGGAGTAAGAGAAGAAGTTGTACTTGTACTCCTTTTGTTTAAGATATTTGGCTACGAGAATTAAACTAATTAATGTTAAATATAAATTTATATATAGTATTTTTAAATAATTTTTTTAAAAAAATAAATAGAATTAATGGTAAAAAGTATATTTGAATTAATTTTTCTTTTGTGAGTTTCATACCCTCAACATTCAGTTATTCCTTTTTTCTTACCTAACTATCTTCACATACATATTAAAGAATAGTAATAGATGGTGATAAACAATTTTTTTTAAAAAAATAAACAACTGATAGTTAGTTATAGTTCTTTTAAGTGTGGCTTTGATCATCTTTTGATAAATTTAACTAGTAACTAAGACAAATAAATTAAAACAAAACTGAATAATACCGTTGATTGTGGTCCAAAAACGGAACCAAAGAGTGACGTTTTCGAAGGCTCTTTCGGACCAAACAAATCATTCGTAAAGGACAAAGCAGAAGCAGAAGCCGAAGAACCGAAAACTTGCTTTCCCTTCTCCATGTATGTGAAAAAATTATCAAATTAAACGAGGAAATGAAATCTCTTATCCACTATTGCTCTCGAACCTAACTAACTAACTACCTTGGAGGTTTGGTTGAGTAACAAACATATATAATGACCTAAACTAATAAATTACTCAGTTCCCAAGAAAACAGAAATGGGATAAGGACTTTAAATGTTTTTTCAGATAATTATAGTAGTTGGGGGGATGTAAGAAGAAAAAGAGGGCACGTGAAGTTTTCAGTGTAGAATACAAAGAATAGTGAGACTCTTATTTATAGAGGCCACTCAAAGACAAGAGAATGGGACTATTTGACCATGCCTATACTATTTTTATTGAAAAAATTATGTAATTAGATATATTTCACTTGTAAATATATATATTTTGTTATTAGATATATAAAAATAAGAAGAAAGGGTGATTGGTGAGCGAAATTTGTATGTATTACAGAGATATATGGATCACACTATATATATATATATATATTTATACATATTTGAAGCGATTTATAATAGGATATCAGATATAAAGGAGAGTGATGAGATGAGAGAGAGGCTAGTGAGATTTTTCTATGTATTTCATATACGGGTTAAGTCATCGATTAAATATATCTGAAGTAAATTACATTTAATTTCGATCCTATTTATTCGAGATACATGTATCTGGATGTAGATAAAGATAAGAAAAAATTGTATATGTGCTATTTTTACTTGTATACATCGAAAATACTATGCTAGATAATGAACTAGTTGCTTAGTTATTGTTTTTCGGATTGATTTCTCATATGATCAATAATTTTTTAGTTATTATCTCATAAACTCATATTTTCTTTTTCTAATTTCAATTTTTTTCAATGATAAATTATTTTTTTTTGGTTTTTCCATAATAATAAGTAAATAATACATAATTGAGTGACAAACGTTACATGAAAATGTCAACCACTTATAATTATATCGGATAAGTCCTAATTATACATCAGCACACTAGATAATCTGATGAATTCTAATCTTATATAGATCAAAATTTAGCTAATTCAAATTTTCATTAAGTAGATTTATCAAGAATATTTTCTATAAAAAAAATGTCACTTTAATTCAAAAAATTCCGATTAAAAATAACTAGAATCATTATAGTATATATCACACATTTCCATGATCCCTCCCTGCAATTTTCATTCAACCACTATAATCCTTTTTAAAGGTCAACTATTCTGTACTCATCAATATAGTTTGTGCTATGGACCATTTTATTTTTCTTATTCCCTATTCCATAATTTTAATATTTATTTTAATTAATTGAAGGTCAAATATCGTAGAAAAGTGTATGAACATATTGTTGCCACTTGTAATTACGTGTCATTTTTTAGGTGTAGGACTTACAAGTATCAATTTTGTTTGATATTTATATTAAGAGTTCGATTTAATTTAAATGTTATCTCGTAAAATTTTTGAGAGAAAATATTTTTAATTCATATTCAGAGTTTAAACTCGACATTCATAATTTGAAATAGAAAATGTTTATCTATTTTACTATTACTATCATAGTCACCAAAATCTTAAAGTGAGGCATAAAGAGATTATAATGTACACGAATATATCTCTCTATCTTAAATATATAAAATTTATTTTCGATAAATTATTGATAATTAAAAAATAAATAATAATAGAGTACAAAAATTTAACTAAAATAGAAAATAAAAAAAAAATAGTACCACAGCAAAATAATATACTATAATCTCTAAAACAAACAAATACACTCTCACCACAATTTTTATCAGCATGTTCATTCTTCAAGAGGTTAATTTTTATATTATCAATTTATAATGAATTTTTTTAAAATTTTCACTAAAAAATCATATTTTTATCTGTATTTGTTTGGTTGAATTACTTGCTGCCTTACTATCATATTGCTTGTGGTTGTTTGTCTTCTCTTGGTTCAAATCGAGAAGGGAAAGTATAGACTTGGGTATTCTTCCGCTGTTATCCTGTCAGGCATTCTTTGTTAGTGCCTTGTCTTTCCAAACAAAGTGGTATCAGAGCATTGGTTATTGTTGATTGTCGTTTTGAATGATGGAGGCAAATATGAGTAAAATGGTGTGTTTAACTGGTAGTAACTATCATATTTGGAAAGGCAAGATGAAAGATCTTCTATTTGTCAAGAAGATGCATTTACCTGTGTTTGCTTCTAATAAGCCTCAGGCTTTGAATGATGAAGAATGAGAATTTGAGCATCTGCAGGTTTGTGGCTATATTAGACAATGGGTTGAAGATAATGTTAGAAATCATATTGTGAATGAGACACATGCCAAAAGTTTGTGGGACAAGCTCGAGACACTTTATGCTTCGAAGACTGGCAACAACAAGTTGTTCCTATTGAAACAATTAATGAATATCAGGTATAAAGAGGGCACTCCTATTTCTGATCATATTAATGATTTTCAGGGTGTTCTTGACCAGCTGTCCGGAATGGGTGTAAATTTTGATGATGAGATACAGGGACTTTGGCTTCTTAATACTCTGCCAGACTCTTGGGAAACTCTTCGTGTTTCTTTGACTAATTCTGCTCCCAGTGGTGTTGGTAACCATGGAATATACTAAGAGTGGTGTCTTGAATGAAGAAATGAGAAGAAGATCTCAAGCCTCATCTTCTTCAGCTTCACACTCCGATGTTTTGGTTACTGAAGATAGGGGGAGAAACAAGTCCAGAGGTCAGAATGATAGAGGTAAAAGTAGAAGCAAGTCAAAGTCTAAATACAAGAATATTACATGTGACTATTGCCACAAGAATGGGCATATCATGAAATATTGTTACAAGCACAAGAGAGATATGAGACAACAAAAGAGAGAAGGCGATAATGAAAATCGTGTTGCTGTTTTTGCTAATGATAATCTTCTTGTTTCTTGTGATGCAAATGTCATTAATCTTGTTCGTGATGAGTCTAGCTGGTTTGTGAATTTTGGTGCTACTTCTCATGTCACGCCAAAGAAGGAATTATTTTCTTCTTATACTCCAGGTAATTTTGGAACGTTGAAAGTGGGCAATAATCATGAAGTTGAAGTTATTGGTATTGGGACAGTTTGTTTGGAAAGTAACAATGGTTCCAAACTAGTTCTCAATAATGTCAAGCATGCTCCAGATGTTCGCTTGAATTTGATTTCTATGGGATATCTTGATGATGAGGGTTATGTTAATACACTTGGTATTGGCCAGTGGAAGCTTACTAGAGGTTTGATGGTTGTGGCCCGTGGTGACAAGTTGTCTAACTTGTATGTATTTCAGGGCTCCATCTCCAGAGACTCAGTAAATTTGGTGGAGAATGATACTTCATCAGAGTTATGGCATAGAAGATTAAGTCATATGAGCGAGAAGGGGATTGATAGTTTGGCTAAGAAAAATTTGCTTTCTGGAGTGAAACAAGCAAAGTTGAAGAAATGTGTTCATTGCTTAGCCGGTAAACAGAAAAGAGTTTCTTTTTAGAGTCATCCGCCTTCAAGAAAGCTTGATCTGCTGGAGTTGGTACATTCTGATTTGTGTGGTCCTTTTAAGGTAAGATCTCATGGTGGTGCACTTTACTTTGCGACTTTTATTGATGATCATTCTCGCAAACTCTGGGTATTTCCTTTGAAGTCCAAGGATCAAGTACTTGATGTGTTCAAGAGTTTTCAGGCCTTGGTGAAAAGACAAACAGGGAAGACATTGAAATGCATCCGCTCAGATAATGGTGGTGAGTATATTGGTCCTTTTGATAGATATTGCAGAGAGCAGGTATTAGGCATCAGAAAACTTCTCCAAAGACTCCTCAATTAAATGGTTTAGCAGAGAGGATGAACAAAACTCTAGTTGAGAGGGTTAGATGTATGCTTTCAGATGCTAAGCTGTCAGATTCTTTTTGGGCAGAAGCACTTAATACTGCTGCTTATGTTATCAATTTATCTCCTGTTGTTGCTTTAGATGGTGATGTCCCTGACAGAGTTTGGACTGGTAAGAATGCTTCTTATGTTCATCTTAGAGTTTTTGGGTGTAAAGCCTTTGTACATGTTCCTAAGGATGAAAGATCAAAGTTGGATGTTAAAACTAGGCAGTGTATCTTCATTGGTTATGGTCAAGATGAATTTGGCTATCGTTTCTATGATCCTGTTGAGAAGAAACTTGTTAGAAGCCGTGATGTTGTGTTCTTTGAAGACCAAACAATTGAAGATTTTGACAAAGCTGACAAGGCTGATTTTCAGAGTAGTGAGAGCTTAGTTGATGTTAATCCAGTTCCTTTGACTATAGCACCGAAAGAAAATCTTCATAATGATGAAAATCAAGTTGATAATGAAGATGTTGATCATGTCCAGAATGACCGGCATGATGTTGTTGATGCTCCAGTGCAAGATGATGTGGTTGTCCAACAACCAATTATAGATGCTCCAGAGAGTTCTCTCAGACGATCTAGTAGAGAGAGAATTTCTTCATCTCGTTATTCTCCCAATGAGTATGTACTCTTGACTGACGGGGGAGAACCTGAGAGTCTTGATGAGGCCATGGAAAGTGAAGAAAAAGAAAGGTGGTTTGATGCTATGGAATATGAGATTAAATCCTTGCATGATAATCATACCTTTGATTTGGTTAAGTTACCTAAAGACAGAAAAGCTTTGAAAAACAGGTGGGTTTTTCGGGTGAAACATGAAGATGGTAATCCAGTTCCACGGTACAAAGCTAGATTAGTTGTCAAGGGATTTAATCAGAAAAAGGGAGTTGATTTTGATGAGATATTCTCTCCAGTTGTGAAGATGTCATCCATTGTGGTTCTAGGCTTGGCTGCAAGTCTAGATTTAGAGGATGAGCAAATGGATGTTAAAACTGCTTTCCTCCATGGTGACTTAGATGAAGAAATTTATATGGAGCAACCGGAAGGTTTTGAAGTCAAGGGAAAAGAGAATTATGTTTGCAAATTGAAGAAGAGCTTGTATGGTTTGAAACAAGCTCCCAGACAGTGGTACAGGAAGTTTGGTTCTTTTATGAGTCAGCAGGGCTTCAAGAAGACTTCTTCAGACTATTGTGTTTTTGTGCAAAAGTTCTCTGAGGGTGACTTTATTATTGTGTTGCTTTATGTTGATGACATGCTTGTTGTTGGTCATAATACTTGCAGGATTCAGAAGTTGAAGCAAGAGTTGAGTAAGTCTTTTGCTATGAAAGACTTAGGACCAGCAAGGCAGATTCTTGGCATGCAGATTGTCCGTGATAGAAAGGCCAAGAAATTGGTATTATCACAAGAAAAGTACATTCAGAAAGTACTTCGCAGATTCAGCATGGACAAAGCTAAGGTTGTCAGTACACCTTTAGCTATGCACTTCAAATTGAGCACGAAACAGTGTCCTTCTAGTGATGATGAGAAGGAAGATATGAAAAAAGTACCTTATGCTTCAGCTGTTGGTAGTTTGATATATGCGATGGTTTGTACAAGACCGGGTATTGCTCACGCTGTTGGAGTTGTTAGCCGTTTTCTTTCTAATCCGGGAAGAGAACATTGGAATGTTGTGAAGTGGGTTATGAGATATCTCTGTGCCACTTCTAGTCTGAGTTTGTGTTTTGGTACAGGGAAGCCTATTCTTTGTGGTTATACTGATTCAGACATGGCTGGTGATGTTGATACTCGCAAGTCTACTTCAGGGTACTTGGTTACTTTTGCAGGGGGAGCTGTGTCTTGGCAATCTAGGTTGCAAAAATGTGTTGCTCTATCTACTACAGAAGTTGAGCTTATTGCTATCGTTGAAGCTTGTAAAGAATTGCTTTGGATGAAGAGATTCTTGGGGGAACTTGGTTGTGCTCAAGAGAGGTATGTGCTTTATTGTGACAGTCAAAGTGCTATACATCTTGGCAAGAATTCTACGTTCCATGGTCGGTCTAAACACATTGATGTGAGATACCATTGGATTCGAGATGTGTTGGATTCTAAGTTGCTTGAGCTTGAAAAGATTCATACAAATGACAATGGTTCCGATATGATGACTAAAGCTTTGCCAAGAGGGAAGTTTGAAGATTGTTGCATGGTCGCCGGGATGGCGGTCTCCTCCACATAGTCGTGAGGGGGAGAATTGTTGGGTTATGGACCTTTTTCCCTTCCTATGTGGATAAATAAAAGTCCAATTTGGACCAACCCATTTTTGCTCATAGGCCCATTCTTATGAGGCAAATATAAACCTATTTAGGGTCTTATTTTCAGACATACAAGAGTGTTTTTTCAGCAGCCAAAAAGAGAGAGAGAGATTTTCGCAGTCAAAAATTCAGCCCTAACAACCAATTTCAAATTGCTATTTCCGCTTCGTTTCTTGTCCGATTGAGCTGATTTTTGGACAGCATATTATCTTCATCTCAATCTTTGATTAGGAACTGACAGAGTTGGATTTGGTGGCCTGCAGCTTCAGTTTTGCTGTCGTGAACAGTAGCTGTGAAATTGGTGATTTTGCTCCTTTAATTCTCTAGATTTGGTGCAATCTTATTTTGTTGTTGCTCGTTGTTTGGCACTTGTTTTGTGGCCAATCTTAGAGAACAATATTGTAACTCTTGGTGATTATAGTGGAGCTTTTGGTCCCGTGGTTTTTTACTCTTTACATCGAAGGGTTTTCCACGTAAATCTTGGTGTCTTGTGTGATTGGTTTATTATTGTCTTGTTATAGAGTCCTAAACCTTTTCCTACCAAAAAAAGAATAGTCAATTCAAAACCTTTTCCTAAAAGGAAAACCTATTTATGGTAAGAGATCAGGGCAAATAAAACCCAACAAATCTCCCCCTTGGCCTGAATTTCTGACAAAATAAATTTGTCCACCTTCTTTACTTAACCTTCAACAACTTGCTTCTCCTCTCCATAATCTCCTTTACAAAATTTATGTCTCAACACAGAGAACCTCTCTGAAACAATTTCTCCAACAAAATCTTCTTACTCGTGGTCTTTCGAGGTTTGCTTTGCTAGCTTCCGCGTTACACCTGCTTATTTTCGGTCCTAACAAGTGGTATTAGAGTCAGATTCAATGATGGAGTCAGGTGTAGTGGTTCGATAATCGATGATTGAACCAAGTTAGAAAGAGGTGTTCATCTTGACGGGTGTAGTTCTAGCCGCAACCTTTTTGACAGTAATGAAGATTTTGTTGGAGAAATTATTTCAGAGAGGTTCTCTGTGTTGAGACATAAATTTTGTAAAGGAGATTATGGAGAGGAGAAGCAAGTTGTTGAAGATTAAGTAAAGAAGGTGGACAAATTTATTTTGTCAGAAATTCAGGCCAAGGGGGAGATTTGTTGGGTTTTATTTGCCCTGATTTCTTACCATAAATAGGTTTTCCTTTTAGGAAAAGGTTTTGAATTGACTATTCTTTTTTTGGTAGGAAAAGGTTTAGGACTCTATAAATAGAGGCATGTTCCTTCTAACTTAATTAGCATTCACAATGTAGTCTTAAGGGCTTTGAGAGTTTTGGTTAGAGGGAGAATTTGTGGGTCACAAGCTTGATACGTTATCACTTGTGTGAACCTCCCATGTATTCTGAGTGAATTGGTTGAGGTTGTTTCCCTCTGTATTTTGTACTCTCATATTTATAGTGGATTGCTCATCTCCTTTGTGGACGTAGGTCGATTGACCGAACCACGTTAAACCTTTGTGTCTTTTGGTATATTTATCGTTGTCTTCTTACTCGTGGTCTTTCGAGGTTTGCTTTGCTAGCTTCCGCGTTACACCTGCTTATTTTCGGTCCTAACAGTATTTTGGTCTATCAAATATGAAAAAAATAATAATAAATTCTTCAAATATATTTTTTTATATAAATTTATATTTCACGTTAAAATAGTGAATTAAGATGGAATAAATGTTGCATCAACCTCTCTAAAATATTTTGATTTTGATGAGAATGACGGAACAACCACACGTGATCTAAATTTCAAAACTTTATTTCATTTCAATGTATAATTCTCCTTTAATTTGGAGAATTTTATTCCTTTAAATGGAATAATATATAGTTAAGATTTAGGGCCCGTTTGGATGGGCTTAATAAAAATAGCTTTAAAAAAGTTGTTGATGTGTTTGGCAAATAAGTGCTGATGAACAACTTTTTAAATCAAAATGTCTGAAATACCCTTAAAAGCTGTTAACATAATAAAAATTAATTAATTTATATTTTACAGCCATAAATAATTATATTTTGCTATCATTCACATATTTCTTTCTCATCACAAATTATTTATAAGAGGAATATAAACTTATTTTAAGCCAAAAGTTAAAAGTTGGGGTAGGGGTGCTTTTTTTTTTCAGCTTATAAACTGTTTTAAGTTGATCACATTTTTACCTTTTTACCCTTATTATTTTTATACAATCTCCAAATTACCCACATAACCGTAACATCTGTTTCTTCTATTTTTCCCTTTTCACGTGTGGATGATAGACAATTACTATTACTAATGAATAAAAATAAAATAGGAAAATATATTTCCAAATAGGTGATCTATAGTATAGTGTAGTCCAATCCAGAAGCAATTCCTCTTTATTAATGTACTGAATATTTCAATTATTGAAAAATATATTTTAGAAAAATAAAATAAATTCCTCATTTATTGTTTTTGAATTTGGTATGTAATTAAGTTAAATATCATTTCAAAAAAAATATGTATATAATTTATGGAACAACTATTTTTAAATATTGAACGATTATTTTTTAAGAAAATGATCAACTAATATAAAACGGAGAAAAACTTACTATAGATGCCAAAAACTTCACATATAGTTTTTAATCAATCATTACTTTTTTGAATTATTAATGTTGGTTAATTAATACATTATTATATTATGTTTTTTTTAGTGAAGGAATTGGGATTTATTATACTAAAGATTTTCAATAAATTATTGAAGCTATTGAGATTTGAGATTATCAATTGATCTCAATTACTCTTATTAATTTAAATTGTTGAATAGATGGAATACAAAAGTTTAAATATTAAAATCTCATAGTTGGCAAGAATTTTTTTCTTACTTAGAAGTCAAATATTTGAATTAGAGTCTAACTATTTTAATTTTATTCACTGCATCGCATTTTTTAATGATAAATTGGCAAGACGTGCAGTACTAGGAGTGTGGTTATGTCATCATTGTTGCACTTCATTTTAGGTAATGTAGTACTATATATCATGATAGGGTTAGTGGGGTTAACAATAATTAATGGTTACTAAAATATTTAAAACATTAAGATTATTATGACTATACTAATCAAGCAAAAATTATATATGAAAACAAAAGGAAATCATGTAATGATCACAAGGAGAATAATAAGAGGTCCATTAATTATTAAGCATATCCATCCAAAATTTTGATATACATTATCTTTAAAAATATCATTCTTTAATATCATCCTCATCCATTCACCAGAAATTATATCAAAAGTAATGTATTTACATTAAAAAGAAAAAAATGCAAAAAAAAAAGGGAGATATGGTCCTATATATGAACAAATAATTCTGTTATGTCTCTTTTTTCATATAATAGTTATATTCGAATGATCACTTTAACTTTATAGGTATATATATATTACTTTTCATCAGTATTGGTATTGATTGGTGTATTATAGAATCGTCAAAATGAGCTATATTTATGAAATCGGTTTAATTCTATTTGTTATTAGGGTAGGATTGTGATAGGATTTTTCAAGTTCATTTAAAACTAGGGCTAATAAGTCTGGTTAATATAAGTCCTTATCCCTTGAGGGTTAATCGGGGTCGGGCCGAGGTCGACCCATGAATCAAAACTTTTTATTTAATGGTAACTTTCAATAATCTCACAAGTATGTAATCTAGTTACTTAAATACACATTGTGTTGTAATATCATGAATCCATAAATTAATTTGTTCTAGATATACTTTATCCAAATAGATTTATCGCAACGTATCTAAGATAAATCTCATGCATTCACCTTTCTCCCATCTTGTTTATTCACTCTCTTATCCCGCGCGCGTATCTGGTATGCAAGATGCATGCTAATTACACTAGATTCTCTTCAAATTCATTGGCCCTTGAGGCTTGGATCGAATGGGGTGGGTCGTCCCTTTTCGACAGCTCTAATGTACCACATCGATAGAGTATGGAGTTATTTTTCATTTTATATTATTTGAGAAATATTTAATTTTTGAATTGACTGTTGGGCTTGAGTTCGGCCTAATATTTTGATTGTTTTATCACATAATATCGGGCTAAACTCAAATCCAGCAGCCAATTCATGATTTTAACATGTCCAAGCCATATTAAAATTTTTAGAGATCTCATCCCTCGTCGATGTGGGATATATCTTCATAACCGATTAACAAAACATCAATTTAATCGTTTAGAACAATATTTCATCCTCTAATATTTTCTTATTCAATATATTAATAAGACATGTTATTTCCTCAACTCTTTTAAGTAGATTAAGAGAGAACTATTTTTTTTCAATTTTATCTTTCAAAGCATCTAATGGATTAAATTAATATTACAAGGATAATTCAATAAAGCACCAAAATTAGTAAATACTATAATGCAAATACCTTTTTTAATATACTTTTAGATAGATTCTATAAAAAGAAAAGTAATGTTAAGGAAGATCTCCATGTATACTATCCCATATGATATAAATTTATTTTGGTTAATAGTGTAATTAATTTTTATATTATCACAATATAATTTAACTTATCATTCAGGTTTAGTTATTATTTTAAATATTCAATCAATTAATCACACAAATTAAAAGGTTTAATCTGCAAAGGTTCTAAATTTTTCAATAGTTAGTTGCTTGACTTCAAAGCTTTACCATCCCTTTGCCGCATCTAAAAAAGAAAAGTAATTCACATAAAATACGAAGAAATTTTAATCACTTGAGTTTATATGATACTCTTTATTCTAAATAGATAGTTTCGATAGTGTAATAATGGATCGCGACTTAAATCAACTTTTTGATGAAATAATAACTTTCCATCAATATCAATATAGGTTGGTGTACCACATCGATTTGGTATAGAGTTATTTTTCTTTTTATACAGTTATATTTCTCGCCTATGAATTCGTTACTCGACATATATTAGACTCAAATTTCATTTTTTATCATTGTATTCGCTGATTTAGGCTAATTCATGTCAAACGACCAAGTCAATGAGTGAGTATTATCTAAGTCGTATTAAAAAGCTCTGAGCAATGTGAGATATCTATAAATACTTCTTCGATATTTTTTATTTGTTCAATATATTAATAATGCATGTTATCTACTTGTCTATTTTAACAGATTTAAGAAAGATACTTTTTTTTTTCAAACTTGACCTTTATCACTAACTCACCACTTCCCAAACTTGTAATGGAAATATTACTCCAATTGTTTATTTTAGGTTTTAAAAGTGTAAATGATAAAAGTAATTTAATGAAAATAATATTTAATTAATATTTTATTTACAAATTGCATTGTGGCTGAACTAAGAGGGAATGATGATCACAAAGAGATAAAGCATGATAAAAATACATATTTTTACAAAGCATCTATGGATTAGATTAAGGTTACATGGATAATTCTAGAATAAGACCAAAATTAGTAAATATTATAATGGATGACACCATTAAAAGAAAAAAAAGTAATGTTAAGGAAGATTTACTACTATTTATTTAGTACATATGTTATAACTTTTTATATGTATTAGTAGTGAAATTAATTTTTATATAATAAATTTATCGCTCAATCATTTAGAATATAAAGTTAAATTCAATTGAATTGATCACTTGAATCTATGAGCTACTTTTTAATTTGCATTTTTAGGGTCAACTTTCATTTTTGTGCTTGGTTACGAATTTTTCTATTCAAGTAAAAAGAATAAGATTTTTATGCTTGATACGATTTGAATTCAACGGATCTTTAATTATTCATTTTTTAGCTTACAAGAATTCTTTTTTTTTAAACCACTAGTGCATTGAATTCAAACTAATTTGGATATCCCCCTTTCACATTCTTATCTTTAGCTTAAAAAGAATTTCAAAAGTCAATTATTCTAAATAGAGTAATTCTTGAAGGCTTTTGAAAATGCCAAAATTATCTAAGAAATTTTGGAGGAAAAAAATATCTCAAAAGCTAATTGATAATAACTAAACTTTTTAACTAGATCTTCATATCTTTTGATTCTACACTTTATATCTTAATTTATTTAATTTGTCTTTTTGGTTGAAGTCATCTATAGGAATAGAAAAAGTGTTGATTTCATTTGTAGTTATCTTGGAGGTACAAAGTAAAAGAAAGATTTGACCAAACAAAATAAAATTTGTATTAGTTTTAATTTATGTTCTTTGGTTCTCAGCATTCGATATCTATATTTAGACCCTAACTAATCTGAATTCATACTAAGCAAATATCCTCTAATTATTATGATCAAATGTATAAAATGGATTAAACTAAAGATCTTTGTTTTATTATTAATTACTTGATTATTTTTAGATGATAACTAATAGAACAGAGTCTAACACTATGTCATTTTCAATTTTGATATATTTTGAATGTTTGGATGCTATGCTGATACAAAATATATTTGTAAGATTCTTCTTTATCGATGGTGATCAATCATGATTTTCATAGTCAAAGTATTTATAATAATATTAAAAGTTTGAATATCTCTCAACTCGCGAGGTCATAAGTTCTCTCATATGTCTATCTATAGATATGAGAGATTTGATCATAACTCCAACATTGATTCGGAACCATACCCTATCTCGACCTTGACTTGGGACCAAACACTTGACCTCAACTTGAGAATCAATTACACTCCTGACTCGAGACCTTACTCCCAACCTTCGCCCCTGACCCAGGACCCAGATTTGACTTTGACTCGGCTGAATGATAAGTGATCCAACTCATTAAAATGTAAATTAAATAGGACGATTTTATAAATTTGGATTGAAATTATCTTCTTAAGGTAGAGGATCATATTCATTCCACCACAATCCAAGATGAGCTGATGATAAAGTTTTTGAGTGATCAAAGTAACTTGTATATATTTTTTAAACTTATTTATACATTATATACCAATATTATTAAAAATATGGAAAGGACTTATACACTAACATCAGTCATAAGTTGGGGAATTTTTTTAGATTATAAGTAATTTAATTTTATATACTTATATAAATAGTTTCAAAGACATTTAAGTCATCTTTAGGGGCAAAAAAAATGTATTTGAGTTTGGGCTTTGACAATACTTATTGGGTCTTCATCCAAAAGTTCTAAGAGCCCACTCTAGTTTGCACTAAAATCCTATTTTGTGGTACTCTTTAATTTATATTCTTCGTAACGAGATAATTTTTAACGGAACATAAGTTTTATATTATAATATTTCATAAGCTATGCCCAAAATGATGTAAGTTTCTAAAGAACTTATGGTCCACTAACCATAAGTTCGATTCCTAAAAGCTAAAAATTAAAGTTCAATTTATTTGAAAGATAAAAATTAAAGATCAATATATTTAAAAAAATTAAAACGTACAAATTTAATCTTGGACAACGAAGTTGAGCTATTTAATTATGGAGGGATTCGTGCATGCTATCATACCGTTTGATGAACATATATAACTGTTCGAAAAAATATTTTCTACTCATAACAATTTATCTGATGAAATAAAAATTTCTGTAAATTGTCGATATATATCATTCCATTTTTTTGTGTGTGTGACGTTCATATGTATTCCTTTACTAATCTTATCCAAAATATCAATAAAAATATTTAGTAAACTAAAAAGATAATTAGAGATGAACATAAGAGAATTATTTCAGCAAACTGTAAATAGTAACTAATATTATACCGATTTACAAACTAAAATTTAAAAAGAGAGAAAAAAAAAAGAACTGAAATTTTGTAATATTCATCAACTAATCCTCTCCACTTCTCTTTTTAGTAGTACAATGATCCTGAAAATAAAAAATTAAAAAAAAATTGTTATTAATAATAATTGAAAAAGATATATCATGTTTAAATTAAAGAAATATCAAACAATATATTATTATTATTGATGTGCGAAAATCACGTGATTCAACCGATGCCTGACACCTTTTTCTATTAACAAAAATCTTTTCATCGAGCCTTTATTTTCACAAATCAAAAACAAAAAATAAAATAATTCCTTTTTAATATCGTCAAAAAAGATACGTAACAATATTATTCAATAATATAATTATCGTTATATTAGATACATGAAACGTACCCTGCCACCAATTTCCTCTTGAAGCAGAGTTTGAACCATCTCCATCTTTCTTTACCTAATAAAATTAACCACAAAATATTACAAAATGTTTTTAAAAAATGAAGTTTATTACTAACAAAATTAGTGTTCTTTTAATTATCTAATTATATATTATATATGATATAGTAGTGAAAAAAAAAATCTAAAAATACTTACAATATTATTCTGTGAGCCAGTGGTTTGATTATTTGGAGGATAAACATCTTGGCCACCATAGTAAATAGATGAACTTAAATTACATGGAGCTTCTACTTTTTCATTTTGACTTCTTTTAGATCCATTCTCTGTAAAAAATAATAAAAAAAATACATATATATATCGTTTGAATCAAACGTTTACTACTATGTCAGAAATTATAGTTCATAAGCAATAACGATATAATTTTATTTTTTATTTTTTAATTAAAAATTACCAAATAACTATCATGTTCAATCATGACTACCACACGTAGTAGAGTCTTATGTTCACTATTATGTCAGAAATTATAGTTCATAACCAACAACGACATAACTTTATTTCTTATTTCTTAATTAAAAAATTGTCAAATAACTATCATGTTCAATCATAACTGCGACTCGTAGTAGAGTCTTACGTTTACTATTATGTTAGAAATATAGCTCATAAGCAATGACGACATAACTTTATTTCTTATTTCTTAATTAAAAAATTGTTAAACAACTATCGTGTTCAATCATGACTCCAACTCGTAGTAGATTCTTATCGTAGAGTAGGATATTGACATTATATAATATAAATATATTTTCAGAAATTAACCTGAAGTCCCATATTTTGTATTATTTCCATATTGGTTGCCTTGATCTTGGATTCTTGATGAACCTCTATGATCCCCTGAGTGAATTGGATCCCTTCTAAGTCCCTAAAAGTCAAAAATTAAAAACATTTACATTATTAAGTCATTTAATAGATAATTACAAAAAAAAATTCTTAATTATTATTAATGAATAATCTAATAAAAATAGTAAATAACATGTTAATCACATTGTAAGATGCTAATGAATATAAGACACAAGAAAAAAATAGAGAATCTAAAGCAAGTCCTTTTTTCCTGAATTTTTAGTTATTTTAGTGGATAAACTTGATGTTTTGCTAACCAATCTCTTTAATTATGTGCTTAATTAATAAGCTAAGGTCTAAGAGGGTTCACTGAATATTTATTCAATTAATAGTTATTATCTGAGTTTAAAAAAATTATTTTTCTTTAATTAAGAAAAAGACTTTTTTTAAGATAATACTAATTCTCACTTGAGTAAACAAAAGAAACAATTAATACAAACATGAAAAAAAAAGATGATTAATTTTCTTTATCTAAAACTAGGAGAAAACTTTTTTAAAAAAAAATAACTAATGAAACTATGAAAAAAAAAAAGTTTCATATGCCAAAATGTATATGAACATAAAAATAATGGGTGTAGCTCAGTTGACGAATTATCTACAGTGTTAAATTTCTTTTTTACAATTAAAAGAATACGTAAAATTCACTTATTTCACGTAAAAATAATATTGCGTTAATGATAAGAATAAAATACAAGATAATACCGTGGAAGGTGGACCAAAAACAGAAGCAAAGAGAGTGGAGTTTGAAGGCTCTTTGGGACCAAAAAGCTCATTGGTGAAGGATGAAGAAGAGGAGGAGGAATCAATCACTTGCTTTGCCTTTTCCATATAGTATTAATACAAATTTAAACAAGAAATAGATATATTAAGGTCCTTTTGAAATAGAAAAAAAAATATTTTTATTTTGTCTTAATTGACACTCAAATATATATATTTTTTTAAAAAAAACACAAATTTTTGGTGTTATAGATATGAGAGGAGTATTATTGCACGTGAAGTTGTTTTCTTGTGTGTTTTGTGATAAGAAATAAAGATTTGTCACTTCTATTTATAGTGTCAAAGAAAAAACATAAGATACATTTGCCCCATGCACAGGGGCAGATACTATTTCTTTGTCGGTTAAATGAATATTGAGTCTAACTTAATTTGAAATATTAAAAAAAAAAAATTCAGAATCACTCAAAATTATATAAACAGATCATATTATTACTTTTTAATTTAATGTGAGACTCTTTAATACTGCATGTTATACCTAGAGTTGAATATCTAAAGTATGTATAATTTAGTATGGAGCCAATATTATCAAGAACAAGAACTAAGACGAGTCCTACTCTAATATCATCGTAAATAAATTAACTTTAAGCTTAACTCAACCGCAAAAATTATATCAAGAGTGAGAATATCCAAGTCATATTAAGTAAACCTAAGATACACCATTCACTCCCACATAGCTAACACTATCCCGTCTCAGAGTATGAATTTCAAATTGAATTTTTTTCATCTGATCGAATATAAAACTCTTCAACAACACCCGAATATCAATAACTCACAAGCAAAGTTATTAGGAAGGGGAAGGCGATGCAAGATGGTTTATTCGAATTAGGGCCCATTTTATCACTTCAATAATGCTCACACATAGAGAACAAATTCTGCAAGTGGGCATGTTGCTTGTCCCCAACACTTCTAACAAGGTCACATTTGTCTATACAACAAGTATCACTATACATTTTGATCACACGATATACTATATCTGTATTAAAATTTGATTATCTTATACCATTAAGGATTTTTCTCATATCTAAAAAAAAAAAAAGTTACAGTTTCATCTGATGCACCATATCTACCGATAAAATATCACTCTACATTACTTATTTTATTCTTAATAGAAGTTTTTGTTGTTATATATATATATATATATATATGTTGTGTGGGATAATTAAAACTACATTACAACAAGTATCTTTTAAGCCAATTAGGGGAATGTATAAATTGGATGTATATAAAGTTATTGAAATTAAAAAAATAAAATTAAAGATTCAAAAATACTATAAATATTCTTAGCACTTGTGGAAATAATTTACAAAGTCAAAGGAGAAGAAGGGGTATTTGAGAAGTAAGACCACGTGAGACTCCCAAAAAAAAGATACTAATTAGATAGATGGATAAGGTCATTTATATCTGTCTTCCAAGTTGGGTTAATTAATTACTTAAATCATAAAAAATATTTGTATGACTAAAATTATTGAAAAGATACTAAGGTCTTAATTATTCTTATTGAGTTTACAACACCTTAATCTAAATTATATATCTGAATCATTATACGAATATCGAATAGTTTTTTATTTCTTTTAATATATTTGAATATGCATAAGATGATAGTGATGGTTGTGATGAGGTGGTTGGTATTGTAGTGACTAACGTGATGATAAATGTTTGATAGTTTTGTAGGTTTATGGGAATGTCAATTGATTGATATTAGTAGTTAACAGTGTTGATAATTGTGGTGATTGAGGATATATGTATTGGTGGTAGTTCACAACGGTGCTAATTGTGATGGTAGCGATAGTTAGTAGTAGAGATAGATTGTGTGATAATAGTGGTTGATAATGATAGTGGAGGTGACAATGGTGTTGGATTATTGGAAAGTTAATTGACGATGTTGATAGTAGTGATTGATGAATGTGTGTGAGTAATGTTGTGTTAGTGATAGTTGGCATCGGTAATGGTAGTTGTGATGGTCTATAGTGGTTGATAATCATGAACGACGGTAATGCTAGCAATAAATATAATTATAATGATAAATGTGATAATCACCGACAATAGTGATTAGTAATAGTTGTTCATGGTGAATAGTAATTAATGACAACTGATAATTAACGATGATACTGATTGATGGCAATGGTTGTAATATCATTATTAATCTCTTATATGATAATAAAAAATAAACATCAGCTATATAGATTTAATTAGATGAATTCAATACTTTTATTTAGATCCTATATTTGTACATATAAATAATAATTGGTCAATATATAACTATGACGATTATAATTTTGGTGGCAATCCAATAACTCAAAAATATCTTTATACTGTCAACGTATATATGTAAATATATACCTTAAATTCTATTCGAATATGTTGGGAGTGTCCCTCACCATTCATGAAAACAAACAGTTGACTCCTCTTTCTCCATTACCTTTGCTTTTTTATTCCATTTTTCTCTATGGCCCATATATATATATATATATATATATATATATATATATATTGCTCTTTTTGTTTCAATTTATGTAGCGGCGGTTTTTGTATTTCGAGAATTAAACTAGTATATATCTTTGATCGTAAATTTTTTATACATTTTTTTAAATATTTTAATTGTTAATTAGTGAAATTTATAGTATTTTTTACGTAGTTTATAAATATATAAATTTTATTTTAAAAAATTAGAGATTTTATGCATAAATCATCAATTAAATTTAAATTATTTAACTTTTAGAAAAAAAATATCACATAAATTGAGACGAGAGTAAACACATATTAAGCAGATATTATATTACGTGGGCACAATCTTGCTAAGCATAGAATATATATATTTTTTTTCAATTTAAGATAAGGACATAGCCATGTGAACAAAATGTCAAAAGTACCTCTCTTATTTCAACCTCATTTTTTGTTTTGGGAATTATTCCTTTAGGACTTGGAGAATATATATATATATATATATATATAAAAGTTGATTTCATTTAATCGGTAACAATAATAATAATATATTTAGTATAATTTAATATAATAAAATCTAAAGATAGTAGATGTACGCAGATATTATACCTCAGAAATATACAAAGATGATTGTTTTTCAATAAATTCTCGAGTTAAGAAAAAAAAATCAAAATCTATTCACGAAGTGGTAAAAAAAGTATGAGAAATAACTGATAATAATAAAAATAATTGATAGCAACAAAATAAGAACTATTCCCTCCGTACCAATTTATATATATAGCATCTTTGAGATTTCGAAATTCAAATGAGTAAATTTTTTATCATAATTTCATGTATGTACCTTTATGTATTTTTAGTTGTCAATTACTCTGATTTATAATATTTTTTTACATAGTTTTTAAATATATAGATTTTATTTTTAAAAAATCCAAAAATTTTATCCCCGATCAAAATACACAAATTATTTGATTCTCAAAATTTAAAAAAAGTCAAAAAATAAAAAATAAAATTGATCTATCCTTAACTTGTTTGGTTGGATTTGAATTGTCATTCATTGAATTTGAAAATAGATTAAAAATCTAAACCAAAATTAAATTTTCATGTCTAATCCGCAATATCTATGTTATATGCATATAATGATAGGATTAGTGGGGCTAACAATAATTAATCATTACGAAAATAGTTAAAGCATTAAGATAATTAATGACTAAATAATCTCTAAAAGATTATCGGATTATGTTCTTTGATTCTTATGATTAGCCATTTTTTATATATCGTTTAGGACAATTAATTAAATAAAAAAGGAAATTTTAAAAGCAAAAGCTACTAATAATATTTTTGTAGAATTATTCTTTTGTGGTTGTTCCAATAACATTTCAATTCTTCCAAGTAATTATGTGTGTATAAGATAAGATAATAAAAAGGAAATAATATAATGATTATCTCAAGGACAATAATGTTAATTTAGTATAATTTTTAATTTAGTTTTTGACACACTTGATCATTAAATATCATCCTAACATGATCCTCATCCATTCATGACTAAAAAATTGTGTCCAAATTAAAGGAAAGATAAACTATAAAAAAAAAGAGTTTAATTTATATAATTGAGAGTTTAAATAATTTTTCTAATATAATCAAGTCATATATTAGAGATAAATTCATTGATAATCTTTCACTATAAGTAAATAGTTACATTGATTTGCAAACACTGAGTAAGAAATAACAAATTTTCAATAACAGTGAAATACGATTAAATAACTAAAGACAATACGTAAATAAGTGATATATAAATCAAAATGATTCAAAAGTTATTTTCATAGGATCGAAGAACACAACAAATATGTTAAAACTATTAGCAGAAATAGAAAATTGTTGCAAGTTAATAATTTACAGCCTTATAAATAATAATCAATCAATCATGAGTAAGTTAAACTAATATATTAATATATATATATATATATATATATATATATATATATATATATATAAAATCGTCATATATCTTTTTTTTACATTTTTCAACCGTCAATGACATTAATAAAAATTATAATGACTAAAAAAAATTAGATAATTTCTTATTGATTATATATATATAATCGTCATATATCTTTTTTTTACATTTTTCAACCGTCAATGACATTAATAAAAATTATAATGACTAAAAAAAAATTAGATAATTTCTTATTGATTATATATATATATATATAATCGTCATATATCTTTTTTTTACATTTATCAACTGTCAATAACATTAACAAAAATTATAATGACTAAAAAAAAGGATAGATAATTTTTTATTGTTTACTTAAATATGTAAAAAAAAAAAAAAAAAACTAGCAGATATTTAGTGATATAGTTTGAGATACGATTAAACTGATCCGAACAATACTAGTAATAACTTTAGACATTTAATTAATAAATTGGGCATAGCCATTCAAATTCCTTTTTCTGCGGTTTTCTTTAGTGATTTCAAAAATTTCAAAGACAAATTTGCAAAAATATTTTTAATCATATGTCTAATTAATTAACCAAAGCCAAGTGCCTTTTCCAATTTCTCAAATTTTAATTTGACCATTAATGGTGATTTTTCTTTTTCTTAACATTGTCTTTATATATATATAATAATGGTGATAATATTTTGATTTAGATTTGGATTTTTTTTAATTTTTTTTTTTTTGGGGGGGAATTTGTATAGGTCAATATTGATATAATTAAAAAGAGAAGTGGAAATGGCATATAAGGTGGATCATGAATATGATTATTTATTCAAGATTGTTTTAATTGGAGATTCAGGTGTTGGAAAATCTAACATACTTTCTAGGTTTACTCGAAATGAATTTTGTTTGGAGTCTAAATCTACTATTGGTGTTGAATTTGCAACAAGGACCCTTCAGGTAATTATTTGTATTTTTTTTTTATAGTTTAGATTGATATTCGATATCTGTTAATTTAAGATTCGACTAGTTTAAATTCGAGCCGTAGATTGGGTGAAACACTTCTTACGTCTGAGAAGAGACAGGGATGATGGTTATATTTTCTTTCGTCTCAATTTATGTCCTGGTGTAATTGGATTAGCTATGAAGTTTGAGGGAAAAAAGAAAATTTATGGTATAAAATAAGTCAAATATTTTGTGAGTATGATATTTATTTTGACTTTTTCGTAGTGAAAGTTTTGACTCCAATATTGATATGTATGTCTCTCGACCTCTATAGATAATACGACTATGTTTTCTGTAGAGAAAATTCTAACCCCGACACTGATATGTGTATCTATATATAAAGTTTTGTTGCAATTCATATCACTCTTACGCTAATCTTTATGTCTATGTATGCTTTGGTTGCATTTTCTGTAGTGGAAATTCGAAGTCCAATACTGATATGCATGTCTATATATGCTCTGATTGTATTTCATTTAGTGAAAATTCTAACAACGACGCTGATATGTATGTTTATATATGCTTTGGTTGCATTTTCTATAATGAAAATCCTTACTCTTTCTATAATGAAAATCCTTACTCCAACGCTAATATGTATGTCTATATATGCTTTGGTTGTGTTTCATATAACGAAAATCCTAACTCCAACACTGATATGTATAACTATATATGTTTGGTTGCATTTCATATAATGAAAATCCGGACTTCGAGAGTGATCTTTTATCTTTATATGTATATGCTTCAATTGTATTTTCTATAGTAAAAAAAATCCAGACTCCGACACTACTTTTTATGTCTATATATATGCTTCACTTGTGTTTTTTTCTACAATGAGAATTCCAACTCCGACATTATTTTTATGTCTATATATATACTTCAATTGCGTTTACTATAATGAAAAATTCTGACTCCGACACTATTTTTATGTCTATATATACTTCAATTGCGTTTACTGTAATGAAAATTCTGACTCCGACACTATTTTTTATGTCTATAAATGCTTTGGTTGCGTTTCATGTAGGAAAAATCCCGACTCTAACGCTACTTTCTATGTCTATATATATATATATATTCTTCGATTGCATTTTCTATAGTTTATAAAACCCCGACTCCAACACTAACCTTTATTAGCGGCCAGAATTTTCAATAAAAGAGTTCAAAATCTATAGAAATAGACACACTAAGTGCCGAATAGGGCTCAACATCTACCATATATACATAAAAAAAAAATTAATTATGAATAAATAATATAATTTTTCACCGAAGAGGGTCAGATGAACCCCCTTAGTATAAGGTGGCTCCTCCCCTGATTGTTCTTTATGTCTCTCTCTATATATATATATATGCTTCTATTGCATTTTCTATACCTAACACTAACACTTATCATTATGTCTATATATATGTGCTTCGATAAAATTCTGACTCTGTCACTGATGTGTAACGTCTAATATAGGTAGAAGGCAAGACAGTTAAGGCACAAATATGGGACACAGCAGGTCAAGAAAGGTACAGAGCCATTACAAGTGCTTACTACAGAGGAGCTGTTGGTGCCCTTTTAGTTTATGACATAACAAAAAGACAAACATTTGAGAACGTAACGCGTTGGCTCCGCGAGCTACGTGACCATGCAGACTCTAATATAGTCATAATGTTGGCTGGTAATAAGTCGGATTTGAACCATCTCAGATCAATCCCCGAGCTAGATGCTCGGGGATTGGCTGAGAAAGAAGGGTTATCATTCCTCGAGACGTCTGCTCTCGAGGCATATAACGTTGAGAAAGCGTTCCAAACGATCTTATTAGACATATATCAAATTGTTAGTAGAAAAGCTTTGGCTGCTCAAGAAGCAGCTGCTTCTATTCCTGGACAAGGCACTTCTATTAATGTTGGAGAGTATGTTGCTAATAAAAATAAGAGGCCATGTTGTGCTAATTAAGCGGAAAAGAATTTTTTGGTTACTTTATAAAAATGTTGTAATGTAATCTATAATTTTTTTAGTATATACAAGTGTGATGATGAGGTTGAAAAAATGATGTATTGATTACCTTTTTGTTTTGGTTACTTTTGATGAAAGAAATACGATTTTGTATAGTGTGGAATTATTTACATATTGTTCTTTTTTTAAGTATTTATTGTTTTTGCGGGTTTCAGATTTGAACTATCATGTGTTGTGTGTTTTCCTAATTGAACTATTACTATCTACTTGTGAAAACACATCTTGAAGCTGATTAGACCAAGTGTTATTTTACATACAATCGCCAAAAAGTGTGTGACATCTTAATTTGTCCATAAAATTCCGTCCGCGTAGCAGATGCATCATTAATTTCGAGGCGTGTTTTGATAAATAGTTGGTGATAACTCACATCAATAATATAAACTATCAATAAACGAGTCACAACCACAGTGTAATGGTAGGATCACGCGGCTACGCCGCTCACTGCAGCATATATATACCAATATTTATGTTGACGTTTACGTTGACGTTAACATTCACGTTCACGTTAACACTTGATAGTTAAGGTCGGAAACTCGCGAAAAAAGTGATACTTCAAGAAAAAGAGATTCTTTTATCGTTTTGTCAAGAAATAAAGGATTGAGTTGGTGTTAATGTACTCCTTGTGTAGCCTAGGCTTAACAAGGCTACATAAGATATAAAATCGAAAAGAATGTATTGAATGGATGTTCGAGCATTGAGAAGGAAGAACGCTTTCAGAGGCGAAAATGCAAGGAGGAGGTAAATTGATGTATTCACAATATTTGCATATAGAAGGGAATGTTCCTGGGATCATTCAAATGTATGATCTTTATTGCCTTTAAACTGATAAGTCTTCAATACAAGATAAAATTTTCTATATATTTCATTTTAATTGCAAAATATGTAGAGACTTATTTGTAAGATTCAAGTTGTATTCCATCAGTATCTCCGGTAGGACCCCGGAAAAAATAGGGGTAGCTAAACCAGCTCTGCATGATCAACTCATTCCTCATCGATGACTTCTAACTTGGCACACAGGAGAGGAAATCATCTTCGAGCATACGAGGTCAAAGAAGTCACAACGAAACGTATCATAAAGGAAAATTTCCTGTCAAGTGAATGTGATCCAATGTACTCCGTAAACCATACTTGTTCACCGCTGCATAAGCAGCTCTAAATCCTCCACCATAGGCTGGAGAAGCATCATGGGCAATCTGGTGCATGAAAAACTCACCGAGCTTACTCTCTGCTTGAGATTTTCCTCCTTTCTTCGATGATGACCATGTAGACGAGGACGAAGCAGTTGATGTGGATGGCATATTTCTTGATCCAGGCACTACCTCTGATTCAAGCCACATGTGTGAAAGCACTTGGCAGATTCCTTCTTCGACTTCAGGGGTGAGATTACGATATCCTGCAAATTACATAAGTATAATCTTAATAAGAAATTCGTATGCTTTCATTACCGTAGCATTTTGCTTTGTTATGCTTTCACTTCCGTTACTTCTTTTTGTAGAGACTACTTTGGATTGTTTTTCCTTGATCCAGCGGTCTATTAGAAACAATCTCTATCTCTAAGGTAGGAGTAGCGTCTGCATATACTCTAACATCCCCAGACCCTATTTTGTATGACTACATGACTTGTCGTATAATCCCAACAAGAACGCAGGTTGATCAAGCACAACGAAGTTTTGGTGATGAAACATCCAGATATATTTCTTTTCATGAAGATTGTTCAGGTTCTTAAAGTTCGGTTCAGACTGACAAAGTTGAAAGGAAATATCGAATTTTACCTTTTAGACGTAACCAGGCATGCATCAGTTCATGAGCTAGAATGGCACCAGTAAGTAATCTGCGTATAGAAAAAGATTTGGTAAGCCAATTTTGCCATACAGTATTATTGTCACAAAAAAAGGCCAAGGAATAGACAAAGAACAGTACTCCCTCCGTTTTAGTTTGTTTGCCTTACTTTTCTCGAGTACTAATGTATCATTCTTATTAACATGTAGATTGACTTTAGTGTCTCTCTGCTTCAAAGTCTAAGAATAATATAATAGCGTGGCTTCATGCCAGAACACATCTAACTTTCTTTACTTGAAATGTAAGATCAATCATAGTTTTCGTTCGCTTCAAAATATCTTTAAGAATAATGACTGGGTGACATGTTAAACCACATCTTAAAGACGTGTTACGAAAAGCTTAGTCTTTTTTTTTCAACAACTATGCCCTATTCCCAAGCTAGTTGGGGTCTACTGAATGAATCCTCACTGTCCATGTCGCTCCATTTAAATCCGTCTCAATCCATATTTGAAGACTTTAGGTTATCTAGCATTGGAAGTTCTTTATATTTTCCACTGTCATCTCTCTTACAAGACCAAAGGCCTTCTAATGAGCACTGAAACTAAGAAAACACACCAACATGCCACGTTGCTTTTTTTATGGATCTTTTTCATCGTCTTCTTCTTGTCCTTTTCTTTTCATCAGGACCGTGAAACACCACATGCCACGTTGCTTTTTTTATTTTCACCATGAGGCTAAATGAAACTGAAAGGAGGGAATGCAAATAAGGAAGTTACCTTGGGAGGCCGTATATTACTAGGATAGCTGTAACTTCACATCTTCTAATTAGCTTTTGAGGATGTGTTCTGATTCCTATTAATCCACGACCACCAAATTTTGGCCTTCTGAGTATCTGCATTGTTAAAAAAAATTGTCATGGCACCTACCACATGTTTCACTAGAAGATCGGGAGGACGTGTTTAAGCGAGTCTAACATGGAAAAATTTTCTCATGACTGAAGATCTTACACTGGTGACTGTTTGCTCTTCTGATAGGCATAGACCTCTAGTTTCAGGCATATGATGGAGACCCTAAAAGAGTTCTCGAGTTAGTAATCTTCTGAGAGAAAAGGACAGAAAAAACTATAGGCAGAGATCACTCATACATGCTTCTCCCCTTCAATGGCCTCATTAAGGGCATGTCTTTCAACAAGAAGCATAGGAACTTGCTGATCTATTTTCATGTTCATGCCTTCATAATAGTCTCTGATGGAATGGTAAAGTGGCTGGCAGTCCCCAGTATCCATGATTGCAGATTCCATGCACTCTAAGCATAAGCTCCGACCATCTCCAAGTGACATATATCTTGCATTCCGTGACTTCAAGAAAATAAAGACAATAAACAAGAATGTGAGGTGAATGAGAGGTGTTATCCAACATATTTACTGTCAGCTGACATCCGTACCTCCAGACGTTCACAACTACAGCACCGTTTGGTGTTGTCATTCTCATGTGCAGGGCAATATTTTTGAGACCAAAATGGGTGGCATCTGTACTCGATCAAGCCAGCTCCGTTTGTTGGGATCTGCAATGTGAATGGTACTTCATAACACGAGGGATGTGAAATATATTACAGGAACTTAAATACACAAAATGGCCTCACAATAGAACTATGAATCGTAACTTGAAGTTCTATTAAATAACTTCCAGTAAAAAAGGTTATATACAGAAGCAGTATGTCCTTACAAATTGATGGCAGACTTCACATTTTGGATGAGTCATTTCCTTGAAGCATGACTTATGATATGTATTGTTCCCTGACAAAGAAAACTTGAATCAACGTAACCAATGAGCTAACAAGTCAAAATATTCGAAAATATTAATTTTGTATGACAATAACAGTCCATTGGTATTATTTTCTAGTTTCATATTTGGCAAAGGGTTGAGGCGTTGGGAAAATGAAAGCAACAGCAAGGACAAGAATGTACCTCGTATTCAGTAATTGGGACACCACAAGCACGACAAAGAAAACATTCTGGATGAAAGAAAGTTTCCATGCATCCCAAATAATTGCCAGAGATGATATCCTTATTGCAGCCGCTACATTTTCTGCAAATATTTTTATGTGCACATAAGTTCTCTCTTACTCGGACAAACAGCAATCTGCCATAGTTTTCATCATCAAGAAAAGTGCATGCGCGCGCACACACACACATACTTCGTTAATACTCTACTCAACCTGTTTGTTTGTTTGTTCGTTTTTGTTGTTGACAAGAGAACCTGCAGCCACTACCCTACGGATACGCACATTCTACTCAACCTGTTTGTTGCCTAAAATATTTGACTTTACAAGCAGTAATTTACTACCCAGAAATCAGGGCATGTTTCCTTCAAGACCTCAATTTAAGGAAGTGTGTATGTGTGTGTGTGTGTATGTATATTAAATGCATACATCTGTTCAGTGTCTTGATATTGAATTTATTTATTTATTTATTTGAAATTGGGATATAATGAAAAGCTCAAAATTTGAATTTTCTTTGTTTACACCAACATCCTAGAAGCAATAAATTTATCATATTTATAATGGGATGCCGCATGTTACGTGCAGTCTCATCATTCACAACAAATTAGTAGCAACAACATATATTTTCGTTTCTTTTATTCCTTCAGCATTACAACAGATACAAGAGGTATTAAGCCTGCCATGAGAGCGATGCAGACGTGAATAACTAAAACTATTTATATTTCAGCTGAGACAATGTATAATAATTGATATCTCAACAATCTTGGAAACACAAGACTAATACCTGTAACTATTGGGATTATATTCCCAAGGAGCATATGAAGGAGCATACTTAGGAGGATGTGAGGATGAATTCGAGTTATCTTGAAGCGATCTTGCTAGATCTTCATCTTGGTCAGTCCTCCATCTGTATCCTGAGAAACATAAACCTTTCATTTCTTCCTCAAACAACTGAAATCAACGTTTTTGGAAATGAAAAGAGTAGTTTCACTATTCTTGAAAATTTCATGAATGCAAATATAATTACCTTTTGGTCTTCTCAAATCTTCAGCCAGAGAGAGTGCAATTGCACGGTCTAGTTCCTCTTTCTCCTTATTGGTCCTTGAGTTATCATCCTGATGAAAAATTTAAATGTTTTGAGAGATCATTCAATCAAAGGAGATAAGTTTGATTGGAAGGGATATGACTATGTTAAATTTAGAAGAGAAAAAAAGTAGCCATGAATTATTTGATGATAGTTAATGGAAAGCAAATGGCCTAACTTGAGTAATCAGTAGAAGAATTCAAGCATCAACTTCTGAAGGCAACCAAATATTCCTGCCCTAGTGCCCTTAGAACAAGTAGTACAGCTGAAACATCGAAGAGTTTCTCTTTAAATTATAGTTGGCAATAGTTCTTGAAGAACCTTCACAATATGGCTTAAAGTTGATGACTTTTTGGCATAAAGTAGGACTTAGGAGGATGTTAATTTATAAAATCATCAGCTTTGCATGTCACAGGTGATGTGGATTAATGTTCGAGTGACTAGAATGGCACATTGAAGACACGAAGAGACTAAGGGAGCATTAAGCATGAATTCGAGTCCATATACTGTTTCACATTTCCGGATAAATGGAATTCTATTCAGAAGGGCATAAATGAAACATCTTTAAGAGACTAAGGGGGCATTAGGAGTGACTTCCTTTTTCTTTTTTCCTGGATTTGAATTCCGGATACAAACACCTTTTGCCATAAAATTCCGGAATTCAACTTGAAGTTGAATTTCGGATTTTTCAGGAATTTGAAAAACACCAAAAAAGTTGTTTCGCTCGAAATTACTCACAGAAAATAAGAAACAATTCCAATTTGTATTCATGGTCAAACACAACAAATTTTCGAATATCATTTCACTTTGAGAGAAAAAACTACTTTTCCTAAAATCCCTCCCAAAAATAAAGAAAGAAAGAGAAACAGATAAGGATAATTGACACTTCTATTGATACCCCCTGAAGTAAACAGAGTAGCATTTTAATAGCATGGCTAATGAAGAGCTTATTCTTTTCCCAATAGATTAATTTAGCTATTGGTTTTGATCAGAAACAGAACAAACTATATCATTAGAATTCAAACAGTCCATCACAAAGTATTATGGTTATAAGAATCACAAATTTGCATCTTTTAGCTATTGGTCTTGATCCACTACTTTTGCGCACCTAAACATTTTATCATATCGTTATCAAGATAAATATTAGACGATAAAGAGGTCTGCCTATCACATTTTCCAGAGATTCACCGGATTAAAAAAAAAGTTTAAGATGCCACTTGCCAGTCATCATCCATACCAGGAATACAAATACAATAAGCTGCATTTTTCCAACCTCATATTTGAGAAATTTTTTACTTCCTTGGCTTTATCATTAAGTATACTTAACATTTTTAGTCAAAACTATTATGAATGAAGAATCTTTATTCTCAATAATCCAGCATCCAAAATAAGAATTCTTGGTAGTGATAGAAAACACCAACTTCTTTCTCCCCTCCCTTTACAGAAAAAAAAAAAAAAAAACAAAGACGAACAAGAAAAACTACCTCAAAAAGTTTTACTTATCTTTTTTCTCCTAGAAAGCAAAAAACTCCCCCACAAAAAGTTGCTATTTTGTTAAAGGCGAAATCGAATTTCAAGAAGATCATGTGCATACCAAGCTACAGGAAGTCTATAATTCTCAAAATACACCCTTTGCTCTCCTCTTCTCTCTTTTATTATGTTTACTATACTATAAGTAACATATATTGAAACTACAATATAAAAAAGAGACACATTAAAACAGTTTTTCTGTGTTACAAGAACATTAAAGGGTCTATCATAAACATCAAAGTAAAAATGATGTAAATAAAAAGAGAAAAGAATCACCATTGATCTGGCTGGAGCTCGCCAAACCATATTTTCGTCTCCAAGAAACTGTGGTTGCTGTCCCCTATTACCTGACCCACCACCCTTGAAAAGTTTACTCAGCCATTTCATTAATCTTGACTTTCTCTCAGTAGTTGAAGAAACAAAGTGACCTGCTTAAACCCCACAAGAAAAAAAAAAGGCAACTTTATTTTCAAACATAACTAAACCAAGCTTCATGAAAAATACTCAAAAGGGTACTCTTTCAATTACAAAAAGATACAATCTTTGAAGTCTATAAACCCCACAATATATATCAACCAAAAAAAGCCAACTTTTTTTTCAAATAACTAAACTTGCTTCATGAAAAATACTCAAAGTGGTACTCTTTCAATTGCAAAATGATTCAATCTTTGAAGTCATTAAACTCCACAATAAATATCAACAAATAAATAACTAAACCAAGCTTCATGAAAAATACTCAAAAAGGGTACTCTTTCAATTACAAAAAGATTCAATCTTTGTAATCCTTAAACCCCATAACAATAATCAACCAAAAAATCCAACCTTTTTTTACATAACTAAACCAAGCTTCATGAAAAATACTCAAAAGGGAACTCTTTCAATTAGAAAAAGATCCAATCTTTGTAATCCTTAAAAATCCCACCATAAATCCCAACCAAAAACTACAACCTTTTTTCACATAATTAAACCAAGCTTCATGAAAAATACTCAAAAGGGTACTCTCTTAATTACAAAAAGATTCAATCTTTGAAGTCCTCACAACAAATATCAACCAAAGAAACAGCTAAACCAAGTTTCATGAAAAATACTCAAAAGGGTACTCTCTTAATTACAAAAAGATTCTATCTTTGAAGTCCTCACAACAAATATCAACCAAAAAAACAGCTAAACCAAGCTTCATGAAAAATACTCAAAAGGGTACCCTCTTAGTTACAAAAAGATTCAATCTTTGTAATCCTTAAACCCCACAACAAAATACTAACCAAAAAACTTGAACTTTTTTTCACATAACCAACCCAACCTTCATGAAAATACTCAAAAAGTGTATTCTTTCAATTACAAAAAAGATTCAATCTCTAAAGTCCTTAAAACATTACCATATATGCAAGGCTGAGATATATGATTGACACTTGAAGAAGACATTGATATGTATAGAAACAAAAGAAATTTGTTGAGATTTTTCAAGATTTGAAAAGGGTGGCTTAAAAATGAAGAGGACAAAGTAGGAATGAGAAAGAAGGGTGTATAGAGAAAAGAAATGGAACAATGGCATCATGTATAAAGCCTAAGTTTTTATGAGAATCTTGTGTGAGAGAAAGATTCTTGGCTTGAAGAGAAAGAGGAAATTTGGGAATCTGCTGAGAAGGATTGTGATGAAAAGGTAAACACTGGCAGTGACAAGCTGCAATTTTGAACGGCTGACAAATTTGGGGGTGTGACTCAAGTTTCATACAACACAAAATTCTAAAAAAAAAAAAAAAAAACATTCTTGATTGAATTTTTTTTTTTTTTGAAAGGTTTGGTTACAAAGGAGGGAAAAGAAGTTTTATTGACAAATGGGGCTTCCTTTTCTTACAAATTACATCAAGGTCCCATAATATTTCTTTTTATTCTCTCCTTCCATTTTTATTTATCATGTTACGCTTTTCAAAAGTAAATTAACTAATTTTTTATAGTTAAATTTAACTACATTAATTCTATATTTTAAACAAAAAAAATTAGATATTCAAAAACTATATGAAAAGTACTATAAATTTCAACTTTTTGCATATCAATATGATAAAAATATACATCTTAAAATGTCAGTCAAAGTTTATATAGTTTGACTCTAAAATATAAATCATGACAAACAATTATGGACGGAGGGAGTATCTTTTTAGTTAAATATGATAATTTAATATATATTAATTTGGTTCAAGAGATTAAGTGAGTTATTCTAATATAAAATTTAGAATTAAATTTGTCTTATGTTTCACTTGTGGATTTCATGTTTTTGGTGTTTGGTTTGAAGGTATTAGATAAAATCGGTAAGCTTGGGAAAAAAATTTTATTACAGAAGGTGAATAAGTTGTTTAAGTTATAATCTTGATTTTTTATTTATTTTTTATGAACGTGATGTTCGTATCAATTTTTCGCACTTCAACTAATTCCACGAGGATAGGACAGATGGGAATTACTTGCTCAATTAGGTGGCTTTTCATCATACATAGATGATGATGTGAAAAAATGCATAAACCGTAATAGTTCAGTTAAATAAAAAAATAGTTAATGAAATAAAACTCGCAAAAAATTAATAACTCAAATATATTTTTGATCATTAATTTTACTGATTTCGACTGAAAAATTAACAATAAGATGAGTATTTCATTTGAAAAAATACTTTGAAAAAGAAGAAAGTACTTGACTCTTAAGATAGTATAATTGCAAAATGAGTTCATGTAGAAGCATACGTTTAGGATCAAATATAAACGTAACACTATGAAAAATGAATGTGAACTCTAAAACCAGAATATACTAATGTACATTATCTAGAAGACACCCTTCTACAAATCCTATTGATCTTTTTTGTTTTTACTGAAATTCATAATTTGAATTAGTCAAATTTAATATAAACATTAAATATCATAAAATAAATAAATTTAGTTACCATAATAAAGTAATACGCTTATATATATAGAATACTTTTTATGAAAAAGTGTCAAGAATATCTATATTTTATTGGAAATGATTTAAATTTGTTCTTCTTCCACCAATTGGATCCTAGTTGTTCTTAACATTAATATTTTGATTTAAAATAATTTTTACCGCGTGCTATTCTTCCTCTACAAGCGAGACTCCATCTAAATCTAGTTACTTCTTGTTCGATGATCACTCTACCAATTGAATTATTCATTTTCAAATATTCTGACTTTTAACTTGAGATAATATAGGATCGGGTCAACCCCTGACCAGGGGCATTTAAGCCAATTTAGGGGTATATTTTGTATCCTTTTTCATACTTTATATACGTCATTATTCAGAAGTTCCCTAATCATGAATAAAACTAAAATTTATCAAAATTCTTTTTTTCGTTCGATATATTTAAATATAACTAATAAATATTAACCCCCCTTAAATAAAAAGCTTGACCTATGTCCAAAAGTCCCCCTAGAACCCTATCATTTTTGGTCTTTTTGGTCCTCTGCAACTTATAATAGTTGTGTTTTCTTTTTCTAAAAGAGAATTTTTCAATATCTAATGTATTGTCACCAAGTTGATGAACAAAATCAAATGATGCCTTTTTCCTTTCGGTAAGCATAATTGAATTTATAAATATTTAAAAGTTTGTTATTTAGATATATAATGGAGGTTTACCTAAGTATTTTATAAATTTATAGCTTGAATTATGATGAATTATAACTGAAGAAGATAAAAGATAAATATGAAATGAATGAAAACACGTATTTATTATTAAAGGAGAGATATTTTTCACGTGAAAAGTTAAGAAAATGTTACAAAAAAATATTGTAGCGTGTCCATTTGTGGACGAACTATCTTAGGATATTTGTTAAGTTATTTTGGGTGGAATAAACAGAGTTAACGATAGGGTTAGACAGTTCTCCCATTTATAGGCGAAGTGTCTGTTTCAGTTTGTGTTTTTTTTTTAAAGAAGGATCTCTTTTTATATGTAGTGCCGAAAAAGTGTTTATTTCGAGGCCAGACTCACTAGAATTCTAGGACTTTACCTTGCCCACAAATATATCACAATGTCTATTTTTATACTGCGCTATTCTCTCCATCTCAAGTTATCTATCGTATTTCTCTTTTACACGCTTCTTAAAAAATTAATTATGTAATTTTCTTAAAAACTATTTATCCTCATTTATGTCTTAAGATACTATCTCTCTTTATTAAATATTTACTCTATCGAGATATTTATAATCTTCAAGAATAATTATTGCTAAAAATTAAATAAAAAAGAAATAGTTTTATCTTAATCTTCTAAAACAATAAATTGTTTGAGATAATTATTCTTAAAAATTATGATAGATAATTTGAGACCGAACGATAAATATTAAGTCAACCATGCATACAAATGTCCTATTTCCAAAAAGTCCCACTAACCCCTACCATTTTTGGTCATTGGGCTATACCAACTTGTAACGGTTGTGTGTTTTTCTCTAAAAGAATTTTTTTTCCCAATCTAATGTATTGTCAACAAGTTGATATACAAATTAAATTATATTATGCCTTTTTGCTTTTTGATAAGCATTTTATGAAAATACAATTAAAAGTTAGAAAGAGTTACTAAAACGAATATTATCATATATCCAAGCACTTGTCCATTCAAAAGTCATTCAAGAAAGATTCTAATTTATTATTTTTTGAAAAAAAAGTTATATATAAAAACACGTTAATGTATAAGTTTGCATTGCGATATGTTGTTTGGACCATTTGAAAATATTGTTGTATTTATTTCGATCACGATATAATACATTATTTTGAAAGATTTGATATGTAGTTTAAAATATTTTTAAAAAGTCTGAACAAAATAGTATAAATAATCATGTTCGGAATATGAATCATGTGTTGTAACAAGTAAAGATGATGCGATAATATAATAAAATCGAATAAATTATAATACCATAGAATCACTCAAGCAAAGCAATTAACGGTCTCAAATTCATATATAGTATTTGTTATACCATTTCTTGTTAGTTGAGGTATCTTAAATTCTTAAAGGGTACCACTTAATTGTTGGAGCTCCTAGGTCTCGAGTTCGGATTTAGCTATAAATTTTTTTAGTAAGAAATGTTTTTCATTGAACATAGCTTTACGTAGCATAAATTTGAAATAATCGAATTTTAATGTAATTACTTTAAAAGGAGTTAGCAAACATTTCGTACATATTTCTTTTCTCTATTTCATTTTCTCATATATATATATAAAATGAAATATACTTGAGATTCTTTTTTTTTAAGGATTAGTGTAGCATCTGTTTTTTTTTCTTTATTCAATTTCAAATCATTTTTGTTTGAGTGGTACTATTATACAATTTTTTTTTGTCTTATCATTTTGTAGCAATATTAATCCATCATTAATTAAAGGCTAACCAAAAAAATGACTGTTTTTTGCCAAATACACTCACAGTTTACTTTTACTTATTCATTTTTTTAGATATTTTTCTTAAATAAATAATAATTAATATAAATATTTTATTATAATAAAGTAATAACCTTATTTATTGATGTAAGTCTTATACCTTCGAAAATAATCTAGAAAACACATGTTAAATAGACTTCATATATAAATACAAATATTTAAATCAGAATTGTTATATTTACGATTCTACATCGTTAATAAAGACGGTAAAGATAAATAAATCGAACATCGAGTAAAAAAATAATTAAAAATTATTTAGCACAAGTTAAAGATGAAACATAGAGAATTGTGCCTCATCTAATTGTTTTATTTATTTTTTGTGATCAGCAACTTTTACTGAATTATTCTTCCAGCGATTTTATGCGTTAAAAAAGTTAAATTAAGATCTGTTTATTAGAATCAGTACTCTTCTTCTTTAGTGTTGTCATTACAACTAATAAAAGTTTAAAATTATTTTAATTAATAAATCATAACCATAATATTCTTTTTAGTGGAAATTTAAATCTTGATTGGGTTATTAAAAAGGAAAAGGCATAAATTGTTGGCACTCACTTTGTTGTCAGACATATAAAATTAAAAAAATAGATAAATTAAAGTACCTTCTTAAGATATTTTAATTTTAAAAATGAAAAAAAAAAAATCTTATCGAGAGGATCTAGATTTAAGACTCTAAGAATGAAAAAAAAAATTCTAACAAAAATATTATTACTATATGATTAATCGAACTTTAATATAAATATTAGTATATCAGATAAGAAATAAAAATAAAGAAAAGAAAGAGTAACAGTATATATATTTACTTTTTATTCATCAAAGGCCGACATCAGGATTTAGTGGCTGCAAATTGAGTCCTAATTAATTAAACAATTACACTAATTATTAATTAATTTACTATTTCAAATAGTGGTTGAATTTTAAATATTACTGCAAAAGTTCATCTTTTGTTTGATATTTATATTTCGGCTTGAATTATTACACCCATTTAGCAATATCATATTTATTATCGTAAAAATATTTCTTAATAGTAAATTAGGCTAATGTCATTATATTCATAGTCGCTAATGTTTTCAACGAAATTTATATAAAGTATCGGTTATAAATATTATATTTATTATTATCGCTAAATATAATATAATAACAATTATATTATTGTTGTTATAAATCTCAAAGTTGTTATAAAATTTTCTAATAAAGACGATTTTATATTCAAAACTTAAATCTAAAAATATTAATTAAGAATGAAGAAATATTTACCATTCTATCGTGATCGATATTAGATTCTTTCATGTTGTGAGGCTAGTTTAGCTAGCAGCTTTTTTTTCTTCAGAAATACAAAAAAAAAAAAAAAAAAAACTTTTTTTTTCTTTTTGTTTCTCTTTCCCAATAAAATTTGCAATTGGGATCAGATTTTAGTGGGGGAGTAGTGTAGGGAGACATTATGGACAGAATTTAAAAAGTGATTAATTTTTGCAACTTTTGAATTGTCTAAGCACACCATTTTGCACACTCTTATACATAATAAAGTTAGGGTAAAAAATAATTAGTTACCTTTAATTACTTAAATGTCAAACCAATTGATTCATGTCAAGTGCCTTTTATATTCACTTTATTACTTAGGGTTCTGTTTGACTCAGATTAAAAGCTGATCAAACTGATTTAAAAGTTGTTTTTTGACTTATTTAGTTGTTTGACAATACTTAAAATAACTTATTTTAAATTTAAAAAAAAAAACTTATTTTAAGTCAAAAGTTAAAAGTTGGGGTAGGGATTTTTTTATTTTTAGCTTATAAGCTGTTTTAAATTGACCACATTTTTATCTTTTTGTCCTTAATATTTTTATACAATCTCCAAATTACCCACATAATCATAACATCTCTTTCTTCCATTTTTCCCTTTTCGCGTTTGGCATAGCAACTTCAGCACTTTTATCCAAACACGTAGCTATTTATTTTAAAAATAAGTTTCAGCACTTTCAAAAATATTTTTTTAAAGTTGCTTTTATTAAGCTCATCCAAATGGAACCTTAAGTTATAAGTTTTATAAAAGCAATATAAAAAAAAATCATTGAAAAAAGCTAGTCACTAGAAAGAAAAAAAAAGAAGCAAGAAAGAATAACCTTATTAATATGATATTTATTTCTGTTCATTGCAAGAGGCGAATTTAGATTTTAATTAATAAATAATAATTCATATATATTATCTATAATAAAGTACTATAATTTTATGAATTTTAACATGAATATATGTTTTAAGTTACAAGTCAAAGTTTGTGGTAATACTTAAATTCTTTTAATATAAAATAATTACAATGAATTGAGGATATCTTTAGGATAAACTGTTCTCTTTCACTATGAAGTATCACTTTTGAAAAAGAAAAAAAATTAATCGATAAAATAATAAAATGGGGTTTAGGATTTGAATGGGTTCATAACTAATTTTCTTTTTTTTTATAAACAAGATTTTATTGGCTAGCTGGATTTTGAACATTCGTTTAGAGTCGTTTACCTAGAAAAAAAATTCCCTCAAATAAATTAGATGAAGATTCTCTAAACTTGCATTAGAGAAACTAAAGTTGACTAATTATATTACATCAATTTATTAACCAAGGTTCTTCATCACATGTTTAACACTAAAATATTTGTATAAGTTTTTCGTTATAGATTATTTTTTTTTCACGTAAAATAAATTTATCTCAACAAAAAAAAAATAACATATGCAAGGTTCCTTCTTTTCCTTTTTCGATAATTTAAAGGCAACGAGTTTTTTCACCAAGGAATTGGGGATTAGAGTTATGAGTTATAACATAAGATTGTATCATAGGTTCGAACCTCACTTCCTGGAAATGAAACTAAAAGAATTGATACAATTATTTATCAGTGTAAAACAATGGGTAATATCTATTTCATTTTCTTAATACATTAAAAAAGGCAATTGAAAAAGGGTATACCCGTGCAACGTGCACAAGCTCCCACTATGCACGGGTTTTAGGAAAAGGCCGGACCACAAGGATCTATTGAAAATGCAATTAAAATACATGAAAAATCAATCTCCAATTACTCACCAAGAGTATGAGAGCTGGGGATCAACTGGAGCTGGTATAACTGAGGTTGATGCTTCAGGACAGTAAACAGAAAACAAATTTATGAAGTCTTTCTGTTCTTCGATGGAACATCATAAGCAACCATGAACTGGAAAACCCAAGGAACTATAGATAGACGTTAGCAGCTCACTTCTTGACTAATCTTAGAACATCACCCACGAGATGCAAAGACCCCGTCACCAGAACCTAGATAAACAACAGAAACATTAACTAGTTTGCTATATACAGGATCGAACAATGCTAAAGGACAACACTATTTTACTCAATAGAAATAGACGAGAAGTTGAATTTATGGCAGAGGAGGAATATCTCTGTTCTGCAATTAGTGAGATTTCTTGCATGCATACTGGAAAGTGTAAATTCTCTCTAGAAAGAAAATCTTAGCAATTAGTACCTGTTTCGCAGTAATAACGATAAATAAGAAAGTACTATGCAACAAGGACCCCAATAAGAGTATTTTCCCTGAAATCCTATTTCACTGTTACTTAATTTGCCACATAACTTTTCGAATTCTGACTTGTATGATTATTATTATCAAGAGAGAAATCAACAGGGTTATTAAGTGATAAATGCAGGAACATCAAGGACCTACATGTTACATTTTCATTTTCATAAATAGACAAGAGGAGAAGTTGTGTTGGAGATGCTCTAAAAGTAAATCTAATGATTATATATTAATATTTGGTGTAACACAAGTGTTACTTGAAGAAGTGAACATTGCTTTATGACAAGACAAAAACAACGACGACACACCTAGTAAAAACCCAGAAGTGGGGTCTGGGGAGGTAGGATGTACACAGACCTTACCCTTACCTTTGTAAGGTAGAGAGGTTGTTTCTGGTAGGCGCTTCGGCTCAAAAGAAGAGCAATCAAAGAAGGAAAAGAAGGAAAATAGTGACAGCAAAATAACAAGAAGTACACAACATATAAAGCAACAGGTAATATTAAGATCATAAAATAAGATCCTATGCGAAATACTAACATACGGTACGAAACAGGGAGATGATATCATATCACAGGAAAAAAAAAGTGAAATTCAATTTTGGATGGAGAGCGGAGGGAATGGTATTTGACTTCTACAGATTTCAGTTCAAATACGTCAGAGAGTTATCTCATAATCGATAAAAATTGATTTCCTTTAATTCTAGTAAGACAAAAGGTTGTCCTATTCATTGATGCGCAGTAAGCATGCATGATTCGGCATTACCTGGGAGCGACCAGATCGGTTTTTACGAACAGTGTCTCTAAGCCAATTTATTGCTACTGGGAGTGAAGGAAACACTTTGCTGTTCTCACAACTTTGAGCTCCTTTTTCCGAATCATCTGTTACTTCTTCATATGTGTGGTCTGTATTCTTCACATCATTGCCTGTAACTAAATAGGATCAGTTAAATGCACAATTTATCTTTTAGCAGTCAGTTATGCTTCTATTTCAGAAGAGGCATTTAAAAAACCATCAACTCCAATCATATAAACAATTTCTTCACAGTTGTGGCAATACTTGAGACTTTTATACAGATAAATAAAATGATAACATTCAACAGACACGTGGCACATCAGATTTATCTAATTGATGTCAGTACACTATTTAATTCAGTGTACATAAACATGCAGAAAGATTAGTCACCATATTAGTTTCTTAGAGTCCATCAATGTAAAATTGAAAGGGAAAAGGAAGATTAGAGCAGATTGTTGATCAATATGACCCTAGAACCACATTACTCTTAACTCATTCAATAATATGATGACCACATCATACTTGGTGAGATATAAGAGGATTGTTAGTCACTGTCCTGTACGTTTCGAACGGTATGGTTGGACATTTGACAAAATGACCTCAATAGGCATATGTAAGAATATAATTCTTCCAATTCAACGTAAGAGATAGTCATATTCCACAACTTAAGTAGATGCAAGGTATATAAATTTTCCTCTCTACCAACGGAAAAGGCATGGATAATGTCTCCTCTTAAGTCAAGACGCATAACTGAAATATCACTCGATCCCCATTTTGCAGCAGTATGGTCTTATCATTAAAGAATGAGGTATCCATAATTGATGAGAATTAGGGAAGTTTACAGTATGGTCTTATCATTAAAGAATGAGGTATGCCAGCAAATTTTCTACAAATATAAAAGGATTATTTCAAAAATTATTATTAAGTCTCAGAGATATTAATCATGGATTTGGAAAACAATAGTTCCATGATATTTGTCAATTATGAGAATTGTTAGCTTACAAAATACTAACTACTAAAATGTTGACTATAGTTCAATACGACTTCTAACCTTTTTCCCCACGAACAAGGTTTTCCCATATTCTTCGTAGAGTCAGCTGCCATGACAGATCAACTTGAGTATCAGCAGTTGAGGCACTTGTACCCACCTTGTAATATACTGAAACATTAGGTACAAAGAGCGCTTTCTGGAAGTGGACTCCTGAAATATTAGACTTAATGTCAAACTCCTGACTTACATAAAAGTTGCAAAGAAACCATTAAGCTCACTGGGCTATAGTATCATTATCATTTAGCAATGACCACAAGATTTCAAGAATTTTATCCTTGCTATTTATCTGAAGGACTCAAAGGTAAGATTGACTGCGTCCAAGTAATTACCATGACTAGCACACGCCCTCACCAGCCTTGGAAGAAGTAGTTCAGGATCCCTCACTGACATACAGTTGAAGAGTAAGAACTGCAGGTTTGACAACACTCTCAGATTTAGCAGGGTTCATTATAATAATCAGCATCTCAAAAATAAATAATGACTGAGTCTATATGTACTTGCTCTCTCCTAATCACATACAGGCACCACTTCCAACTTCCCGACCGACAAATTCAAGACATTAGATACTTATGTAATAAAACAACTGTTTAGTTTGTTTGCACTAGAGATCAAAAATATTAGATCAAGAGTTGGAAGGATAATTGAACATAGATTAGTTTTTAGAATATTTTACTAAAACAAAAATTGATAGATTAGCTTTTTAAATTTAAATAAAATCCATCTGCCGGTAGATCATACAGGAATATATTTGAGTTGTCAGCATAACTTATTTATTAAATGATTGAATGAGAACGAAGGGTGTACATCAAAATGTACTTCAGAGACAACTATCCAAAGAATAGTCTTCTGATCATATCCTTGCTAGACATATTTCGTTCCATTTGGGGGGTTCTCGATAGTTTATCGGTTGAAATAATTTAGGCACATAAATTAGAGGTGGGTTTATCCCTCTTAGAATGAGCTCCCTCTGACTTATTTTATACAATGTTGCCGGAGTTAACACAAAATAAGATCCTAATTCAACATGTGTGTGTGTATGACAAAGAAACTTCAGGTTTGTTCAATAATTCGGCTTATATATTTAGCTCAAGAAAAACTCAAGTTTTTTAAAATTCATAATCTAACAAGCAGCATATAGTCCAAACAAGCATACAAGAAATCTTTTGGATGACACTGAGATAAGCTTACCTGGGTTGAACTTTTCTTGGATGCTTCATGATGGCTAATCTCTACTGAATCATGTGAGGGTCCCAATTCATTATGTCCATGATTACTTGCATAGGAATTGTGTTGCTTGTAATCTCCTTTGATTGCCAGTGAAAACCATTTGGCACATACATCCATGCTTTCAGGACTATGGGCACCATCCAAGTAGAACACAAGGTCCCCTGAGCTTTCACTCTCTATGAGTTGGTCAGGTACAATTTGAGCACGGCCTTGTAAGGCAGCTGTTGCTAGCCCTTTAACAAATTGCTCAGGTAGATGTGTCTTTTTCGATGGGAGGAAGCAAAAGAATGAAGTTAAAAGGAGGGAAAAGAGGAATACACACTAAAAACTATGCATGAGATATCATTTACCATCTCTTTTAGGTAATTAATTTCAACGTGGCCAGTTCTCTGTAGCCAAGTAGAGCATAATGCAATGGCAAGAGCAGCATTAATGTATTGGTGCTCACCCTCTAGCCCAAGATGTAAACCACTCAGCACGCTGGCATCAAGTGGAGCAGCTACCTCAAGATGTACCTGCACAACAATACATGTTCACATCAACAAGAAACTTCTTAACATAATTATGTTCCTGTTATGAAGGAAAGTTCATCATAGATCAAAGATGAAAATTTCAACCCTTATATGAAGGAAAGTTGATAAGAGATATCTGATATGAGAATTCTCCCTTAAATAAATCCCAGTATAAACTTCTATTTCAGTACCATTCTGTCCAACTGGAGAGACAGTTTTATTCATCCAGTTAACAAATTTGGATGAAGTCCCCCTTGGATGTCAGCAAGTAAACTAGTTACTGCTTCTTTTTGTTCCTCTCGCCTTTGAGCTTAGATATTGTAACCTTAGTTGCTGATCTAATGGAAATGCACATGTCAATCTACTTGAACAAATATATATAGATCTAATGCTCATCACAAAACTTTTTGCAACTAATTACAAAAGCCAATACTTATCTCTTTTTCAGTTAAGAAAACACTTATATTCTGTCTGATGCAAACATTACCTTTATACCTACAGATACTTAATTGGTTATAACTATGCTTTCATATTGCACTTCCTGAACCCAAACTTAAGCTCGAGACATATAAAAAGTTTACATTGATCTAAATTGAAGTTCCTGCATGAATCTACTCCCATAGAAGCCATGTTTGACAACCTGAATAGATTGGTTCTTTATATAAAATTAGAATTAAGCAAGAGATTCTGTATGAGAAAAATCATAACATTATTTGGAAAACTAAAATGAGGAAATGAAAACACTGCACATCAACATCAACGCTCCCAAGTCATGAAACTGGGTGCTGAAACAGGCACTCTGATAAACCATCGGTCTGTCTTTCCCAGCAACTGCCATCAGTAACTTCTCCGCCAATAAACATATGCTCAAATCCAAAATACGAACAAACAATCATCCAAACTTCACGCTTAAACAGGCAGAAAGATGTACTTATCCAAATGGTCACCATTTTCATCAATAGATTACTACAGAAAACAACTACAGATACACACCAAAACCATATCACATTAAATATTTTGAATGCGCTGCAAGTCGCTCAAAACAAAAGGTTCAGTGATAAAATCAGAAGTGCAAGGTCACAGTTGAGAATAGGGTATAACAATTAGGACCAAAAGGAAACTAACACTTCTACAATATAAGAGAAATTTTGGCTTACATCTAACTCAGAAGCCTTCTCTTCAAGCACAAGCATTGCTTCGTCAGGCTGGGGAACAGTAAATGCCGGCACTCCTCGCTATTTCAAGCATAAACACAGATGAGGAAGAGAACAAATGAACAAGACATGAAATGAAAAGCCTAAAACAGGATGATATTTAATAATCATGAGGCACAATTTCGTAAGACATGATATTTTATCCAACCTTGAAGATTCCTGCCTTCTCTCCAGCAATTTGTCCAAGAGTATTTCCTGATGATAGTAGTTCATGCATGAGGATAAAAGCAAACAAAACAAGATCAAGATACTCCACCAAGTTAATATCATAAAATAGACACAAATAGATCTCTGGATCAAATTCAAATGTAAATGAAGGTATGATTGATCAAACATCTAAATAGTAAGGCTAGCAGAAAAAGCTTTGGTGTCATTTTGCATAATTTTTTGAGGTAGATGCCATCTACAGTTCAGAGCACATTCTATTCAATTATTAACACATTCTACCAAATATTATTGAAGAAGAAACACTAACCAAGAATTTCCATGTGGTCATACCCTAGTGAAGCTATGCCACAAACAACTGGATTCTCGACCTGAAAAGAATTAACACGCATCATCATAGTGGATGTCCAAAAATGACTGAGAAATTGAAGTATTGAATAGATCACTGTAGCAAACATTGTCCATTATGTCGATTAAATACCACATTTGTTGCATCATATTTGCCTCCTAGTCCAACCTCCAAAATAGCAACATCAACCTGCTCACAGGAAATGCACAAAAGAATCACTACTTGTGATAACTACAATTGAAATTCAATTTTAGATTAATGAATGTATATTCAGTTGCCAGTTTTGCCGTTGGAAAGTCACGAGGACCCACCTGCTCTGCTGCAAATATTTTGAAGGCTAACAGCGCAAGGAAGCGAAAGTAAGTGGGCATTGGGACCTCGTCAGTGGCTCTTTCCTGCACAAGAAATACCGAAAATCACCCTATATAAACATTCCAAGTCAAACCAAACATTAGAAGCAGAAAATAGACACTTCTTCTCCCAGGCTGAGGAGATCTGAGACCAGAGTTACATGCTATGCAAGACCTGTTAAAATAAAATCAGGACTAATCCATGTTGTTTGCCTTTTTATGAAGAAATTATGTTGTTTACTTATTGAAATGCTACAAATGGTGGATTATAATACTTTCAATCATCAGCTTTGCAGTGACCACATACAATACACATTAGCTATTTTAAAATTGGTCAAAAAGAAAAGAAAAATCAACTTGTGGCTTACCCAAAACCAATTGGAGGAGATAAATGGACTCAGAGGAGTGGTACAGAAATGTGAGTGACAGTACGGTTAGTTAGACAAGTTCTGAGTTGTTCTTATACAACAACAAAAATTGTGTTTTTTCCCGAACAAGTTAGGATGAACTCGCCTATATGAATCCTCACTTCTCCATTTAAGCTCAACTCATGTCATCATTATACCAAATAAAAATTAAAGTGAAAATAAGTTAAATATATATAATAAAAGCAATAATTATAGTTGAAGTTCCCTAGAAAGAATAAATCATATTCCCCTCTAGGAGATATTACCTATTAGAATCTTTTACTTCCATTGTGCTGTATTTCAAGCGAAGTTTGCATCGACCCAAGAAATTGTAGGTCTTTCGAGACCATTTTCTTCCATGTGATTTAGGTCTACCTCATCTTATTTTACTAACTTCACTCAGCATAGTTTCACACCTATAGATCGGTGCATATGTAGGTCGATGCAGGAATGACCGAACCATCTCAAGCGACCTTCTCTCATTTTCTCCTCAATGCACTTCAGGGGAATATGAACATTTTTAATTTTAATCTTGTATGACTGCATATTCATCTTAGGATTCTCTTGAATATGGTCAAATTACTCATGGATCGTATTTGTAAGACTACTTTGTGTTATGAAATTTCATCCAAAATATTAATTCCTCCAGAGAACTACCACATGTAACTATCATTGCGTCTAATACTTAAAATAGGATGGAATTATCAAATAAGTGAACAATCCAAAAAATATATTAATTTTCACTTGCCTTGAATCTATCGAAGCACCACCAAAAATATGCCAAAAACTTCTCTTCACAAATGTCCATTCTGAAAGACGCCAAGTTTAGTAACAGAGTTATCAACTGAGATTTAATATAACCTTATTAACTGAAATTTGATATCAGGTGGAAAGAAGTAAAGTAGATGTTATTTCAAGAGTCTGTTAGCCATTTATATCGTATATGAACATCCGATCACACCAAAAGAGATTGATAAAGCGAGAAATAAAGTACTCCTACAGGGCCAACAAAATTTCACAGCGAGTGAAATGATGTTAAGTTCCTTTATTTAAAAAAAGATTTGAAAGAAATTTTCAGCTTTAACTAATCTAGAGCATGATGATCCAAACATCTGAAATGAAACTCACTAACCCATCCAATCGGAATCTTTCTCTAACATCAATGAGGTGAGGAGACGTAAAAAGACCGGTATGAAAGCCACAGTTGCGCAATATAGACTCTGTGAATGCACAAGTTGAACCCTTCACGAAACCCATAACAAAAAAAATCAGGGATATAAACCATTAGTTAACAAAGTTGAAAATAGTGTAATCTCTTAAATATCATAAGAAAATTTTTCGCAAACATGCGTCAACTAAAGGATCCAAGCAAGACCAGCAGCGGGAACATATGTAGACAAAATGTGTTAACAGAAATTAAGCAGAACATTACCGTTAATAGAAAACTAGAAATTGAAACACAATAAACAGAATATTCATTCTGCATTCATCTTTTGTCCATGAGCATCCTTACATTTCCAAAAATAATCAGCATATTTGTAGATATTTTTATTTTACAATCACAGAGCAGTATCAGTGAATCGGATTCTGATTAATACGAAGAGTACTTTTAGCTAGAGATTGTTATAGAGCTTAAACTTGACCTGCAGCAAGTGAATTTGTCAATTGATTAGAAGATTGCAACAGGAAAAATAGGTAAGTTTAAAATAGTTGATACATATAGTATAGGATTTCAAAGGCATTTGATAATGTGTATTAAACAACAAGAAATTAGAAATCCTTTTCCAATGAAAATAACTAACAAAAAGAAACAGACAGAAGAAAGAAAGAAAGAAAGAAAGAAAGAAAGAAAGAAAGAAAGAAATATGATATACTTGTAAAATGAACTGATGATGCTCCAGGAAAACAACTAGAGAAGTGCTTTGAATAAAGACATGGAGCATAAGCCATATTCTACCAAAGTTATTGAAGATACAAAAACATTTATGAAATGAGATATCAACAAGGTCTAGTAGGACGCTTGACATATTAAACAAACCCCAATTACTCAAATTCTAAAAAGTCAATCAAGATGTGAGTCGTAACAGATTCAAAATTGATACTATGTATAGCATACTAGATCGCATTCAACTCATTACCTTTCCTTTGGTACCTGCCACATGGATAATCTTCATCTTCTTTATTGGTTCTTCTAGTTCCAATATCTGTGACCCATTCCATTAGAAACATAACTCAACTTCACATCAACAATTCACCAGCATATAACACTGGAAAAGGAAAAACAACCTTGATATAATCAAAGAGCAACTCATATTTATCCCCTTTATTGCTCTTATCAGCACGACTCCGTTTCGTAATCAATGAGGATAACGCCTCCATTGCCTCTTCATATGGAGAAAGAGTTGGCTTTATCTCATCCTTACCTTCACCTGTTACTCAATCCAATCAAAACAAATTCATTCACATACAAACACAATTAACCATTACCAAAAAAATACAATCAATCAACTATCCATCCAATTAACCGCTGTATCTAATCTCAATAGATTCATCTTTTCCTCTTCCTATCAACTAATCAACCTATCAACACAAGCAGATCCAGCATGTTGTCTGCTCAAACCCGATACCTATATTAATCAATTCTAAGTATCTACAAAATTATCACAGTACATCAACTTGAAGTCATATTAACAACTCATAAACCTCAAATCCTGAATCCGAGCTTGAAAATTGTGGGAACAATAATATGATAGGAGCTAAAATTAGGGCACGTACCTTGTGACATTTTCGTTCGATTGATACAGAATAGCGAAACCTGAACAGATTAAAAAGCGAAACAAAAATCAGCAACAAAGGAACGAATTATACTACTATTAACACGAAAAGACAAAAACAAAGATGGAGATTGATATAAACGCAGCAGCAGCAGCAGCAGCTGAAGAGGATTTACCAGAAATCTGAGATGGAGATTTGAAGCGTAGAGCAGAGAAGTAGAACTCACAAGTAGCGGTTGTTGAAAGGAGTGAGATGATAAACTGGGTTGGCAATTGGGCTTGGAGTATAGTGGAGAAAAAAAATAGTATAATTATAGTTGCCTCCCCGAATTTTCATGCACTGTCTTATTTTGTGTCATAGTCGGCGGACCACGTACACTCGATAACTTTTAAGAAATACATATATATTAATTGATAAAATAAAATGATAATATATTTAATTGTGTACTCTTATAATCAAAAAGTTACTTGGAGTGCAATTGTGTGTGTTTGATTCGTGTAATTTTACCCATGACCAATTCTTATCATTACCCTTGGGTCATTCTTAATAGTGGATGCTATATTCAAATCTTAATATAATCGGTGTTTTATTAACCTTATCCTTGAGTTAAAAATTGATAAGGTCTTCTTTTCAAGAGTTACTTAAATCGGATTCTGGAGGAAGAATATCTATTGATAAATATAGTCTTAGAAAACGCTTTGTTAATCTTACACTTGAGTCATTTTTAGTGGTGTCCCCTATCTTCAAATACTAATATAGTCCTAGCTAGCGCTTTGTTAACCTTACCCTTGAGTCATTTTAGTGGTGCTTCCTATCTTTAAATTCTGAATTTGGCTCTAAAACGTGATATCGTACGTGTATTATGTCATGTGAAACTCAAAATTGAAGTACTTGTATGTCCAATAAAATCAAGTTAAATGACATAGTTATGCATTATGTCATATAGATTATATCATTTTTCATCATTAGTTAAAGTAAAACACCTATTTGAAATATAAACTTATAAGAAAAAAGTATCGTTTATGAATGTAGAGTTATAAGAAGAGGAAAAAAAATGAATATGACCCGAAATTCAAAGGTTCGGATTGTTTCAAATGCATAGAAAAGATAAAAAGGCACAATTTTAAATTTAACGGGCAGATTGTTTTAATATCATAATGTGTATCCATTTCTTAGGTATATGATGCTTGAAATTATGTCTGACAAAACTTAACTTCGAAAATAGTGTATGATGTTATAAATATTTAGAGTTCAAATGGTTAAAATTCAATCAAGCTTATTTGAATTTTATGCACGTATGATTGAAGTAAAGAATAATTAGAATCAGATAATTTCAATCAAACTCCATTTATAAATACATAAAATTTAGCTATATAACAACTTTTGACGCAATAACTAAAGTGTTCCTTTTCAATAGGCTCTATACTCAATCTTTAACGACAATAGCTTAGTTGTCGTTAAATATGTATTTTTAACGGCAATTACTAGTGACAATTATATTTTAGCACTTTTTATAAATATTGCTAAAGCCTATAGTGACATTAAATCTGATGATAATTAACTAATGTTGGTAAAAAATTTAGCAATTTTTGCTACGCATAATACATAAATGTGCTCTTTAACTTGGTCTCATTTTACGTATATGTCCTTCTACTTTGGATATGCACAAGTAAATACTTAAATTTGTATAGAGTAAAACAAGTAAACACGTAATTCTACATGACACAATACACGTAGAATACCACGTAAGATAAAAAATGAAAGTATATGTGTATCTTCTATCTCCTTATACTCCATTACGTGAGATTGTACTTCCTGTGAGATTATACTGAATTTATTATTATATACTATATTGCACCGAGTGAATTTGAGGTCTAATGCAATTTTTTAATTTTTTTCATAGATGTTAAAGTATATTTAATGATGGTAACTTTCTTTTTAAAACAAATAAAAATTATTTTAAAGATAATTTTGAATAATTGACTCTTATTTGTTTTAACAAAATTGGATTAACATACCAACCAAAGTATGTACACAAATTCGGTTCTCAAAATTATATATAACTGAAATATCGGAAATACTTTAAAGTATTTTAATTTTTTGATTTTTATATCTGAATATCAAGTGTGTGAGTCTTGTACATATAAATAAATAAATTATCAACAAATATCTTTAGTGATGAGTGTTATTACATCTACTTTAATAAATTTGAAAGATTAACAAATTGTCTGGGTGGTGTAGTCGGTTATCACGCTAGTCTCACACACTAGAGGTCCCCGGTTCGAACCCGGGCTCAGACATACTTTTTTTTTTGCTTCCAATTTTAGACCGTTATGATTTTGAATTTAAATGTTATTTCCGTTTGATTTGTCCTCCTTTTTCTTTTTTTTTTTAAAGATTATCATATAGTATTACTTTAATTATGACGTTTCATGTGAAAGGTTAAAAACCACAAAAAATAAAGAACATTTTGATATATTTGATTTATCTTTTATTTAAGTTCATAAAATAAAAGACTCATGGGTATTTATTTTCTTAAAAATTTTGTATCTAAATTCATTTTATTAAGAAGATTGTAGATGTTAAAAGTCTCGTAAGTCGCAATGTAATATTAAAGCAAATTTTAGAATTGATGATGAAAGAATCATATACTTCTGGATATTTAAGAAAAGATGAGCACTATTTAATCCTTATATATAATCTTGTTGGAATAATTATGGGTAAATTCCTAAGTCGCTAATATTATTGAATAATGAGTAAATTTTAAATACGAAACCTTATCACAAGAAATTTGTAATTACTTGTATTTATGGGGCATTTGCTTAATTTTCCCAACGCATTGAGGTATACACAAATTATGTTTTGGCTTGGGCCAAAAGATAATAATATGACTTTAGGCCGAATCTTTAGTTTTTTGTTTTTGGACTAAAGTATTGTGCCAAACAACTACTGCATCTCGCTTGCGTCTGAGGACCGTTGTATATTTAGTTGTATACATTTTTTTTGTATATTTGTGTGCATGTTATATATCAGCCTGTATACTCTAATTTGTATTAAAAAAATCTCTCTATTTTAATTTATTCACATTTTAAAATATATGTTTGAGTAGAATTGAATTCCTATATAAAAGGATAACTAAAACTAAGCGAGTTATTTACTATCGATGAACCAAGTGGCAATGTTGTTATTGGACAAAAGAATTAGATCGTGGTTTAACATTATCTCATAAAATATTTATTTTATTGAAAATGTATCTTTAAATTGTGGCCTGAAAAGTCCATTTATCGTAAGCCAAAATAAAAAGATGATCATTTATGAACCTCAAAGGGAAATGGTAAATTCCTGTGGAAAAATGATCATTTGTTCCTGAACTTAAGGAATTTCACACTTCCACTCATTAATATTTAGTCGTCGACACATACATTTTTTCAAAACAAATAATAAATCAATGGTCATTCTCGATTCCCGCATTTGATACATAAATTATTCAAATATATAACTTATGTATATTATGTATGTATTGAATAAGTTATTGCTTTACATTTGTCATCAAGGATTTTGATTTTCATCTGTCATAATAACGAAAATCATTATTTGCGTTACACTCTGATTCAATATATCAAAGTAACAATCACGCATTGCATGGTCCTTATGCCGATTATACTTGTAACTATATACAACTATTAACATATTTTTATCGTCTACACTCATGTAGTGCGCTATTTTTTAAAATAATGTCAATATTAGCAGACAAAGTTTAAGTAACAATTACAAACAGAACAATAAAGTATAAGTTTATATGAATAATGGATATGTGTGTGTGCACGCGCGCGCGTGTACTTTATAATATCATTGATTAATTAGTACGGTGTGACAAGTAATCTTAATGATATCACAACAATATATATACATAGACATGCACTGATACTTATTAATATCATATTGATTATTTTGATATACTTTTACAAGATTTGCAATTAAAAAGTATGCCCTTTACTTTGTTCATTATTAAAGGAATATAGTTTCTAAAAATGCGAAAAATGGTATGAGTATCAGGAACACTTTATAGGAAATAATTCCTACTCGCCATGAGTTTAACTAACGCTATTTGGCTCTTTTTTTTTCCTTCTCATTGATTCCCCAGACAATCAAGTTGCATTTCATTATAACAAGTGGCTGAGAGTTAGCAAGCAACATTGGTCTCTTGGCAAGAGGTTCGTTGTCCCCCTCATTTTCGTCCCGTCCGCAGTACGACACCTAAACTCGAAGTTACAATCAGATCCAATTGGATTTGGTCCTATCCGACCCAATCCCGCAACTTAGAACAGTCGACCTGTTTGGACGGTAGAACGGAGAGATATGAAGTCATTCTCATCCTTTATCGGGACACATGCGAGAACATTTAGTATCAGATAAGCAAAATTTTCAATTAAGACAATTATTATACTTATTTAGTTGAGCATCAAAGTGTCACGACTCAAAATATATCCTAAACATAACATGATGTACAAGACCCCAAAAAGTCTTATACAAGTCACATATATACATCGGACAAGATAATAGAAAGTCAAGACTTTTTAAAAGACAGTTTAAACATATAAAAGTTTATTAGACAAAAGCGAAAGTTGAAACATCGTCTCAAAATCATCTAGAAATGATTGGGGCGTAACACGTACATCAAGTTCCAAAACTGAAAGTAAAGACATAATGAAGTAAAGGTTTGGTCATCGGAACATGAGGATTCACCAATCTTCAATTTTCTACTAATAGATACTTAGTCACGAAAATGCGGGATAGGAGCGTCAAGCCCTACATTAATGACATAATGTGTAAGAGTATGTGTTAGTACAAAAATGTACCAAGTATGATAGCAATGCGCATAAGTATGAAATTATGCTAAAAAGGACATTTTTCATGATATGCAAAGACCAAGTCGAAACATAAGATAAGAAGTAAGAAAATATAATCGTAAGCATGATCAATGCAAGTAAAATCATCTTTGAACACATATGAGATACTTTAAAGATAATCTTGATTCATTATTGTAGGAAGTAACCTTCATCGACATAGAGATCATGCAAGTTATAACATGGACCCCCGATGTCTCCAACACCGGAAATGGTTGTCCTACTTGCCAAGGTAGAACCACGAATCTGAGCTAAAGTGGATCCACTAACTAATGCCTATCTAGAAAATCATCCTATGACGGCACATAGGTGTGAGATAAGAAGATTATTACTAGAAACCCGGTCTCAACTCGGGAGAGCTTCCATCTTAATATCCCCTGGGTACTAAGCATAACTTCCACGAAGTAGTTATTAATCTTAATATGTCTTATCTTAAAAGACATGGATGGTCACCACTTGTCTTATCATAGGATAATTCCTTAGACAATGCGTGAGAACATCTTTTATCGTTCATGATCTTTTCATGATAGCTTTCAAGGCCCATAGTCAGTCACTTCATGCTAGAATTACCCCAATAATAATGGAAATAGTTTTGAAATCGTGACCTCTAATCATTGAGGGCATATATGGATGTCATATCAATCAAAACCTAATTTAAGAAAATAGCCTGAAAAATATTAAGGGCAAATCTATATGTCATTCATGTCATGTGACCAAGGTTCATTAAACATATAAACACTATCATCTGTAAGCTTACTTGAGTCATAAACATACTTTCATGTGTAAGATTGAGTAATATAATACAATACACATCATGATCTTGAACACGATAATTTCACATAGAGATAGTCAAGAGCACATACTTGATACGGAAGACATCATCACAGAGGAAAGCAAACTTAACCGTAAATTGATTTCTACCTCTTTAACCTACCTTTATTTTACCATAGCTGTCAGTGATGGAATCAATGTAGAGAATATATGGTAACCCTAATGGGTGGAGAGAGGATCAATTTATAGAGGTTAAGACTTAATCTGATACGCCTATCAAGTAACCACTGTACGAATAAGATCTATCTTAAAAGTTCTATTCAATAATTCATAAGCTTCATCATCTTATCTACACCCAATTCTTTTAAAATGATTAGGAAAATACCCTACAACCCCTGACAAAGTTGCCGAATTAGGTCATTGGAAGCCCAAAATGGGTCGTCATCAGCACCACGGTCCGTCAAACGGGTATTGAAAAAATCCTGCCTTGACAAGACTTTAATATTTTGGGCATAACTTCTTACTCATATTTTAAAATTAGGAAAATTCGATGACGTTGAAAAGAGGACTCAGAGATCTTAAATTTGATATACGTCATGAGCCACATAATTAAATTTTTTGTTAAAAGATATGTTCATTTGAAGTTGACAATGCACTCTAAGTCCAATAAAAATCCTTCACAGACGACTTCACGGTCTGTTTGGGGCTTCACGAGTCTAATTGACCCACTTGATAACCACTGTGACGATTAGTCAACCTCACCACGGATCGTCTAGGCGCCCATCAAAGTGAAGCCTGCATAGGACAGGTTCTTGAAACCTACCACGAGCCCTTTAACTGATAGTGGTCCCCTTCATGGTCCGTCTGGGGCTCCATGATCAATTTTTTAGGCTTGTGAGTTTTCTACTTTGATCCATTTCTAGCCTTTCTCGAATTTGAGATCTTACACAATGTAAAAGAAATATGTTTGTAAGTTTCTTGTATTAATGCAGCATTTGTTTAGTTCCCCTATTTTCTTCTATTCAATTCGTAATCGGTCATAAAATATCGACATCCATTTGGGCCTAGGAGATATCAAGTAATGGGCCGTAATGTGCTCCAAGCCCATTTTCTATTCTCAATGGCGCGCTGGGTAAATGTTCGTTAAACACGCGTGACTCCGTCGCTGTTCAGACGTACCGGTCACTTTCCTCCTCCATTTTCGTTAATCAAAAAGCTTCTTCATTAATCCAAAACAAATTTCAAAGAGGAAATTTCACCATTAATCTTATCAACAATCGGTGCTGCTTGATCTCCTTCGTATTTGTCTTCATTATACAATCCGATGGACGATTCTTACACCAATTTCCCGACGAGTCACCTTGTTGGCTCAGTGCCGGTAAGCACTTTACACTTCGCATTAGTTTTTTTCCGGTAGATTTTATTTTTGTTTGTGGATTTTTCCAAATCGTTGAGATTCTCACTACATTGGTGATTTTAGTTAGCTAATTAGTTTCCATTAGGTTCATAGACCGGTTAGGGTTAAGACAAATTAGTACGGTTATTGGAATTGATTGGTTTTGGATAGAGTTGAGTTGGTATTTGATTGTGTTTGGAAATGTATGATTTGTTGAGATTTCACTATATTGGGATTTTAATTACTTTTTGAGGTAAATTAGCTTCCTTTAGGTTTATGGAGTGGTTAGGGTTCTTAAAAGACAAATTATTATCGACATTGGAATTAATTGGATTTGTATAGAGTGGAATTGCTATTTGATTGTGTGTGGAAATGCATGATTTGTTGAGATTTTTCAGTACATTCGGATTTTAATTATTCTTTGAGGTAAAATAGTTTCCTTTAGGTTTATAGAGTGGTTAATTTTCCTTGAAAGACAAATTATTACCTATATTGGGATTAATTGGATTCAAATATAGTGGAATTGGTAATGATGAGGATTCAATGTTGTAGAAACCCAGTTTGGAGTGAGGCATGGTTGATTTGATCAATTGTTATCCCTAATGGAGTGATTGTGAGTGGAATGTATGATTTATTGAGATTTTCACTTATTGAGACTTAAGTTATTCATTGTGTTAAATTCGTTTCCTTTTATAGAACGATGAATGTTCCTTAAAACACAAATTATTATCGATGTTGGGATTTCATGGATTAAACTAGAGCGGAATTGGTATTGAGGATCCAATGTAGTAGAAATTAGATAGTTTGGAGAAAGGCGTTGTTGATTGATTGATTCTTGTGGTTAATTTGTTTCCTTTTGTGTTAGAGAGATTTTTCCATTCAAAGAGTGAAAATTTGCTATATCCACATTGTTGATCTCCAACTAGTTCGTGATTAAGGCTTTGTTTATTGATTGGTTATTATGATTATTTGTTTCTTTGGAAAAGTATGTATGACTCTGAACTAAGGCGGGAACAACAACAACAACATACCCAATATAGTCCCACTCAGTGGGGTCTGGGGAGGGTAGAGTGTATGTAGATCTTACCTCTAACTCAGAGGAGAGGGAGAGAGGTTGATTCCGATAGACCATCTAGACTAAGGGGGAAAAACAAAAAAACATTTCAAAAACAGATTATTAGTTAATTACTGACATTTCTAACTACATTCGCTATTTTGTGATTGATTATGATAAGATTTGTTTCTTTCTATTGTGTGACACTACTAATAATTGGAAAATATATGAAATAAGATGGGTATCTTTTAACATCTTTGAGGTAGTTGCACTTAAATTGTTGAATATGGTAGTTGATTTCGAATATAGTGTTTTTTGAATCCTCAAAACTTGTGATGCATTGTAAGGAGACTGATGGAACAATATAGGGGTAGGAAGAGACATTTATACGTAGTGTTCATCGACCTCGAAAAGACGTACAATAAAGTTTCTAGGGGGCTTCTTTGGAGATGTCTGGAGTCTAAAGGTGTACATGTATCTTATATTAGTCTTATTAAGAACATGTACGATGAAGCAAAGACTTGGGGTAAGCGTAGTGGCCAGCGAGAGGTGACTCAAAACATTTCCCGATCATGAGGGTTGCATCAAGGATCAACCCTTAGTCCCTTTCTATTTGCCTTGATAGATGAACTGACATTTCATATTCAAGAGGAGGTGTCATGGTGTATGTTATTCACAGATGACATAGTATTGATCGATGAGACACGTAGACCGTAGTAGAGTTAACTATAAGCTGGAGGCTTGGAGATAGGTCTTAAAATCGAAAAGTTTCAAGTTAAGTAGGGCTAAATTAGAGTACCCGGGTGCATGTCCAGTGATGCAATGCATGAATGGAAGTGGAAGTGAAGATTGATACACAAGTCAGCCGTTAGAGAGGAAGTTGCAAGTATCTTGACTTTATTATCCAAGAAAACATAGTGATTGACAGGGATGTCACTCACCGTACTAGAGTAAGGTAGGTGAATGGAGGCTCTTGTCTGGGATACTGTGTGATTAGAATATGTTACCAATACTTAAAGGTACGTTCTATAGAATAGGGGGCGACCTACACTATAGTATGGAGCAGAGTGTTGGCCAGAACGCACACCCTCAGAAAATGAAGGTAGTAGAAATAAAGATGCGGATGGATGTGTCGCATACTAGGAGAGATAAGATTAGGAACAAAGTTATGCATGACAAGGTGAGAGTGGCCTTTGAGACGAACAAAATGAGGGGAGGGAAGTGAAGTTGAGATGGTTCGGGCATGTGAAGAGGAAGTGCCCGGATGCACCAGTAAGGAGTTGTGAGAGATCGGCTATAAGAGGCTTTAGAAGAGATAGAGATGGGCCGAAGAAGAATTGGGGAGAGGTGATTAGACAAGACATAACACAATTTCAGCTTAGTGGGGATACGACTCTATATATGAAAATATGGAGGTCGATGATTAGGGTAAAAGGGTACTAAGTAAGTGAGTGTTGTCATACTTTTATGTGGGAGAGACATGGAGGTTAATATCCTTCTCTCATTTTCTCCTTATCCAGTAGTATTAGATAGTACTCGTGTAGTATCTTATTAGTCAAATTTCACTACTATCTGTTGCATCATTTGCTCTGTGTATCTTGCTATTTTGCTGCCATTATCTTCCTTTCAATCTTGCTTTGATTACAGTTCTTTTGATTCCGAGGGTCTATTGGAAACAACCTCCCTACCCCACAAAGGTAGGGGTATTGTCTACATATATCCTACCTTCCCTAGACCCCACTTATGGGATTATACTGGGTCTTGTGTTGTTCACAGTTATGATGCAAAGTTGCTCAAATTGTAAAGGCATTATAAAAGAGTCTTTTGAAATGAAGACTAACTTTTAGTGTTGAAATGATAAAGAAAGGATTTTGGATTAATAACTATCTCTTAATAAAACTACAATAGAATGCAGTTTTATTTGACAACTTATTTTGAAGGATCTGACTTCATTGAAATATTATGTTTTAGTGCTTCAACAATCCTCAGGAATTAGTTCTTTCCGGGAATCTAAAGTTTTAAACCAAAAATCATATCTAGTGTCAGTTTTGATTGTTTGTAAAGTAATATCAATTGTACCTGATAACTGACTCTAGTTTTGCTTGGGACGCTTCTTTTACATTATAGTTGTTATGTCTTGTACAGGCAGTTCTCACTGAAGAAAAGAACAGCTATAAACCACAAGGTACCCTCCTGTAATAGGAATTTGTTATAACTCTTGATAGCTCTCTTGAATAACAAACTTATGCTTATCTATTAATGCTATTTGCAGCCCCTGCAGCAAATTCTCCCATACTTCCTCCAAATAATGGTCCAAATGCAGGAAGAGGGTATCAAACTCTTGGAGGTGGTATGTCTTTCTAGATACTAGTATTTCCTCCTTCCTGATATATGACATAATTTTTTCACTGAATATTGAGGAAGTTGGTAGACTTGCATGTCATTTTGGTGGTGGGTGATGATTGCATTGAACTTTTCTATCGGACTTGTTTGAAAAATGCAAATAGAATTATTCAATAAGAAAACATCATTTATGAGTTTGAAGTTCAATTTGTTTTAATGAATTTGATTTTGAGACTTGCAGAGGACTTAGAGTTAGTATGACTTGAATATTTTTAGCAAATATATATTATTTGTTGAAAATGTATATAGAACTTTTTTCCAGTAAAGGCTGGGCTTGGGATGTATATCTATATGTATATTAGTATCTCACTAAAGAAGGAGGGTATGGCCTAACCTTCATAGAATTACTTCAATGCAACACATTTTATATGAGTTTGAAGTTTCATTTCTATTAATGGATTGATTCTGAGACTTATGGATCGTTTTAGGTTATTACATGAAATTGTGCCAAACATCATTAGTTATGAAAAGAGAGAATGGTACATAAGATGGGACTAATGGGTTCTGATTGAAGTTTTATAGCAGACCAGGAAATAACTGCCACTGGTGGTAAGCTCTAGATGATTGCTACAGTATCGGTTTTATCTTCTATTTCTTGGACAACGACATAAGTCCATTATTTGTTTAGGTCTTGCAATTTGTATATGTGTTTCCAAATGTGCAGATAACTTTCTACAAAAGCTAATTTTCTTCCATATGTTAGTGAATGTAAATATTGATTTGAAATAAGAAAACTCAAGCAGATCTCTGGCTGGGTATGACAATATAGCAGTGGTGGCTTCTTTCTTAAACAACTAAGTGAACTGAAAGACTCTGGGTGTGTGTAAAAGCATGGTATCTTGCTCCTTAATTTGGTTGATAAACTTATTGCATAAAACAACAAATTATTACTATCTTGACTAACATGTATCCAAAAGAAAACAAACCCTTAAATAACCATTTGTCTCATAATACTATTGCTTTATTGTTTATGGTTTCACTGTAGCTAATTTGGAAACAATATCACTTAACGGTGTATATAATGCTCCAATTGAAATTTTTTCTTGCTGAAAAAGTCTTCCCTCATTTTAGTAGAGCACAAACTGCATATTTGTAAATTCTGAGTGGTGTTTTTACTGTTGAAAGATTGAGGAAAAAGAAAGATTCATACTTCTGAGACATGACCATATAGTGATATCGATGGGATCTATTTAGGTAATATTTTGTAGACCACAGAGAGGAATCCATTGTTAACATCACACTGTTTAAGGAAAGGGAAGGCTGCAGTTTAGTTTCTCGTGAATTTGGAGTCTGAAATACAGAGTCTGTTTGTGCAGTTAGCTTCTGCATATCTGCATGAACTATTAACATTGATTTTTTCGTTTCTTACTTGCTTCCTTTTCTTTTTATGTTATTGTCCCTTGGGCTTCCTTTCTGCCATATGGTACCAACCTTGACTTGTTAAACCTACCTTCTTGTAATGACTGGTAGGCATCTATGATGCTTTAAGGTGTGCATATGCTTGTTATGTAATCCAAATTCATAAAGCACATCAGAAGTAGTAGGCGCAGCTTCCATTAGTTCAAGTAACACCTACCTATTTTATGCAGAAGGAGATGGGCAGCAATCAACAAACAGGTGGAATGGAGTATTTAGCGTGTCATCTTATACAGAATATTTTAACGTGGATACAGACCTTGTCTTGAACAGATTGATGAGTTCATTGAACCCTACTACTGGAGATTTCTTCAGCAAGATTGATGCTAACCCTGACCTGTAAGTCCTACGTATATAACTATAGAAATATGGTGAGAAAGCAACTAAGTTTTGTCAGTTGCTAATATATAGATTAATTTAACTAGATTTGAGGAAATATAAACTAATTTGAACAACAGAACAGAAGTTTCCAGATTCCATAAATACATACACTTATTCATCTATATGAATTATGTTCTTAACTCTTAATTTAGTGCTCGTTCTTCGTTCTCTTTTATCTGTTATGTTGGCCAGTTAAGGTTCTTGAAGCTTATTATCCTTTATAAGAAATTGAAAAAGAAATGCAAACAAAAACTTCTGTTTCGGTATTGAAACTCAAACTTCCTAAGAACCTTTGTGGTGAAAAGAACTAAAGTCTTTCTAATAGGATGCTCAACACATACTTATTAGAAAACGGGATGCTGATCACATGTATATTTCATGAAGTGAAGTTTCTATGGAGAGCCTTGTCCTATTCTTGCTGTTAGATTGTGTATAATATTTCCTCATTCTAGGATAATGATTAATTCTGCATGTTGATGTCCTATGTTGTATCTTGCAGTTCTGATGTACAAATTTTTAATTCTTCTATGAGGGAATTTGGTATATTAGTTTTTGTCTTTTGAGAGATAAAACCATTACGTTATAATCTATAAAGCCAAAATAATCTTTGCTTCAGTTCTGGAGCCTCTAAAGCTGCTGATGAAGCAATTCTCTTAGATATGTTGTACAGTAGCAATTCAATAGCGTGTCCTTTTTCTCTTGTTCTGTTTAATATCTTGCATCGCCTTGTAATGTGGGATTAGTGTGCTTTCCTTTACTTATTTGAGTTTTTAAATATCTCCACCTAACATTGTTCTTCTTTCTCCTGTTCTTGCATATTTCAGTTACGGGCTTGTCTGGATATCTACTACTTTAGTGTTTGTCCTTTCTTCCATCGGGAACTGTGCCACATACCTGATGCAGAGCGATAGCAATAGTTCTTGGAACTTTGATGTCAATTATGTGAATGTGGCAGCCTGCTCAGTATATGGTTATGCATTGCTAGTGCCATTGGGGTTTTACTTCTTGATTCGGTATATGGGTATAAGTGCTAGCCTGATACGCTTCTGGTGCTTGTGGGGATATTCACTCTTTGTTTTAGTTCTGAGCTCCGTAAGTATATAATTTTTCTCTGGATAACTCAGACCCTTACTAATCTTATTGCTGACATAACAATAAGGGAGAATTACTGGTTTTCTTTCTTTAATTTTTGGCAACATGTATTTACTAAGGTCCTATTATGTCTCCTCCACTTTTCAGTTTCTGTTGATCATCCCCGTCGAGTTCCTTAGGTGGACCATCACAATTGCTGCTGCCACAACATCAGCTAGTTTCGTTGCGTTGAACCTCAGAACATATGTACAGTCAGATGATCTCATGATGATACTGGTTGCTTCTTTTGCTCTGCAAGCAGCTTTGACAATCTTCATCAAGATGTGGTTCTTCTCTTAAAAGTTTCGCGTTACTATGCTTGTTGTATGCTCAACTCGTCGCGGTTTCAAAAGTGTGCGGTTCGAGTTTTGTTTTCTTCCCTTTTCTGGTGTGTTTGGTGTACCATTTAATCAGTGGTTTGCATAGTTGTGTGAAGCAAAGAGTGGACAGTACAAACAGAGAAAACTTGTAGAGAAGTCATGTTGCATTATGTATTTTTGGTCTATAGGTGTATCATTACGTTTTTCATGAATGAAGCTTATAGTAAAAAAATTAGACTTTTTTCCCATATGCTTTGAATTGTTGTTCTTTTTTTTTTTTTTGTTCTTTATGGGTCTTTTCCCTACTGTTTTTGCATTAAAAAATCTAAATATTAGTGTGAATATTGTTAAATATTTAGATTTTAGAGTCAATTTATTCTCATATTATAATTGTTAATATTTTTAGATTCTTAGCCCATAGTCATTTAGAACTCCTATACCAATCAACATCATTATAAATAACCTCTAAAGTTGTTTTGAATTTTCTAAAGGCATTTTTATATCAGTTCAAAATTATTTAATGAGATAGATAATTCAGCATAATTTCATGTCGAGTTATATTACTAATAGACCTTATATAATTAAAATATTTTAAAAAAAAATTGAAAAAATTTCATACCGAGTTATATAATTAATGGTGATATGATCATTTATGATTAAATCTAGTTCGTTGAAAAATTATATTCGATACTAAAAATATAAATGAGAACAAATATTCTTAGTGTTAAAATAAGAACAAATATTCTTAGTGTTAAAATAAAGTAGCATCAGTCTGAGTAGTCATACTCAAAGTTGTTATTGAAGACCTTAAGAACATATCCCTTTCAAACTCCATTTTTTTTTTCTTTTGTAGATTCGAACTGTTCATGTAATCAATACCCATAAAAAAAATCAACATCAATTTGATCGGATCTAGGGTTTTAGTATTGTAAAGGAGTTTGTATGTGATTTTGTGGTAAATGAACAAGCATTCGATATAGTTATAGCGATAAAGAGAGAGAGAAAGAGGATGAAGGAGTTGTTTGGAGGTCCAGGTAGAGTGAGTGGGTTGGTATTGCGAATGGGTCAGTGTTTATTTGCTGCTGCTTCTATGGTTGTAATGGCTTCTTCTCATGGTTTCGCCACTTGTACTGCTTTTTGGTAGTGTCTCCTTATCTCTCTCTATTACTATTTATAGCTTTGTTAGTTTCCTTTTTTATGAACAAAATGAACTGATTTGTGATGGGTGTGTTGGAAGCATGGAGTTAGGTAGGACTAAGGAGGTTTATCTGAGTGTATTTACTATTTTCAAATAGCGAAAATTCACATTACCCTCTCCAGGCTGCAGTTTTGGGAATACATTAGGTATGTTGTTGTTGATGATGATAAAAGGAAGTGGAATAGATTGAAGTGGGTGTGGTAATGCACACATAAACACATACAAATATATGGGGCTATGTTTATGGATTTTTTGGTTGTTGTTGTTGGAAGTTTTAGTGTTTAATTTGTGAAAGTGACGTTTACAGTTCCAGTTTTTTTGCTGCACTAAACATTTTGTTATTGGTTGCCTTTCTTTGGATGGGTGAAGGGGGAAGTTATTACTTATTAGTTATTTTCATCAGACGTAACAAAGCGCCATTTAATCAATCTGAGCTAAAGATTACATTACTTTGGTAAACTTTGGTACTTATGCCAAATTTTGGTAGTTTGTAGATTTAGGGTGTAGTTGGTAATGAAGGAAATGTTTTCCGAGGAAAAAAAGAATTCTCGATAAATGGCATTCTTACTTAATTTCTTGTGTTTGTTAAGTAAATAGAAAATATTGTACCAAGAGCTTGGTGGGGTAGTGGGAGATGAAGGGTTGGGGTGAGTTCAGGGTGTTGTAAGGTGGGGGAGGAGGAGAGGGGATGGGGGTGGAGATAATAAGCAAATGCCACTTCTGAAACTTATTTTCTCTGATTTCATCAGGGAAGTCATTTTCTAGAGAAAAATAGTTTCCAAGACATTTGATCAATCAAAAATGGGGAAGTCGTTAGACATTTCTGGAAAATGTTTTCCTCCTTATCAAACATCTTTATTGGAAATATTATAATAATATAATCCATAGGCTATTATAGCGTGAGAGAACATGCCTTATCTATCCCCAGTTGCTGAACTTTCCCTCCGTAATCGTTCAACATATTCATATCCTCCTTTCAGTTTTCTCTCCGTAAAAACAAAGTTGTGACCCTTTGAATGCCGAAGGTTTCAGTCTTTGGCTTCAAGTCATAATTTGCTCTCCAAATATTGGAAATACACATTTGTTTTCGAACTTGGACTCTGGCTACATGAGAGCCTAGTTTCATGGATTAAATGCATTTATATTCCTTAGCGATGGTAGCCTTCGGTAATCAGTCTAGCAGGATTTTCCATCAATCAGACCAGATATGACAATTAGCTATAATTCAATAGTAGGTTAACTTGCCTCACCTTTGAGAATCTGTAGTAGTTCTCAGTGCACATTAAAGAGTGATTTGAATCGTTGTTATTGGACACTTAGGAAATCCATTATAGGCTAAAATTTCTAACTAGTTGCTTCTGAAAGTATTAGTCTGTTTCCATTAGTATTTTCCAATATGTTTAGTAAATTTCCTATTGTTTCTTTTCTTTTTACTGTCTTTTAGTTCTGTTCTCTGATCAATTTTCTTTTCAAATCATGACTTTCTAGCTGAACGCTCTTTCTTAGCAGTAAAGTTGCTTTGCCTTTGACAATTTGCCAAGTGAAATGCATTCAGTTTCACGTAGTAATTTCTGTCTCTTATGTTGTTCAATAAGCTTATAGTTTTGCTCATGTTCCTACAACATGATTTTCTTGGTTCAGCTATTTAATTGCATCCATGGGGCTGCAAGTAATATGGAGCTTCTCACTTGCCTGCTTGGATATTCATGCCTTAAGATTGAAAAGAGATCTAAGGAATTACGTCTTTCTGAGCTTGCTTGTAATCGGTGATTGGGTAATCTTCTCCTTTCTATTTTCTATTTTATGCATAGATGCTTATCAGAGGGTAATCTTTTAGCACTTGCACCAATTAGGTGAGAAGTGTTGCAGATATATTCCTTTTCTAGTCTATCAGTATAAGAACTTACATCGAAATATATCAACATTCCCCCTCAAAGGAAAAGAAAAAATTATGTGTGCGCGCTGTGGTGATACATGTAGCTGTTATAACCTAAAGATGACTTTATGTGCCGAGTCTAGTAAACGTTCCAAGTATAATGGGAATTAATTGATGAAAGCTCCTAAATTCAAAGACGGAATCATCTTTTCCAATTATAGGAACTCCTAAGAAAAGCAAGTAAAGCAGGATCAGTATTACATGAAATATACCATCATTAGGGAGGCTAGAGTAAAATTTTTGGATACTAAGTTTTAGCACTTGAACTGATACAAGTAATACAAACTAGCAAACCATTCTATATAGGTTATATATGAAATGTGATAATGTCTTGTCTCTATTCAATATGTTTATTTATATCTTTAGTATGTAGTAGTAGGTTATATAGGTAGTACTATTATTTTCTTTTGCTTTAACACGTCTTTTCTCACTTCTTTTTTTTTTAAAAAAAAAAAGCCACCTTGTATCGCTCATGAAGATCCAAGGTTGTATCCATTCCAACAAGCTTGTTAGAGTCAAAAGAGCCAACTTCATTGATTTGTTATGAGATAGAGAGCAAACTTATGGTCTCGTACCTCACAAAGGTAGGGTGTAAGGTCTCGTACACCTCCACTCTCTGCAGATCCCACGTGTGTATACTGGTATGGTGTTGTTGTCACTAATCTATGCCTTTAAAAGGTCTCATATCAGGGGAAGAGTTATGGTTTCTGGTAACTGCACTAATAATAGACCTTCTGAGAGTGACTAGTAAAATGATGTTGCTCACTCTAGTCTTTGGCTATATCAGCTTCTAGGAAAGAAGAATGATATCTTCTGCTGGAACAGTTTCTGTTTTTGCAATATTCAATCCTAGCAGTTCAGCATTTTTAGTTGTTTGAAGTCTGATACAGTAAAACTTGCAAGATATTGGAATGCTTTTCCGATTCGTGAATCTTTGAGATCCTACTGGAGATTATGTAATATTACATAAAATGAACATGGAGATGCATCATATCTAATCCAACTGCTCTATTACTGTGCTAAAGGATAGTGAATTCTGGCTAAACCAATATAATGCTACTTCACTTAATTATCATCCTATATTGTCCTGTATTCTATGCATCAGCGCAAGCTAATGTAACGCTGATCGTTGACTTCCTTAAAGTGAAGTAAAATCCTTTTGATCAGCCAATTTCCAAGAGGGAGAAGGTCTTATGGCAAACTTAGGCATACTACTAATTGGTTATCTAAAAAAAAAAAAAGAACTCCTCTTATGTTAAATAAGATTACTAATAGATTATCATTTTGCATGTAATTTCTGGACATATTTTACATTCATGTTGTAAATATTATCATGATGCAGGTGACAGCCATTTTATCACTTGCTGCTGCATGCTCATCAGCCGGCGTGGTAGTTTTGATTATTAAAGATACAAATATGTGCATATCCACCCCTAAGCTGTCCTGCCATATGTTTCAAATTTCAGTAGCTTTGGCTTTCCTCTCATGGTTCTTCCTTGCCATTTCTTCCTGTGTCATGTTTTGGCTCGCGGCCTCTTGATTAAAGGTCCCTTCTCTGTACGCTACCACGTATTCATATGGTTATGTGAATATTACTGATTTTGAGAACTTGTGTACAGGAAGTAGTAACTATGTTTTAACTTTAATGGCTTGTTTTGAGGTTCATCATATTTGGAAATGAGCATCCTTCTAATTGAACCATTTTCTTTTTTTGGTTGTGTAATACCATGGATTCATGAAGTAAGATGTCACTCAAGTTGAAAGCACACAATTTGTCTTTCATTGCTTTTGACATGATTTTTGACATCATAATTCATAAACCAATTCACTTGCCTTGTAACTGAAACTTTGGCTAAAACTATTAACTAAATGAAAAAATAAGAAAACCTTCAAACCACACCATTATATACATGCACAAACTCTAAACATCAGAGACAGAAGATTGATAAATTACAACAGTCTAACAACATCTGAACCAGAAAAGAGTACCCTTAAAAGCTATAATAGTTGCTGCTCTAACATACCAGAGTGTCTTCGATACATCAGAAAATCCAGTAGCGAGGAGGATTTACACTGTATCCTAAGTTGACATGACACGATAGGTAGACGATATCTTTCTTTGCATGTTGCTGCATTGGTAGGATGACGATGACCACCATATTGTTGCAACTAAAGAATTTAACTCCATGCTAGTGTGTGTATATATATATATATATGCAAGCAAACTACTATATGTACCATATGCACATATCAAATCTTGAATTGAGAACCAAAGGTACCTAACCTAGCAAAACTGGTGAATTTGCATCGATAAGATGAGTAGTAGTTCAAGTAGGTGATTCAGCTAGTAGAAGTGTGTGCCACCATCCACAAGCAACAGTTATCGGTACATGATCATCCATTGAGACTTGGGATGGAATATTTCGATCGATCACATCACCCAGTCCAAGCTGCACAAAGATGAATGAATTCATTTGTTCAATAGCTCGTAAACACTTGTATAATGCCAAACAATTGAACTTGACAAACTAGTGAAACACCTATGGCTACCTGACCATACTTGTTCCACCCCCAGCAGAATACTTTGCTATCACCTTCATAAAACAAACAGGAGAAAGGTTATGAGCTTAACAAAAAGAAGAAACACTCTCTATAGAATGAACAACTGTTAAGACGTTAGTTGCTATACATCCAGAAGATAGCTAACTGAGCAGCTTATCTGAACGATACAGTAAATTTTGACCTACAGAAAGAGTGTGACTGCATCCATTTTCTTTCCAGTTACTCACCACACCACTAAAAACAATCATGTAAGCTTTATGCCTTGTTGACCATGTAGGTTTAAGAAAGACAGTTTCCTACACCTCAACAACCATGTGTTGGCTATAGGAGAAATCACTTCAGTGAGTGACGTTTAACTCCTCCCCTCGGATATCTCAACTATGTATTTATGATAGTTACATATCAAATCAAGAAAGTAAACCCCAAGTTATTGATCATAATAAAGAAAACAAGTTTTGGGAAAAAGGGTATTATGCGCGTTCAGCCAATGAAATTGGGGACCTTGTAGCAGCTCAAGCTTGTCCAACTATAAGTTTTTACAAGTCTTTAGTTAATGTACATCAAGAATTTATGCTGCCATGGGTGGACCCCATCAAGTCTACTCTATTAATCAATGAAAGAGATCTCTCCTAAAAATTACATAATTACAAACAGAGAATCCACTACATAGATATAGCCATTTGCAAGAGGTTTGTGAAACCGCTCACCAACAGAAAAGATTACTTCCCCATTATCATATTCACTGGACTAATTAGCAGGCTGTTACATTTCCAACTATTCTTCAATATTGAAGTTTCTCAACTCTATACTGACACACTCATTTGTCACCTTAATTTTCATCTAATTAGCCCCATCAATTACCTGAAGCTTCTGATGAGTCTAAACATAGTATGTCTAGCAGGAGAAAAGTTTTTAAGATGCAGATACGAGTCATACCTGTGATTACAGCAGTATGGCGTGCTCCACAAGATACAACTTTCACATGCATGTTTTCCAAACTTGGAGCATCCAGGAGCCGAGGTAGTGTCTGATATAGGTAAAAAGTAAAATTTATTATCCTAGATTGTATAAGATCTGCAGGAGTTTTGGTATAGTGAAATAACATAGAAAAGCTACTGAAGGGGTAATGTCCTACTGTGCACTTATGTGAAATTTATTGTGACAAACCTAACCCGCGGAAAATCAACTTTGCCAGTATTTCCAAGTAAGCAAATCACACTTCTCCGTATGATATGTTACCCAGATTTTAGAAGCCTCTCATATTAACAGTACTAACGAGCTACAGGGTTGGATAGGAGGGAAAGAACAGAAGTTCAAAATTGTACCTCAGCCTGCTCGGCCCCAGTGCCTAACTGCCCAAATTGATTCCCTCCAAATGCATATACATCACCATCAGCAGAAATACATACAGTGTGCCAGAGCCCTGCAGCTACACTTTCTATCCTGATGCCAAGTAATGAAGATACACACGTGGGACTTAGCTCATCATCTGTACTCCCTTGACCACACTGGAAAATGCAGCATCAATGCTTAATATACTATTTAATAAACGGAAATAAGAGAATCCTATAACATATCAAAAGGGAACATATGATTATATATAGTTTTAGGGAGGTCCTACAATTACCATTAGTTTACTATGCCTTCCCAAGTTCATAGCACCTTTAGGAAAATTCTCAATTCAAATTCAACTTCAGGCATTGGCATAAGGAGCTCACAGAGTTGATATTCCTTCTTCTTTCTCTTGTTAGGTAATATATATATACACACACATTCTTTCTTATGGAAGAAGTGGAAATACGTAAGTATTGTTGTGGTCAAGTTTCAAGTTTCTACTGTTCAAAAAGATCATCGCGCTACGACATAGTGGATGCAAATTTTTTCAAGTTCAGCCCAATTGGGTGTAGAAGAAAATAATATCACAAGGCATATGTTACTTTACTTTATTACACATACGAGATGGATATACACAACACATATGATGGATGTAGGCACATGCGCGCGCACGCGAAGAAAAAAGATGTGGTTATTGTTTCATCAAGAATATAGCTTATTTTAAATAACTCCAGTGCTTAAATCCACTATGAAATAAACTGATCCCAAGAAACTCACCTGTCCATACAATCCCCAACCAAAAGTTAACAAGGCTCCAGCATCTACCTTGAAATTCAGCAGCAATAAATTATAAGTAGAAATTATTGTAGAAATAAATTATAGGACTGCAAGAGGGACGCTGTATATTACAATGTACCAATAGAGAACACATTGAAAGAGTAAAAACATCAGTCATATGAAAAATAAACATGTATATTCAACACGAAGTAGGCAACTGATAAGTGATGATTAATATTCGTTGTAATAAGCAAGTGCTGAAATATTAGTATAACCAACTGACTGAATATCCTAATAATCTACCCAAGAACTAGAAAACAAACCTGTAATTACTGCACTGTGTCGGCCCCCACAGGCAATTCTCTTGATGTAATTCCCAGGAACTCTGAGGCCTTGTCCCTCTGACCCCGGACATCCGTGAGAAAGGCCAATAGCTCTCTCTTTCCGCAAAGAAGAAGAATCAATGCATGGCACAGGATGTGGGGAGGACACCATTCGAATCCTGGAGCCTAGGCCAAGCTGTCCTTCCCCTCCATATCCCCAACCCCACACTTGTCCTATATCTAAAAAAAGAAAAATGTTATTCCTCTTTGGAAAATCTTTGGCAATGTAACTGTATAATTCATAAAGGGCACTGTACACAAATGATATTCCAGGAACGCAAAGACAATTGTATGATGCGTTGAAGGAAGTTTATCCAAGACATACACAAATTTACCTGATAATGCTAGTGTATGCCGCCCACCAGCTGCTACACTAACAATCCGCACCCCTGGATTCAGTGTGACCAAACATGGCAATGCTGAGAGACCTTCATCACCTGAGGATGAGCTCTCAGCTGGTTGCTTCACTGATGATACCCGTCTACGTTTTGCACCATCCTCTCCCCCTCTAGTCTCTATACCAGGTGCTGCTCCAACCTTGGATCTCGATCCCTGGGGGTGAGGGCTTACTGTGATAAAGTTAATCTTCAAAATATTACTATGTAAAATGTAAATAGCAGATTGTGCTTCTTTCTGACAGTGAAGCCAATCCAAAATACCTTGCTGTGCTGGGAATGAACTCTGCCCGTCGCTTACCTCCTTGTCTACGACTTGCTCCCCAAGAAACTTTCCAGAAGGAATGCATTCCTTCCACCCCCATGTATAAACTTCTCCAGTTTCTGCATTTAAGGTTCCATAAACACGTTGGAATGAGGATTATGAAAACAAATAAAAATAGAACATATAAACCATGGTAACAAATATACAAATATTACACACCAGAGCTCACTAATCAAAAAAAAAATGGACATTGAGCCTAACTCAACCCCAAAGTTAGTTCAAAGGGTGACGATTGCCAAGAACATATAAGAAGACAAACAACTCACTCCTCAACCAAATGTGGGACACTTAACACCCTGCAACCCCTGCCAAACAGAGTATAGATAACATATCATAACTTAATGGCCGAACATCGCGACACAAGAAACAGGCTTTGACACTAATATCATGATAAGAAATGCACTTTAGGCCTAACTTAATCCTAAAATCTACCTCAAGCGGTGACAAACAACCCATCCCTCAAGCAATACGGGACACATAAGATAGTCAATCCTGTATCTTTTCAGCAGAATAACAAGTACCCAAATCTAGTGAAGGAGGAGATCATAATGGAAGCTGAAGTAGATGTACTTCCACATCTAAAAATCCAAGTCACAAAATACACAAGCTTCAAGTTTCTCAAAGATTAATGGCACCACTAACATTAACATTGCTTAGGGTACCTGTAACAGCAACACAATGTGCCCAACCCGCTGCGGCTTTTACTATAGAAATTTCATCAGGAAGGGGAAAAGGCTCCGGAATTTCCTTCAAAAGTAAGAAATTGCAGGTAGTTTTGATTTGTCACGTATAAGTAGTCATTAAGCGGAGTAAGCAAAGTTAGTGAATTACCCCATGTCTCCCTGATGTCACATAGCATTGTCCTAGATCATCAGTTGAACCCCATGTAATGATCTTTCCAGAATCTGATAAAGAGTAGTAAAAAACAGCATAGTAGGTGCAATTTAGGTAAGTCAAGTAGCACAGATTTAATAACAAGATGGGAAACCGTAAAGATGATTATTTGAAATCCAATGTAGGACTTAGTACTATGAAGTGATATCCAGTACAACCTTAGTTGAAACAATCAGTTACTCCCCATCCCAATTCCTTCATAAGAGCGAATTTGACTAATTTTTGAAGCTAAAATTGGATTAGATTAACTCAATATTTTTTACTATTGAAATTTTGACATTCAAAAACTATACAAAAGATGTTGGTCAAATACATTCTGAAATGCTACTCTAAGTACACACAGTTTGAATTTCGAGAAGTGAAAAGTGTCACATAAATTAGAGAGCACATGAAATGCTACAAAACAATCCAAACTTCATTTCAAATAATATCCATGACTAAGCTTGTAAGCTGGTATGATCAGTTTATAAGCATTTTTTGGCTTTTCCACATTACAAAAACAAAAAAGTTTCGCACAGTGACTATTTGACTAATCAAACATGAGAAAATTGAAACTCTTCTACTTCTCTAAAACATCAAAGCACAAGCATCCATAAAATTAATCGAGGTGTGCGTAAGCTAACCCAAACCCAAACAAACACATGCTCAATCGAAAACAGAAAATTAAACTAAAAACGGAAGGAATATATATATATATATCACCTGAAATAGCCATAGCAAATCCACAACCACCACCGCATACATCCTTCCATGAGTAATTTCCTGCATTACCAATACCTTGCTGTGGAACTCCTACAATAATCGGAGACAACAACGGCGACCTCTGCGGCATAGCTCCCGGTAAATACCCCCACATATACACTAATTTCTCCTTCTCTATTACCTCCATTTTCATACTTCCTTCACCTAATTCACTTCCATTCATTCCCACAACTTCGCAAAAAATCACAATAAAAATGATGAAAAATTCACTAATAATCTCACTGCTCTCTGTGTTTTGTTGGCGAAAATATTTGAAAGGTGCCCTAAACGTTTTTATTAGAGAGAAAAAAAAAAGAAGGAGAATCAATTTCGAGCCAATGAGGATGACACGTCGGATGCTGATGTGGCGTTAAAGTACACGTGGCATGATATTGGCCGTTAAAATGATTTTTTTCCCGTCATTTTAATTACAACCACGAGTTGGCTCGAAGTTTCTGGAATTTACGGCCTTACAAAAACTATACCTTCCATAGACCATTTGAGTGCTTCATGGCGTGTTTCACCAATTGTTTGACACGTGTCCATTCTTTATTCGTCGACAATCATTGTATTTTTGCCACGTGTCGAATTACTGAGGTAGGTTCTGTTTTCGAAGTCGTATTTCGTTTTAGGAGTTAATTGCTTAGGTGCACGATTGCGTTCAGATATATGTATCTCAATGATTAAAGTTATATGTATGTGTAGTTTGTTCTAGATAACATTGTATCCTAATGGGTCTACGTATACTTAGGTATATAACAAATCTCGTTCGTCACTCTTTTATGTATGTGATGCCACATATACATGTGAATCACACAAATTACATATAATATTACAGATAGTGGTTGAATTTTTTTGTTGCTAGTTAGATCGAACACTACTGAAAACACTAGGTTATAAGAGTTTATTGTGTTAAGCTCTAACGGTGTCTAAAATATGTTATTTAATTATTTTGAATATCATTTTATTTGTTTGTACAGAAAAAGAGGTTTGACGAAGGGTTTCCAATTAGACACCTGACAACCATGTGGCTACATCACTAATTGCAGATACAATATATATATAGCGTGATTTACATGTATTTGAAATTTATTATTCTCACTTGCTTCCCCTTTTGTCTCGCTCGCTCGCCTCTATACCTATTTTAATATATTTAATAACAAAAATGTATGCATCTAAATATACATCTTCAATATACTTCCAACTAATTCAATTTAATTATTTGTTAATGTAATTTATATTTATTTTATGATAAGAGTCAAAGTCAAGCACCGCCCCTACCGCCAAATTTCTTTATTTGTCATGGAAATTAAGGCCACGTCTAAAGCAGAATGGTTGGTGAGAAAAAAAAGGGACTGTGGATTTTAGATTTTAAAAATAGATTATCTTATTTAATTCTAAAATTAATTATTATATATAAGGTTATTATAATAATCGTATATAAAAAAAAAACAGTTCGATATACTCTTATGTATTTGCGTATTGAAACGTAAGTAACATTATTTTTAATGAATCGAACAAAGTTAACTCGCCCTTTAATTTATGTGTCAAGCTTTTATGATCAATCGACAAAGTGAAGAATAAGTGAGAATATTATTGATTCTCGTGACGAAGCGGGTGAGTGGGAAAAAGAATGGCAATGAGCAGTGAGTTGATGTTGACAATGGCTGGGTCAGTGGGCCTATATTCACCTACTGGCCCAAATAGATGAATGAAGGCTTAATAGGCCCAATGATTTGAAGACTATAAATAGACAAAACAAAGCCCACATTGTTAGCAAGTGGTGTTGAGGGTACGGATCCGTAATGCCACATGATCATTAACATAACATAACATTTTTAGCCTCAAAAAACATTGTGTGGTTGTTTTAAAGCTAAGACATTTTTGTAAGCAAATAATATCATCCGTTTTAATTTGTTTATCTTGTTTTAATTTAGCACAATTTTTTTTATAAAAAAATTAAGTTTTCTTAAACGAAAGATAAATTGGATGTACCAAAACATCATTTAATCTTGTTATTTTTAACATATCATGTGGAATGTTAGAAATAACAAAGTATGAATAAAAAGAAGAAGACACTCTTCAGTCTTCATCATAAGTTTTTAAAATTCTAAATTTTTTATTGCTCTCGAATACTTTTCTTGGTTGTCTGATACATTACCTAATGAGAGGAAATGTATTCGAGAGGAATTTCTTTAAGGAAAAATGGTATGAAAAATACTTCAACTTTGGCCGAAATTGTTATAACAATACTAAATTTTATGGAGGACCTTTTGTCCCCGAACTATTTATTAGTGTATTTTTTACCACCAAACTATTTAATATTGTATTTTAAAGGTATACATGTGCCCACGTGGACATATTACTATATATAATTGTGCAATATTTTTTATGTCCACGTGAACACATACCTTTAAATTACACGATTAAATAGTGCATGGGTAAAAGGTTATTTTCTAAATTTGATATCGTAACATTAATTTCGATCGTAGTTCACATCTGTTTCAGACCTTTTTCCCTTTCTTTAAATGATAGAAAATTTTAGAAATTATGATATCTTTAAGTTATATATTTTATGTAATTTTTCTTCTTCCATTAATCATTTGGTGGGATGAATGCATTATTTGTGTGGTACTATAAGAAGTCCAATGATTGGGCTTGTTGGGCCATATGAGATAATAATTGGGCCATAGAATCGGGTGGTTTAAGATCTGAAATAGTTGGATCCATGTGACAAATGGATTGTCAGTACGGAGTCCAATTTTGTGAGGACGACCCGTTTTTATGGCCCACCAATATTTTTTGAAGTTATGATTGTATATAATGGAATCGAGTACTATAGATCAATAATTTTAAATATGTCATTATTTCGATTATAAGAGATCATTTTCTCCATCTCGTGAAACCACTAGAAGTTCATAATATTCCGCTTTTGTTTGAAAAAAAATAAAAATAATCAAAGAGTGTTTCAATTTTTTTCCAAACCCTAGTATTTCTATTGCCTTGGAAGATATGATAAACTACAATTTGACAACACCATATACAGCGTAATCTTATAGGTCCGTGTTTGGAGAGAGTGAAGAATACATAGTTTCAATCTATCTTGTGAACAAAACAATACTATTTTTATTCTAATACACCTTATTCATTCAGTACAACAAACCAAAATGACGATAAAAAATAGTATCAGCATAACTAATCGGGGAGAACTTTTTACATATTCATTCATATATTGCATCTCAAATAAAGCTGAAAGTAGTGAAAAGCACAACTAGTAAACTTCACTTCCCTACCTATCCTCCTACCTTATGCTGTCTGATATAACATATGAGGCTAACACCACAAGTTATCATTCAGATCACTAAAACTGTTCTCAAATCCAATAACAATAAGAAAAACTATTCATTAGTTGAGTTCTCCATTAACATATTCTCAACCTAACTCTCATTACACTTCAAAGGCTATACTATTACACAAAGGTTACATCCTCCTCCTCACCCGCCTAGCGGTAAGGTTAACAGAATCTGCTGCCGCGCCATCTGCAGCCAGATCCAGTCCAAAGATGCTGCTGCTGCTATTCCTTTTCTTGCTAGACGTCAGACTTGGCTTCTCATCGACGGATGCTACTGTTTCCAGCAGCTCTGACAACAATAAGGGGCAACTCTCTTCCAAGTGCTTGAATCCATCTTTCTGCATGACCACTGTTCAGTAAAAAAAAGAAAAAGAAATCAAACAATTCAGCAACTGCAAGAAAATAGCCTGGAGAATTACACAATATCTTGTCCTAGCTATTATGTAGCATATGCTTTAAAATATAATGAATGACTGAATGTTGCATGAAATCAAGAATCTGAAATAAAACAGCACATACTCCGGTTCTAGTGTTGGAAGGCTTCCCAGTTTCTCAAAATTCACCCCAATGATTTTATAAGATCATAAACATAATGGATTGATACAAAAGAACATTCATAAAGCACTTCAACTACTCAAATTCCAATGAAGCCAGCCCTTCTCCACAGTAAAAAACAAACTTAGAGGGTGTTCGGATCGACTTAAAAGTTGTCATCAAACCTACTTCTAAGTTTTGGAAGTGTTTGGCAAATATAAAACATAACTTACAATAAGTAAAAAAATGACTTAAAATTCATTCGGAAGTGTTTGGCAAGGTAACAAATTGACTTAAAATAAGCCAAAAACCAAAAGTAGGTCTCCCCTACCAACCTTCTTTTTTTTTTTTGGCTTAAAAGTCATTTAAGTTTGATTTTTTATTTTTGATTTAAGGAAGTCTACTTTTTTAAGCCAATCCAAACGGACTCTTAGTATGACAAGAAAAGTTACTTATCAGTTATTATTATTGAGTTTCCATTTATCCAACATAACAATCACATTAACAGTGTGTCTATATGATAAAGTGGCAGCAGATTATTGCTACTCTGTGCTATTTGCAAGTTTGCCTAAAACAACTGACTTTTGTCTAGTACTACACATTGAATTATCAATCATGATTCCTTTTGTCAATTGGAAGTGCAAATTACCTTTGCAAAATGTGCACCAAAGACTCAATGGGCGTAACATAAGCAATGACTCCTATCAGCTGTCAAATATTGGATGTTGTTCACAATTTTTGGTTAATGTATTTTGTTTCCAAGGGATATTAAGTTTTCCCCAAGGGATACTACTTGAAGAAGCCAAAACCACTAAAATATTCTCTCATATCTTCCAAGCTAGCCATCAACTAACTGATCGGGAAGCTCAGATTAAATAATAAAAGAGTTGTTTTGTGCAACAAGGAACCTCCTTGAGATACTTCTTTGACACCCTAACAGTGGATTTTGACCAAGGTAAACAAGAAATTGCCTCAATGACAGATACCCATCTCTATGAACTTAATCATTGGCAACCAAGTTCAAGCTAAGACGATATTCATACAGGAGCTGGGTCCTTAACAATAGTATTTCAAGAGACTATTGCCAGTCTGGAAATTTACAATAAGAGTACTTCTCCGGGCATTTACATTTAAGCCGAAAAATAAATTTTCCACACAGACTTGACATGAACAAGCAGAGTTAAGAACATGCTGTTGTTAAACTGACTAACAAAAACTAAAAATGACATAACCTGAAATGCCTCACCGCTCACATCTATGGAGAACACGCACCTCCCAAGTTTGTAGCTGCAAATTTCAAACAGATGGCCTTGAGTTGTGGGCACCGATGCTGCTCAGCAAGAGAAAGAGTTGTTGCCACAGTATCCACATTAACTTCTTCACACAATTTCGCCTCACATAACTCTTTCAACCTATCTACACCAAATCGATCGGCTGCTGCCAATAGATGCTGTGTCACTATCGTAGAAGTGCAAGTTGAAGTAGAGCCAGTAATTTCAATCAAATCTGGAAGTTCATCAGAATAAATGTACTGAAGCATAGCCTACATAACAAAATAAGTCCACCTTAATCATCTCAGCTCCTAAAAAAGGACTATTACGTTAGCACAAGTAATATATATAGTTTAGATATAGAAAACAGCAGAGAGAAACAGAAGTTGGAGAAGCTAAGTGCAACACCATGACCGAAACAAGAAGAGCCTGAGCCTAAAACCTTAAGGAATGACGCTGCTTAGCTAAATACTAGCTACCTTTAATGTATTTCTCTTTGCCCTGAAAAAACCGACTGGCACAGAAGCAACTAAGAATACTTAGAACTATCTAAAACATAAAATTACCAGCTAAAGCAGCAATGCTAAATTTATTTTTAAAAATGCTTTGTTTGCACAAACATTAGTGCTCTAACAACTTTAGATCAAATATTCTCAGGCTAAATATCATACTACTACATGCTGATTCAGGAAAAAAATTAATCAAAAGTATTGGTACATGCTACTGTTTAAGAATGAACAGTGTAATATTTGATAAACCAGTTGCTTACATCCCCCACCCATCACCCAAAAGAATATTCTATGCACCAGTTGAACATCAAAGTTAAATTTGGAATGTGCCTAAAAGACCTTTCATCACTCAAATTCTCCATTTCCACACCTTCCTTTAATTATATATGTTTCAACCATGAACTAATTACCTTGAAGACTGAGGGTTCAATATCCTCAATTTCCACTTCGTCCGTTTTAGGATTCCCAATAAGGCCAAAGAATTGTGCTCTAAATACAGGAGACCGAGCAGCAAGTATCAACTTATGACCCTTAAATGCCTCTTCTCCAACCCGGAAAACTATATCACAACCAAGTTCAGCATCCAGCAAGTATTTGAGACTTTGACCCATGTCTGAAGGTGGAATTGTAACACTATAATTTTTGGGGCCTTCAACACGAGTTCTGACAACTCCAACAGTACAGTGCATGGAAAGGCAATCATCCTTCAGGTAGTCAGAAGTTTCTAAACTTGCTCTTCTAAAAAATCGTTTGTAACCCCTGAAATACAGACAAGATGTTCTCATAAGGACAAAACAAAGAAACAGTTCCAAAAGTATTTCAACACCTTGGATTCAAAAGGACATACAGTTCACCAACTAAATATCTGGTGAACTTTCTTGAGGCTTATCAAAGCCTAACTTGTCAATGAGTGTACCCAGAATATATCAGATTCATTATCATATATATAATCAAAACTTACCAGGTGGAAATGAAATTTCTTGCATTGACACATAAACGTATAGAAGGCGGTGAGTAAAAAATTAGTGGTGGATGCATCACAAATCTTTTTTGATTATACCAATGGAGAGGAGATGGAAAGCAAAATGGCAAATAGACACCACTCAGAGAAAACCAAGTCAGGTAGCTGATACCCACACATGAGGGTCAAATATCTTTCCTTTTCTATAAGCAAGAAATATGGCTCGGTCAACTCTTAGGACCAACTACAACCTTCAAAACTCTGGAATAATGGGTCCTCCTTATAAGGCTTAGTTCGCATGACGCATGAGACAAGATTATCTTGGGAAAGCACATTTGACAACTTATTCACAATCATTGACTTTCTTTTCTATCTTTTATTGATAAGGTAAATGTTTATTAATCATGTACGGAAATGATATATGATTGACAACTAATTCACACTCACTGAGGAATTAGGTCATTTTCTTGGGCAGTTTTTGATATTTCAAGTCTTGGAGAAGTATCTATAGCTAACTTGGGAAGGATTTAGAGATTTTCACCAAAAAGTTTGCATCTTCTTCTTTGCTTAATCTTTAATTATGTTTATTATTGCATTATCTTGTATTTTTCTTTCTAGAATAAGTAGCTAAACGCCTAAACCCACTAGCTGGGTTAGACTCTTATGGCATTAATATGAACGAGTATTATTTCTTGCCTATTATTACATGGATTGTAATTATCTACTTGTTTGCATTCTTACTTGCTAATTTGGTGGTTGCAAACACTAGATTAAGCCCTACAAATCTATTTCTTGCTTGGAAGAGTGGAAATTGGATTGGGTTTTCAACAAGTGGTAAGGAATTGAGTATATTAAGGAAATTTTATGCTTGATTAATGAAATCGAACTACGAATAAAGAAATTCCTACTTGGGTCTATCAATTGTGTCTTAATATTTCTCTCTTTGAGTTTGGAAGAACTTGTAGGGATCAACTTGCTAAAGCTAGAAAATTCTAGTAAGTAGATTTCAATTGAATCATAATCATCATAAGATACTTATATACATGAATAGATATACCATATTGAGACAACAATCCTACAACTCCAGTCCCTTAGAAAATAAACAACAAGTCATATTCTCTTGCATAGAAAATAGTCTAGTTTAAAATTTAATTACTCAATCACTCTTTTATTTGAAGAAAACTAAAGAAATTCACAAATTCACACTCTTCGACAACTTGGCCTAAGCATACTCCTCGTAGGATCAACCCCAACCTTTATTCAGTTTATTATTGCTACTATCATACTACATTTCATCTTGAGGCGTAGGATTGGACATTACCAAAACACATCTATTTTAACAAGGTATAGAGGTTTTCTCCAATACACAGTCTCAAGTAAAACATACAAAATCAGGTACGGTTACCAGGAACCAAAGACCAAATTCAATAAAGAATCATGATTAGACACCTTTTACACCTACAAGAACTATCCAGAATTGGGAAAAGAATACAATTCAAAACCCTAATTGAACAATTTTAAGCCCCAACACAAAAAAAGACACACAAAAATTTCCAATCTTCAACACATGGTTAGCAATTAATCAACAAAATAAACATTAGAAACCATACCACATGCTTCCTCTATATTTCAAAGTATAAGGTCCACTTTCCAATGCCCGATCAAAATGGCTATGAACTTTATGTTTCACTTTTCCACTCTGATCCAACATCGTCAACTCAAACAACGCCCTAACATCCGTTCCTTCGCTAGCCAATGCTATAAAAACAGACACATACATTGAAGAATCCTCTATGTTTTTACCATCTGGGTAGAAATAAATTGCCCAATCATACCCACCAACGGTGAAAATGTCGCTAGATATGTACTTTCCCGGTCCCATTCCTTTGGCCAAAGAGTAACCCCTGATGGTAAAATGGTGAGACCCATTCACCGTTTCGTTTACAGACTTGGATGATGAATCCTTCCCGGCACGGTCGACGGAAATTTGGTTCATCTCATCGGAATTTGAAAGAGAATTTGGGGAAACGAAGGGAACCCTAAACGGAAAATTGAAAATTGCAGAAGCTTAACGATAAAGGAAAAAGGGTGAGAGAAAATGAATGAGAATTTTCCGGTGAATTTATTTCGTTTGGGGGTTTTATAGGCTTTGGGATTTGGGTTTTTATTATGGGAAAATCGTATAAAATAGCAAACTAATAATCTAAATTAAATTGAATAGCTAGGGTTTGATTTAATTGTGCTCCATAGCAAACATTGGCAAAAAATTGTCAGGCGTCTCTCTCCCAGAAGTCTCGCTCGCCACTCTCCCATTCTCGCCTCTCTCGCTTTATACACAGAAGTGTATAATTTCTGTTTCTGTTTTGTATAAAGCGAGAGAAAATTGTATATACACGTGCAAAAATGTATATCTTCGTGTTATACACTAAATTATATAATTTACAAATATTTTACTTCAAATATTGCAGAGAAAAAGGCCAAAAAATTATACAATTGTGAATTATACAATTGCAGTGAAATACAATTTTTTTCTAGTTTTATACAACAGAAGTGTATATATTGTGTTTCTGTTTTTGTATAAAGCGAGAAAAACATATATCTACTTGCTATACACTTATAATTATGCAATATACATACATTTTAATTCGATTCAACTGTATGCAAAGCTAATTATACAATTGCAGCGAAAGAGGCCAGCGAATTATACAATTTAAGCCAGCGAATTATACAATTTAGGCCAGCGAATTATACACTTTTATATGTATAGTGAATTATACAGTTTTTATGTTTGCTATGGAGCGCAATTATGCAAAGTTTGCTATATTATACAAATATGATTTTTTTGTTTGCTATATGTGAAAGTTGCCCTTTTATTATTTCCATTTATTTTAGGGAAAATTGCATATAAAAGCAAACTAATAACCTAAATTAAATGAAATAACTATGGTTTGATTTAACTGTACTCCATAGCAAATATTAGCTAAAATTTGTCAGCGTTTCTCTCCCAAAAATCTCGCTCGCTACTCTCCATTCTCGCTCGCTTCTCTCACTTTATACAAAGAAGAATATAATTCTGTTTCTGTTTTGTATAAAGCGGGAGAAAATAGTATATACACATGCAAAAATGTATATATTCGTATTATACGCTTAATTATACAATTTACAAACATTTTACTTCAAATATTGCAGAGAAAAAAGCCAACAAATTATACAATTGCGAATTATACAATTGCAGTGAAATACAATTTTCTCTAGCTTTATACAACAGAAATGTATATATTGTGTTTCTGTTTTTGTATAAAGCGAGAAAAACATAGATCTTCTTGCTATACACTTATAATTATGCAATATACATACATTTTAATTCGATTCAACTGTATGCAAGACAAATTATACACTTGCAGCGAAATAGACCAGCGAATTATACAATTGCATATGTATAGCAAATTATACAATTTTATGTTTGCTATGGAGCGCAATTATGCAAAGTTTGCTATAGCATACAAATATGAATTTTTTGTTTGCTATATGTGAAAGTTGTCATTTATTTTATGGAAAAATGCACAAATATATTCCGAATTATCGTAAATGATATGTAAAATTTTTTCATTATACTTTTGGAATATTGATATCTCTGTCGTTCAAAAACTAGACCATATATAACGGACATATACGTGTCATAATGTTATCTATCGATCCAACATTTATCAATAGATAAGATTACGTCATGTGTCTCTATTTAGTCTTCCGTTAGAGTGAAAGACATATATGCTCTATTTTTCGGACGACGAAGCACCAATGTCCCATAAGTATGACAGATGGTATCTGCATACAATTTACGATAGTTCGAAAATATATTTATTTTTTCCCCCTTATTTTATATGACCTTGATATTAAATTTTTATTTATTTAAATTTTCTTTTACTATATTTAAAAAAAATTTTAAATACGTTATATTTCGAATAAATTATACTAAAAATATATTTAAACGCTCAAAAATTTATAAGATTTATGATATTGCAAAGTATGGAATATTTTAAATAATTAAAATTCATATGTGCATTATTTTCATAAAAATTACATTTTTTCGATCTATATTTTGTCCCCGTCCTCAGTAGAAGTTAGAGCCTTCTTTAGAACCCTTTCTTCGTATAATTTAAAATTCAAAGACATATAAATCATTTTTATTAAATATTAATTTCTCCGTATTAAAAAATTGCTTAAAATAATAAAACAAATCATAAAAGCAAAAAGAGTAAGAGAGGTCTTATCCAAGTAATATTTATTGATTTCTTCAAATAATGTAACAGAAAAAATAAATATTATTTTATTTATTACAAATAAAATAGCTTATACAAGTTATGGAAAAGGACTGTATTTATAATTTCACTCTTAAAATAATGTTTGTATTGATTTGTCTATTATTGTCATTATTTCACGTAAAAGAATGTATAATTATTATTGTGTAATTTTATTTTTTGAAATTGATTATTGAGTTAAATTTAACATATAGAAATATTGGTTAATAATATCGAATGCTTTACTCTAAAATAAATTTTTTTGTTACTTACACACTTGATAATGAATTGATCATAAATCTAGAGAATATTGTCTGAGCTCTATTTTGAGCTCTTAGATAGTTGAGAAATTTTTGAAAAAAAAAAAATCTAATTATCGAAAAAAAGTTTAATCAAATTTAATATTTTTTTCTATAATTTGAAACAATTACATTGTGTCTCACTATTAATAATTTTCACCAAGAGAAAGTCTATGAATTTCAGTTATATATCACTTTGATATAAGACATACACGAAGAAAAGAGAGAGGAAGATGCAACCAAGAGAGAATCTATGAATTTTAGATATACGTCACACTACATACATATATATGTGATATTAAATACATTATGAATATAGATATATAAAAAGAGAAGTGAGACGTAGAAAGAAACCGTCGAACCAGACAATCTATGTATCATATATATATATATATATATCACAATAGATACATATATACATTATGAAACATGAATACATAGGTAAAAAGCGAGTGAGCAAGAGAGAAAGACGAGCGAGATAAACGAAACGTAAATAATAAAGTTAAATATATATAATTTCACTCAATCATAATATATTTATATAAATTACGTTTAATTTTGAACTTAAAACTGGTGAGATTTATAAAAATCCTCGAATTATATAATACGAGAATAACATCCCTGACACTCAAATTTCCAGATCTACACAGGAACACTTCTTGCTGTCACTATTTTTTAGTATAACTCTGCAATTTCTGGTTTTGCTTATGATGATTTGATTCTGTTAACTTCATTGTCGAAGAAGAAGGAGAGAACAATGAAGGGAGATGCATTGAAATCTGCTACAGTAATCAAAGTTTTAGCCTTTACGTTACTCTCTATAGCTTTTTTTTACTTCGGCAAACACTGGTCTGATGGATCTCAACAGCTTGTTTTCTTCAATTCACGTCAAGATTCAGCTTCACTCACAAACCCAACAAACCCCTCTTCTCAATTTGTATCAATTTCCCCTAATTTCAACAAATCTTTCGATTTATCGTCCGTAATTAATGACACCACCGTTTCTGATAAGCCACAGGAAAAAACGCCGTCGGTCGAAGTTGTTTTATCTCCTCCACCGCCACCACCGTCACCGCCTCCGGCGGTTCAGAAGATGGGGGTGTTGGATGAGAATGGGGTGATGAATGATAATTTTGAAGTGGGGGAATTTGATCCGGAAGTTGTGGATAATTGGGGTGTTGGGAATGAGACGGAGGTAGAGGATGGTGATGGGGTTAAGAGATTTAGGGTTAAGAAGTTTGGTTTGTGTCCTGACAGTATGAGGGAGTATATTCCATGTTTAGATAACGTAGAAGCAATTAGTAAGCTGAAATCAACTGAAAGAGGTGAGAAATTTGAGCGACATTGTCCTGAAAAAGATAAAGGATTGAATTGCTTGGTTCCTCCGCCAAGAGGTTATCGAGCTCCGATTACATGGCCTAAAAGTCGCGACGAGGTTTGTTATATTCTGCTGGAATTATACTTATTTTGAGGATAATGTAGTTATTAGTGGCAGATTAATAGTGTAATCCTGTATATGTATTGAGAAATTCGCCAAATATTTGACTGTGAACTCATTTTATTAACTTGAGATCAATGTAGGAAGCCATAAACTTCAAATCCTGGATCTGTGTATGTTAGTTAGGTAAATTGTTTTATCTCAGACATGATCTAATTGGATATTAAAGTTGGTGCTTTTAGTTGAGCTGAGCGTCTATTGGAACAACCTCTACCCTCCCAGACTCGAATTGTGGGATTACACTCTGTATATTAAAGTTGGTTTGTGTTAACTGACAAGTTTAAAGTTTGTTTTTTGAAGCATTTGTAATGATATTGTGATGAGTTGTGTTTTGTTCTCCTGAAATATTTTGGGATGAGTAGCTCAAAGTTCTAATTTCTGAAGCACTTGTCCAGTGTTGCTGTGTAATATTGGATAATTACTCGTGGGAGGATGACAATGGAAAAAGGAAGTTCTAAAGATCCAACTTTTGGGATTTTTTAACTTTTTTCTGTACTGCAGGTTTGGTTCAGCAATGTTCCTCATGCACGTCTAGCTGAGGATAAGGGGGGTCAAAATTGGATATTGATAGACAAGGACAAGTTCAAGTTTCCTGGAGGTGGCACCCAGTTCATACATGGAGCTGATCAGTACTTGGATCAGATTCAAAAGGTGTTTAATAATTTTTTAATTCAAGCTGGTAACAGATTGAACAAATTTGGATGTTTGTTTATTTTAATTTTCTTTTGGGTGTTATCCGCCAGATGCTCCCTGAAATTGCATTTGGCCATCATGTCCGAGTTGCTTTAGATATTGGCTGTGGTGTTGCGAGCTTTGGTGCTTATTTACTATCCAGGAATGTGCTCACCCTGTCTGTGGCTCCAAAAGACGTTCATGAAAACCAGATTCAGTTTGCTCTTGAACGTGGCGTGCCTGCAATGGTTGCTGCAATTGCGACACATCGTTTACGTCATCCAAGTCAGGCTTTTGAACTAATCCATTGTTCAAGATGTAGGATCAATTGGACTCGTGATGGTATGCTCTTCTAGATCATGCTATTATCTATTTCTTTTATTTGTAGTATGAAACCTAACAAAGAGTACAGATTCCAGTTTTTAGATGCATATTCCCCTTTGACATTGTAGGTTGTGTTAAAATTGAAGTGCTGCACTTTTAATTTCTATTAGAGCTTCTTTATTTCTCACTTCCATTCATTAAGGTGACAACTTATGGTTTTAATCTCTATATTCTAGTGTTCTGTAGACAGCTATCTTTTGTAGGTTAGGATTTAGGAGCACCATACCCTTTAAAGTCCTGAATGGAAAAGCGAAGATTTAACTCAAGATATGATTTTCTTTTGTTTGGATTCCCTTTCTTTGTTAGAAGATATATTGTGAACTTACTAAGAGATAAATATTTCTTAAGTTTAACCAAGTCGGCTTAACTTGATTTAGCTGCTCATGTATAAGAGAGTTTCTGACTCGTGCCTTTATCCTATGATGCATTTTTGTGAAGATGGGATTTTACTACTGGAGGTTAACAGGTTGCTCCGTGCTGGTGGATATTTTGTTTGGGCTGCACAACCTGTTTATAAGCATGAAGCAGCCCTGGAAGAACAATGGGAAGGTAAGTACAAAGATGTTGCAGCAATTTTAATTTAAAATGAAATAACAGAGGAGGAATCACCTAACTGTAGGCAGTTCTCCACTTTTTGGTAGACATACTCCTTAATGATTGTACAAAAACTCCTATTTAAGGCCATACCTAAGAAAAACTTTTGACTGTAATGTTCAATAAAGTTAATGATCAGGTCATCTTAATTAAAAAAAGAAATTAATGATAAGGTCAAAATCAGCTTTCAGTGCGTCGTTTCTTCAGACAGAACTCAGAAGTAAAGTGACTTCTAAAGAAAATCGACTCCAATCAAATTTTTTAACTATTTCTTTTTTCCATCTTAAGTTTAACCCCTACTTTGTTGATGAATAAAACGAAATTTTGATTAATGAATAAAGTTATAGGGAAAATTTAGTCGCTGAAACTGCAACTTGTGTCCTTGTTCTCTTTAAAACTGAACTGTCAGTCCACCCTCCAATTTTTAAAGTTAAAAATACTAGCCAGCTTTTGAAACTGTGGTGACTTCTCCGTAGAAACTATATCATGCTCTTTTAGTTCTTGAAAACTTTCTGCATGCAGGTTTAGTAAATACGTGCTATAACAAATCGTAATATTTGTTCTTGTTCTTTCTCATGCAGAGATGGTTAATCTTACTACTCGTCTTTGCTGGAATCTTGTGAAGAAGGAAGGTTACATAGCTATATGGCAGAAGCCCTTAAATAACAGTTGCTATTTAAGCCGTGAGGAAGGAACTCAACCACCTCTCTGTGATCCACATGATGACCCAGACAATGTTTGGTAATATTCAACTTATTCTTGTCGGTTTAAAGTTCTATTTTATTTCCGTCAAAGTGGACAAATGTTCCAAATTTCTACCCCCACTCCACATAAATCCGCCTGTGCTCTTCCCTTCCACTCTTAATGCATATGTCAATGTCTTAATTTAAGCTGAAAAAGCAATTGGATGTGGTTCCCCATGAGAAGTACCCTTTCGTCACAGTTCAAATCATTTAAGTTATGTTGGCATTCACTATCAAGGTTCATTAAGGCATTTTTGCAGATGGACTCCGCTTTTACCTCTTCATGTTTGAGAGCAAAATATGAATTTGTATTATCTGTTTATTCATCATGTAGTGTAGTGTTCCGGAAGGAATGGTGATTTGGGTCTGTACTTGGTAGGATTCCTATGTAGGTTAGGTATTTTCTTAGGACCATTTTGATTAGTCATTGCTTAATTGGAGCGACATAAACTGTGAGGATTCATAAAGTCTATCCGATTTTCTTGTGATTGAGGCATAGTTGTTATTAAGTTGATTGGGATTAAAACTATAAAAATAATAATGGTGTCAGCAGAAGTTCCAATGGTGCTTTTAGTAATGGCCTATAAATTAGCTCCAACTTACTCATCTTAATATTTGCACAATTGCATGTCTGAAGCCTGAAAAATGATTATCAAGCTCAGTTGTTTTGCTTCATCTTGTCCTAGTTTTGACAAATCAAACTGGCAGATCTGCTACTTGTAGTCTGATAATGCTAAACGTACTCGCCCTTTAGTAAAAATAACATTTTTTTTTCTTTATAAGTTGGTTGTTGATAAATCAATGGGGCATGTTCGAAGTGTAAACATAATTGAAGGCATTTCAAACTGAATCAATAGCTTGCCATACATTAATGATTCTCGTTTTATGTAGACATTTCCTTCATTCTGTCACTGATGATTTCTTTTATTCACAATCACATTTAGGTATGTTGATCTGAAAGCATGTATTACACGACTTCCGGAAGAGGGATTTGGCGCAAATATTACCACTTGGCCTTCACGCCTGCAGTATCCTCCAGATAGACTCCAGAGCATACAAGTAGATTCTTTTCTGTCTAGGAAAGAGCTTTTCAATGCAGAATCAAAATTCTGGAATGAAATAATTGGGAGCTATGTCCGTGCTTGGCATTGGAAGAAGTTAAAACTTAGAAATGTGATGGATATGAGAGCTGGTTTTGGAGGGTAATGTATTCCATCTCTGTTGGTTAACTCTTTGTCATTATACATTTCAATCATCTGATCAGCATTATGCTTCTAAAGTTAGTGGAAAGAATAATGTCCCATCAATTGCTTTATTCAACAGATTTGCAGCAGCAATGATTGAAAATCAACTGGATTGCTGGGTTCTGAATGTTGTCCCTGTTAGTGGTAAAAATACCTTACCTGTCATTTTTGACCGTGGACTACTTGGAGTCAAGCATGACTGGTAAGAATTGCTCATCCTTCACCGCATTTACTTATGGAAGAGAAAGGAGACAATACTTGTGACTCTTTTTTCTGTATGTAACCTATAAGATATACTAGTCTGGCATATTTTACATCCTATCTATGCCAACATGAAGAAATACAAATCGTTAGGGAACATGCAATGGATTCTTTGAGAAGTAGGTTGCATGAAATACATTTGTGATATTCTCATCTCGACATGTAGTTATCATTTTATCCAAGTGGATCGTTCTTTAAGAGGTGTGCAATTTTCCAGGTGTGAACCATTTGATACTTACCCAAGAACCTACGACTTATTGCACGCAAATGGTCTCTTCTCCATCGAACAAAAAAGGTATATGTTCCTTACTGATTATTTGCTTCACAAATGATATTGTGTCCGCATTCATAGACAATCTTTGATTTCTATGTACCAGATGCAACATGTCCACAATCATGCTTGAAATGGACCGGATATTGAGGCCAGGTGGACGAGCATACATCCGTGATTCTGTTGCTATCATGGATGAACTACAAGATATTGGGAAAGCCATGGGTTGGCGTGTAACTGTGAGAGACACATCTGAGGGTCCTCATGCTAGTTACAAGATATTGACAGGTGACAAACACCTTTTACGAGCCTAACAGATGATAAGAAAGGAGAAGCCAACATTCAAATAACTCCCCCACGGATACATCAAAACTCATGTTTCTACGGTAAGTGGACCTGAAAGATTGAATGCTTGCTTAACATGGCAGAAATATCCAGGGCTGTTGTTTAAAACCATGTAGCCATATAAAATGTACAGCAGAAGATGGTATAGAGCTTCACACGATCGAAGATATATGGTATAGCTCAGTGTTGTATTTGTTTCCATTGATGGTTCTGTGACTATGAGGGTTCTTTTAGTCATAAGTTTTGCTGTTTACTTGAGCTGAGAAATCTAAACAATAACAGAAAAAGAAACTATGCAACAACATATATTAATATATTTAAGTAGGAGTTGTGCCTTCTTTGAAAATTTGCTTTTGGATGGTAAATTGCAGCAATAGCCACTTTTATTGGTGTATTTTAAAATATACTCATATCATATTAGAAATATTTGCTTAATTGTAGCCAATTTCACACACAAAACTTAAGCTCAAAGACCAAACATATCTAGTCTACCAAGAAAGAAATTGAAGTTTCAATTTCTACACCAATCAAAGGATGTGGTTCGTTAGATGGATGGAGCTATTTTTTTTTTCTTAATCAGAGGTTTCGATTCGAGCTCTGGACATGAAAAAAGTCCTGCTAGGGAGCTCCTTCCTCCTAATACAATATCTACATTGTTTTGAAGCTAGAAGATCTTGTAAAGTTAATTGAAGTTGCATGGTGTCTCTTGTTCTCACACTTTTTGGATGATATGAATACAACAATAATGTAATAAATTCAGTATAATTTTACGAGTGGCGTACACAACTTTACCTCTACTTATATGATATAGGTAGGAATTGTTTTTCAATTGACCTTTAAATTTTTTTTTCGTTTATTCGAATTTATAAGAATTAATTGAAAAGTAATTGAGTCCTATTGACAATTCATCTCACCAAATCATAGTTAGGGTATGCATATACATCAGAGCCACTTGATGTTTTATGGCTAGATTTGCAATAATTTTTAAGTTGACTAAAATTTAAATACTGACCCCAAATATCATTTCTACTGAATGACTTCTATCACCTACCAAGAGCCAAGAATATCTTCATTAAACTTAATTTTTTATTTCAAAAAAAAAAAAACAAAAACAGTCAAAAAACTTAAAAAAAATAATGAGAAAATCTTGTATAATAAAGAGTGATGGGGAATTGGTTGAATATATATAAAGTAGGATGAGATTAAAAAAAGAGGAACAAAATGTAGTCAATTCAATTTAATAAATATAAGCATTTTTCAAGAATCAGATGCTATTTTCTAAACCTTCATCATCCATATCTAACCTAGGATACGAATATATCAGAAAGAATACGATCGGATATCAAATGAGCGAGTTGTATTAAATTTAAACGAATTAAAACAAGTTGTATATATTAATAAATAAGTTGTATATCAAGATCTCCAGTATTTCACAAAGTCATGAAATATTCTAATTCAAATCATCTGAATCTATGAAATAAGTCAGTAACGACCCTCAAATTATGTATATCAAGTCTAAATAATCCTGAGTCGAGAGATACGCAATTAAAAACCCTCGAATCATGAATAAATATCTTATGAGGAAAGAATCAAAGAAGGTCTTGATGAATAAAATTAAAAATTACGCTTCTTCATATTTTTTTATAATTGTAATTTCTTTTCAGTTATATCTTGAATGATCACTTATAAAACTTACAAATGCAATAAACGAATTTCTTATATTATAAAGTCAAACATGTAAATGATTATAAAATCAAATATATTTGTTCTTTCAAAAAACAATGAATAATATAACTAACCAAAATTTTATTTTTCTAATTTTTTTTTCAAGTTTAGCTTTTATACGTTTGGGTAGAATATTTTCATACTATTTGATTACCTAAAAGGAAATTAGAAGTATTTATTTGTAAATAAATTAGTAAGCCAAAATACTTATAGGTTAAATGTATGTCTAAAGATAAAATAATTTGATTTTGCATATCTTTTAGTTAAATATTTTTTCTTATCCAAACTTTGTTCACTAATTTACACCACACAATTAACCACCAATTAAATATTTTTAAAATATTTAAATGAAAACATCTTGTAAGTTGGGACCACAAAAATAATAATAATAATAATAATAATAATAATAATAATAATAATAAATATCTGTATTGCTATTGTCAAGTAAACTATGTAAATTAAAAAGAAATACTTTAGGTTTGAATTTTGATTTACTTTATTAATCTGATTTGGAAGTATGTTGATTTAATTAAGTCATCTAGTCATTAATTATTTTTTGTTTGTAATGGTCGGTCTCATTAGTTTAGGCTCTTAAAACCTTAATTTGACAAGTGTAGTGATGATAATGATTTGCAAGTTTATAAGGATATTTAAATTACGAAAAATAATTTAAAATATTTCTCAATTATTTAAATTAATATTTCTACCTTTTGATCTTCAAATACTTTCGACATCAACTTTTTGATTCAAAATTATGTATATTATTATCAAATCGATATATTAGATCGAAAAACACGACACTATTCAATTACTTAACAACTATCTATCTTAATATACGATATCCATATTCCTATAATAAAAATTTCTTCTTTCTTATAAAAAAAAATCATAAGCATAGAATCCTCATTAATTATTATGAGCATTTAAATCTCTCACTCTAAGTAATTAAGTAATACTTCTAAGGTAAAATTCTACATAAAAAGGTTAAACCAATTAAATATCGACAAGCAAGAAGACATTTAAGTAAAGATAAAAAGGTATAGGTAAAAGAGTATTTCTTTCTATTATTTTCTTTTTATAATATGTTTGATTTAAGCGAGAATTCTCTTGATGAAGATAAGAAAAATATGTTGGACATATGCTTTAATATAGTAACTAGGAAAAGAGATATATCATCTAAACAACAAAGAAGCGGAAGCAGCAAAAGCAAAAAAAAAAAAAAAACACATGAAAGGCAACATAGTTGAGACGATAAAATGACTAAGAAGTTTGTTCCAAGGCACTTATCGATGCGACAGGCAAAACAGAACCATTTGACAGTATCAATAGATTCAGCAAAATCTAATAAATTCATAAAGAAAGTATGAATTATCAAGTGTTGTTAGATAGATTTGATGAAAAAGACGAGAAAAATATATCAAGTTACTTTTGATATGTTCAATCAATCTTTGTTAATTCATGTGTTTGTAATAGAAACTTTGAGGCTGAAAACTCAACTTTCTTATTTAGTGACACAATTTTACATCATTTAAGCATCCTCATCTGTAATATCATCATGATATACATTATAAACTCGATGGTGATCGAAAAATACTTAGTTCTCTCTCGCTCTCATTTTCTTCATGCTTGTTTGATAGTAGACGGTAGGTACCTAATTAAGATTAGTAAGGTAAACCTAGCCTCCCTTGCTTGTACACTTTATCTCTAGTGATATTTTTTATATTTAAAACAAATGTTACTTTTTTTTCAAATTTATTTTGTTTGAGAATTTTTTCTTAAACAGAGTTGAGTAACTTTGGATTTGACTCCTAAGTTTTCTTATTTATTTTAAGTGTTTTGTAATATACTATTTTATGTAATTTATATTTATATATAAAATAAATGTTACATAAAAAATAGAATTAAGAATTTGGAGTTCGAATTAAAATTGAAAATATAAGGTTTGACACTTGTATTTGTCATTCTTTTGGTGAATACTAGAATAGATACTAGTACTCACTCTTTTAATCTCGTTGATAAGAATTTTAGCTCTTATATATACTTTCTCTGAAGTTAGTTAAATTAATTAATTTTATCAAAAAAAATTGATGCCGTATATATTATATATTTATAGGTATTCATTTTTAATACATACAATATATACTTCTCAAACAATTGATCTCTATATACAATTTGTAATTAACTAATTTTCATGTATTTAAATAAAACGAGAATTCTAATTAAGAATAGAGAAATTTCAATTAGTAAGCAAGGCGAAACATACAAGATTGAAAACACCATACGTGGAAGGCAACGATTGGTTGGAGTGTACACTTCAATCCCAACAAAAGCTGATTCGAATCCAGCAAGTGGAGCCCCCGTATCTATCATGGACCAAATATATCGAGACGAATTTAGAATTTAATAATTTTTATAATTTACTTATATTTTTAAAAAATTTATTAATTCACATTAAATCAATGTCTTAAAGCTACATAAACATCAACATAATCATATACAATGAAAAATCATCAATTGAAAACTCTTCATTATATAAATTATGAATTTATTTATTATGTATATAAAATTTTTGACTTCGTCACTGTCGATATGTCCGAAGCATTTAGCTACTTTCCTCATCAATGTCCACTTGACATATATCTTATCCTATATAAACATACTATATAATTATGGTCCCCAAATAGATGACACCCATATTTCCACTTATTTTTATCTTTCTTTTTTGTCCTCCCATTACATTATCACCACCCATTTATTTTATTTTTTTAACTGAAAATAAATTATATTTTGACCTTTATAGTGGAGAATAACCAAGAATTATATTTACATTTAAACAATTTTATTGTTAAAGTTGACTACAAATATATTTTAATCTTTGCATATTATATTAAAGAGGTAAGACTTCTTTTCATGTTTTTTTTTAATACTCGAATCCCTAATAAAGTGAACTGATGCAAAAATAAATTCTGAAATAAAACAAAAAATATAAGTTCATTGATCATATCATACTTGCTATTTTATGAGGGGTTTTTTTAAAAAAATTTACTCCCACTCTACCACTTATATTAAAATTCAATAAATTTAAACTTTTGCATGAAAAATTTCAACTAAAAAAGTTCAAACTCTTAAATAATTTAAACTGATTAAGAATAAAAGAAAAACGACTTAATTAGTTAGTACACTTGTCAACTTATTCCCAATTAAGTCATGAGAAAGTTTATGCTTTTATAATTAAACACATGAATTAATAATAATTAATTTTTTGAAAGGGGTGGAATAGTGTGTGCATTACACATTTCACATCAACTTTGAGCCAGCTGTTGTCCAATAATTACAATAATAATAAACAAAAATAAAAATATGATTTTGTATTTTCTATATTTCACATAAAATCTGGGACAGTTGGAAAAAAGATCCACTTCTTTACAATTTCTCATCTCCATTTCTCTAAAATATATAATAATAACAATAATAATAATTAGCAATACTAATCATCAACAAAGGCAGCTAAATCAGCTAAACTAATAAATCAAACCATCTTCAATCTTAGCTTCATTAGCTAAACCCATGACAATTAAAACCTAAAATTAGAGTTTCCCCTTAATTATACACTTAATTAATTAATTATGATTAAAACTAGTACTAATTAAGCACCCATACTGTTATAGATTTTTTCTCAAATCCACCACAACAACACTAACATTATCACTACTATGCCTAGCCAAGGCTAATTTCGTCAATAGAATTGATGCATCTGAACACGCCTTGTCGGAGCTTTCTCCGGCGCCGGTCACCGTAATATCATTTCCCGGCGATCCCGCCGGAGACGGTGGCCGTCTCGATTGCAAACACATACGTGCCACGCCACACGCGGTCTCGTTCGATACCACGTCCCATAATCCATCACTGGCTAATATCAAACACTCATCTTCGTTGGTTCGATCTGTTATAGTGACCTCCGGTTCAGATATAACATATGGTTTCAAATAATTGTCACCTGTGACAAATATTCATAAAGATAATTTTAGAACGTTGTTATAGAGTTTATTTTTTGCTTCCAAATTTAGATCAATTAGAGAGTGTATGCCTTACCAATGGCTCGAGACATTGCTAAAACGCCGAGAACTCTAGCTCCGTCCCAATATATAACACGGCCACCAGCTTCTTGTATTCTATTCAATTCATCAGGTCGATCCGGCTGTGAGAGAAAACAAAAAATTCAATGTGAATTAGTATCATTTCAAAATTATCGAAACGTTAAAATGAATTCAAAAAACGAACCTTATGATCAACGGAAAGAGGAATAGCGACGCCGTTTCTACAGAGGACGGCACGAGAATCACCGCAATTGGAAACGATGATTTTGTCCGGAGTTACAACGGCAACGACGGCAGTTGATCCAACGGCATCGCACTGTGGAGTTTGAAGCTCGCATCTACAATTGGAACCTGAGGTAGAAGATGGAAGTACGCTAGTAGAATAATTAACAACTTCTTTATCCATTAACGAAAAGCTCTGAATCATTGCTTCTTTCCATTGAGTTTCTTCCTTCTCCACCTCATTTTTCACTATCTCGTGCATTCGATCTTTACACTTCATCGCCACCTACCAAAAACAAAAAATCAAAACAAGTTCAGCTAAAATTTCACTAAAACTATACTAATCTACAGTCGATTTAAGAATATTTACATGAGAACAGCCATGGCCATCATAAACACCGAAGAAATGTAAATTGCTTGAGTTTTCACTATTCTCTTTGCAAAACAAAGGATGAATCGAAACCGCATCTTCCATATCTCTTCTTCTTCCACATACAGAAGTCATCCCATATTTGGGTAAATCAGGCTCAATTTCAACAGATTGAGAACCAGATTCAGACAGATCCAACACTTCATTTTCATTCCTTTCATCAGTTACCGCCAACGAAATCGTTACACTGCTTTCCAATTTCTGCCTCTTGTTATTATCAATAACTTTGTCAATCTTATGCCTTTTCCGTCCATTTTTTTCCTGTGTTGCAGCTGCAACATCGGTAGGTACAAAACGGAATTGATGAATTTCCATTCTTCTTCTCCTCGCAGATTCTGAACTAGGCTCAACTGGTGTAGTAGCCTCAGTTTCGGCTATATTAACTCCACAACACATTCCAGCCATTATAGAATGGAAAAACAAAAAAATTGGAGAAAAAAATGTGATGTATATATTTATTTATTTTTTGATATATTTGATAAGTTTAATAAGCAAAAGGAGAAGGTTAAGTAGAAAGCTTTATTTTGGTTGATTTTTCGGGCAAGCTGCCCTTAGTTGCCCGTCACCGTCTTTGGGCAGAATGAGACACGTATTAGTGTTGTGACGTATGATTCTGCAGAAAAAAATTACTATGATCAAGGCCGTCCATTTGTTTCATAGATAGAAACCACGTGTGAAGCAGATTTTATTGATTTGAATTTACGTGGGCCAATGAGAAGATGACACGATATAGCTTGCTGTTCTGACACGCATGTGGGCTGTAGGACAATCACAGGCCGATTATTCGACTTTTTTCTCTTTCTTTTTAAGGAGGAAATACAATACGTGGCAACATCTTAGGATTTCAGATCTGTGTTTGTTCCACATGCCTTTTTAAGCGTTTGTATACCACCTTCCTAGGTTAAAGGTCAACTCCGTTACACTTTACCGATACGAGAGATAAAAGATAAATAATGAAAAAAAATGATATATCTCTATTGTTTAAAAATGACTGCATATATATATCATTTTTACTAATAGACGCACATGTATCATAATTTTATCGTTTAATTCGATATCTATACAATATTGAATCAATGGATAAGATTGTATCACATATTTCTATATAGTTATTCATTAGAATGAAAAACATATATGTTTAAATTTTTGGACGATAAAAATATCAATATCTCAAAAATATGACAAAAAACATATACATACTATTTCTGATAATTCGAAAATATATTTATCAATTTTCCCTAAATAATATTACTATAGATATTCATCGTTATTTTTAATTTATCGAGAATATAATTGATACGACTTTAAAGGTAAAATGTTAATAGATGATAGAGCGTGTTTGGTTTACTTGCTTTTTGGATGTTTAGGTTTAGTGGTGTCCACCATAGTAATAGCTTATTTTCGTTGCGTCTTGTTTTTATTTTCTACCATTATTAATTTTTATGGTGTTTTAATTAATATATTATTTTTAATTTCTTGCTATTATTATTTCTATAGTGATTAGCTATATTTTTTGCTTTATCATTTTATTTTTTCATACTTGCAATATTGCTTGAAGATTTTTTAAAAGCAATTTTTTCGTTTTTGTAAAATAACAAAAAGAATCACATAAATATTTTCATGAATTTTTGTGTATGAAATTTTAAAATATATTATTACTGTCATGATTATATTTACATATTATTTATGTTGTTCAAACATAAGTTAATGCTCATTATAAATATGAATAAGACCAACTCAAAATCAAAATTTCACCTGAGTTAAAAGTTCTTTTGGTTTTACGAACATAAAATTATTTAATTAATTTCATAAATCTCAACAAGATATTTTCTTTATACCATGATGAGGCACAAAAAGGTAGTTTTACACAATACCAGAGCGTGACAAACACGTCCATAATACTGCGAGTGGAAGAAATAGTTTTGCACTAATTCTTTTGTTCCATTCACTCCAGTTGTGAAACACTAAAAAGCGTCTACGTAACAAACAGAGTCATTTGACTAAGAATAAGTCAAGAATATCGCGATCGATAAATAAGATATCTTCATTCTTAATTATATGTTTTAAATTTCAAATTATTTTTCATTATAATAAATATAAATTATATATTTTAATTAAATTTTAATATAAATATAAACGCGATATGTGAGGGGACCACATATGTCAACATCAAATTGACGCTTGTGGAATATCTGAATTTTGATTATCCCAGAATGACAACACGTGTCTATACTATGACGTGTTGCTGAAGATGCAAATTAGAAATTTAAAAAACCTATTTTACCCCTTAACTCGACACGTTTAGAGTTATTTAACTCCCCCCCCCCCCCCCTCTTTTTTAATTAAATTAATGCCACCTTTTCACCATTTTGGAAATTAAAAAAAAAATAAAAAAATTGGGAAGATGTATGTATGTATCTCACACCACCCACCCACCCACTATTTGTATTAAATTATAATTTTATATCATCTAACGTGTCTTAAATTAGTTAGACAATATGCTTTCTATCATTTTATTTTACTATGATTCATGTTATAAAGTCAGTGTTATAGTCAAAAATTTTATAAAAGATGTCCAATAATAAATATATATTATAATATTTTTTTCGTTTTATTTTATGTGAGGTGATTCGATTTGAAATGAAATTTATAAAATGAAAAGGAATATTTTTAAAATCTATGATTTATACTGAATGATATAAATTTTGTGTAATTATAAATAATTAAGTTATCATCGTAAAGTTAAATTGTTACTTAATTTTCATTAAAAAATATATATATTTTTTAAGTTTGATTAAAAAAATAAGTCATATAAAATGAGACTGAGAAAATGAATTCGGAGGAACTTGATGTTTAGACTCTAAAATTGATTCCTATTATTTTATGTGATTATTTGATACAAGGAATAAGATGATAAAAATAATAATAGTAATAATCTTTTTTTGTCATTTAAAATAATATTAAATGACAACACGTGTCCTTATGCACAAATTAATACAACTCATTTGGAATTTGGTTTTCAAAACATGTCCGTTTTTCATTGCTTTCTCTTTTGATTCCATTCATTTTCACATTATCTTACTGCTTTCAAATTAAAAATGTTCTAAATAATTTGAAAATAGTAATTGAATTTACAATTTCAAACCATCATTATATATATATAAAATAGAGATTAAATAATATAAAATGGAGAGAGTATATGATACTATCATTACTGAGAAATCAAATTTAGTGTTGTATGTTATTTTGTGACGGAGTTGAAAATTTTATTAAGAATTGAAAAATATAAAGTAAAAGTGTATAAGTGTTGCTTTTCGAGATAGAGTATCTCAAGCAATTTTGATAAGTCCTTAATTACTATACTAAACCTTTACCTTGTATAAAAGAAGTGTCAAACACTTATATATATTTATTTAAATAAAATTTTGATATACATATAAAAAGTAATTTCTTGATAAAAGGGTATTGCTTAATACCCCTTATCCTAGGGTAGTTCTACCCCAGGCTGCACGTTGATCGGTCAACCTATCGAGACCTGTTAGGTTATTAGCATTTTAATATTAATATTTAACATATTAAATTGCTTTATTTTGGAGTAATAAGAATGGATGACTTCTACATCATCCATTAGCATTGGTTATCCATCAATGTATTTCATTCTTAATTCCTCCATTACTCCCTTTGTAACCTATGTAACATATGTAACTCCCTTTGTAACATATGTAACATATGTAACTCCCATTGTAATTTATGTAACCTATGTAACTCCTAGAACCATTATCTTCAATATTTACTATCTCCATTATCTTCCTATTCATTGCTAGGAAGACTTCTTGTAGTAACACACAATTCATAAGAGAAAACAAAGAGTGAAAGAGTTAGTCTAAAGAGAGTTCTTATTAGTTGAAGGGAGGTGTTCTTTTGTGGAGCTTTGGACTCAACTCTTGTCCAGAGTTGTTGAGTTATACTTTGTAAAGGCTGTTGTATCCTGGAGGGGACAAGTCAAAGAGGACTACTGCTGGACCGGTGAAAACATTTGCTGCAGTGGGCATGAATCTCCTTAAAGAGAGCGAGATATCCGCGCCTCAGCCTGAAGAGATTACTTTCTTCATTTTATTTTCTATTGTAATCTTGCAATTTTATTATCTTGTAAGTTTTTTCACTAACAATTTTAAGGAGAATTCAACATGGCTACAATTGAAAAAACCGCGGATGTCAAGATGGGAGATCTTAACAAGCCATTTCGGTTCAATGGTAACCATTTCAAAAGATGGAAGGGTAAAGTACTTTTCTATTTAAGTCTTCTCAATGTTTCTTATGTATTAACGGAGAAGAATCCAAATAAAGAAGACATCACCACTATGAATGATGATGAAAATATTTCTCATCTAGAGAAAGGGGAAAAGTACGATGGTGATTCCTATAAGTGTCGGTATTATCTTCTTAATTGTCTATCTGATAATTTTTATGATTATTATGATAGAACTTACTCTAGTGCAAAGAAAATTTGGAAGACATTGCAGAATAAGTATGATACCGAAGAGGCTGTAGCGAAAAAATATGCAGCTAGTAGATTTTTTCGTTTCCAAATGGTGGACAACAAATCAGTGGTAGATCAAGCTCAAGACTTCATCATGATTGTTGGAGAGCTTAGGTCCGAAGAGGTTAAAATTGGAGATAACCTTATTGTTTGTGGCATAGTGGATAAACTTCCACCTTCTTGGAAGGAATTTCAAAAAACTATGCGTCACAAACAAACGGAAACCTCTCTTGAAAGCTTGATAATGAAAATCCGCATGGAAGAAGAAGCAAGAGGCCAAGATGCACTTTTACAAACAGAAGAGAACAACATCACATCAAAGGTAAATTTAATTACTTCGAATAATGCTACTCCTAAAACTCACAAAAATACTTCTTTAAAGCCTAAGAAGAAAAAATTCAATAAAAATAATGGTAAACCTCTCAAGAAAAATAGTGGTGAAAATCACCAAGCACAAAATCAACAAGTTCAAGAAAAGGGACCATGCTTTGTTTGTGGCAAGAGTGAGCATATTGCTCGATTTTGCAGATTCCGGAAACGTGATCCTAACCCTCAGGCAAACGTTACCGAAGAACCTTTTGTGGTGGTGATTATCGACATAAACATGGTTGAGAATGTTGATGGATGGTGGGCTGATTCTGGTGCAAACCGTCATGTCTGTTATGACAAAGACTGGTTTAAAAAATATACTAATTTTGAGGAGCCCAAAACTATCATGCTTGGTGATGCTCACACTACTCAAGTGCTTGGAAAGGGAGATGTTGAATTATGTTTTACTTCTGGAAGGATATTAACATTGAAAGATGTACTTTATACTCCTTCTATGAGAAAAAATTTGATGTCTAGTTTTCTTCTTAATAAAGCAGGCTTTAAACAAATTATTGAATCTGATCAATATGTAATAGTGAAGAAAGGTATTTTTGTGGGGAAGGGGTACGCATGTGATGGGATGTTTAAGTTGAATGTTGAAATGAATAAAACTTCTACTTCTGTTTATATGCTTTCTTCTACTAATTTTTGGCATGCTCGTTTGTGTCATATTAATGATCGTTATGTTGGAATCATGAGTAGTTTAGGATTAATCCCAATGGTTAAAAAGAATTTTGAAAAATGTGAGGCTTGTAGTAAAGCCAAGATCACTAAAAGGCCTCATTTTCAAGTTGAAAGAAAAACTGATTTGTTAGATTTAGTTCATACTGATATTGGTGAACTTGGTGGAATTCTAACTCGTGGAGGTAATAGATATTTTATCACTTTCATTGATGATTTTTCTAAGTTTACATATGTTTACTTGATGAAAAATAAAAGTGATGCTTTTGAAAATTTCAAAACTTATCTCAATGAGGTTGAAAATCAGTTTGGAAGAAAAATAAAAAGAATTAGAAGTGATAGAGGCCGTGAATATAAATCAAATGAGTTTAATTCTTTTGTTAGATCATTGGGAATAATTCATGAAACTACTCCTCCTTACTCTCCTTCGTCTAATGGAGTAGCAGAAAGGAAAAATAGAACTTTAGTTGAATTGACTAATGTCATGCTAATTGAGTCACAAGCACCTTTAAATTTTTGGGGTGAAGCTATCTTAACTGCTTGTTATGTGTTGAATCGTGTGCCTCATAAAAAGTCTAAATTGACACCTTTTGAATTGTGGAAAGGTTACAAGCCAAGTTTGGGATATCTAAGAGTTTGGGGTTGTCTAGCCTTTGTGAGGCTAATGGATCCCAAGATTACAAAGTTGGGTAAGAAAGTTACTACTTGTGCTTTTCTTGGTTATGCTTCAAATAGTACAGCCTATAGATTTTTTAATCTTGAAGATAATATTGTAGTAGAATCTGGTGATGCTATTTTTCATGAAAATAAATTTCCTTTTGATACTAAAAATAGTGGGGGTCAAAGGATTGAACAAAATATTTTGTCACTACTTAGTTCTTCTACTTCAACTTTAAAAAATAAAGATGTTGTTGATTTTGAGTTAAGAAGAAGTAAAAAAGCTAGAGTAGAAAAAGATTTTGGTCTTGATTTTTATGTGTTTAATGTTGAAAACAACCCTCTAACTTTGAAAGAAGCATTATCTTCACATGATTCTATTTTTTGGAAAGAGGTTGTAAATGATGAAATGGAATCTCTAATTTCTAATAAAACTTGGAAGTTAGTTGATTTACCACCGGGTTGTAAAACAATTGGTTGCAAATGGGTCTTAAGGAAAAAGTTGAAACCGGATGGTTCTATTGACAAATACAAGGCTAGGCTAGTTGCAAAAGGTTTTGAACAACTAGAAGGCCTAGAATTTTTTGATACTTTTTCTCCGGTAACGAGAATTACATCCATTAGACTTTTAGTTGCTATGGCTGCAATTTTTGATTTGCAAATTCATCAAATGGATGTAAAAACTGCTTTTCTAAATGGAGACCTAAATGAAGAAATTTATATGGACCAACCTGAGTGTTTTGTTGAAGCAGACCAAGAAAGCAAAGTATGTAAACTTACTAAATCCCTATATGGCTTAAAACAGGCACCAAAGCAATGACATGAAAAGTTTGATTCCTGCATGATTGAAAATGGTTTTAAGACAAATGAGTGTGATAAGTGCATATATCATAAGTCTTGGAATAATTCACATGTGATCATTTGCCTATATGTTGATGACTTGTTGATCTTTGGCTCTAACATGAATGTTATTGATGAAGCTAAAAATGTTCTTAGAAGTCATTTTGGTTGAAAGATCTTGGCGAGGCAAATTTTATTCTTGGAATAAAAATAACAAGAACATGTGAGGGATTTTCCTTGACCAATCACATTATGTTGAGAAAATTTTGAAAAAATATAACTTTCATGATTGCAAACATGTTGCTACTCCTTTTGATTCAAGTGTTCACTTATTTCCTGTTGAAAGTGAAAATGATGTAATAAATCAAAAGGAATATGCTAGTATAATCGGAAGTTTGAGATATGTGACTGATTGCACTAGGCCTGATATTGCATATGCAGTAGGAGTACTTGGCAGGTTTACAAGCAAGCCAGGTAATGAACATTGGCATGCTATAACAAGAGTTATGAGATATTTAATTGGAACGAAAAATTGTGGTTTGTTCTATAAAAAATATCCTGTTGTACTTGAAGGCTTTTGTGATGCGGATTGGAACACTTTGTCAGGTGATTCCTGTTCTACAACTGGTTATGTCTTTACTTTAGGTGGTGGTGCTGTTTGTTGGAGATCAAAAAAGCAAACTATAATTGCCAACTCTACCATGGAGGCTGAACTAATTGCTTTAGCTTCAGCTAGTGAAGAAGCGAATTGGTTAAGAGATTTATTGTTTCAAATTCCTTATTTTGAAAAACCAATTCCTTCTATTTTAATTCATTGTGATAGCACCGCAGCAATTGGTAGAGTTTAAAACCGTTATTACAACGGTAAATCCAGACCTATAAGGAGGAAACACAGTAATGTAAGATCGTATTTGACAAATGGTACCATTAATGTTGATTATGTCAAATCTTGTGATAATCTTGCAGATCCTTTTACAAAGGCCTTAACAAGAGAAAATGTTTGGAGCACATCGAGGGGGATGGGATTGAAGCCTACAAATTCTTGAGTCATATATGAGGAAACCCAACCTGGGGACTAGAGATCCTATAACCAGGTTCAAAGGGAAAAACTAATCATATGATGACTTGTTGTGAAAAAATGCACTATTTTTTCCATCCCTATGATGTGAGTGCATTATTTCCTGTAGTTTGTGAAGGTTGAGTTGATAAAACTCTTAATGAATATCTGTAGCCCGTATAGGTGGAGTGTTAATCTTACAGGAGCACTCTCGACAGATTTCACCTATGTGATGTGTGGAAGTAGGTCGCTTCCTATGAGAATGGGGCTTATTCTCAAATGCACTCATGAAACCGGGATAGCACATGGCCATAACGTGCTGGCTGTTAAAGCTCATGTCAATACCTTGATTATTATGTGTGAGCAGTGATATTTTATTTCCCTTAAGCAGTCATAGTTCAAATCTGAGACCACTACGACTCTGGAGTAAAAGTTACTGTTTCACTAAGTGGAGGTTCAATGCAGAGCACACCTTCATTATGCATAGTAGTCTTCCTTCAGCTGATATACTCTCTTATCTAAATATTAAAATGAGTGGGGGATTGTTAGGTTATTAGCATTTTAATATTAATATTTAACATATTAAATTGTTTTATTTTGGAGTTATAAGAATGGATGACTTCTACATCATCCATTAGCATTGGTTATCCATCAATGTATTTCATTCTTAATTCCTCCATTACTCCCTTTGTAACCTATGTAACATATGTAACTCCCTTTGTAACATATGTAACATATGTAACTCCCATTGTAACTTATGTAACCTATGTAACTCCCATTGTAACCTATGTAACTCCTAAGACCATTATCTTCACTATTTACTACCTCCATTATCTTCCTATTCATTGCTAGGAAGACTTCTTGTAGTATAAATAGTGGTAGTCTTACTTTGATTTTAGAAACACACAATTCATAAGAGAAAACAAAGAGTGAAAAAGTTAGTCTAAAGAGAGTTCTTATTAGTTGAAGGGAGGTGTTCTTTTGTGGAGCTTTGGACTCAACTCTTGTCCAGAGTTATTGAGTTATACTTTGTAAAGGCTGTTGTATCCTGGAGGGGACAAGTCAAAGAGGACTAATGCTGGACCGATGAAAACATTTGCTGCAGTGGGCTTGAATCTCCTTAAAGAGAGCGAGATATCCGCGTCTCAGCCTGAAGAGATTACTTTCTTCATTTTATTTTCAATTGTAATCTTGCAATTTTATTATCTTGTAAGTTTTTTCACTAACATGACCTAATTTGCGGTGACACATATATATACACTCCTTTCATAATATTCAGTATCACTGATAATAAAATATCTGATGAAATTATATAAATATAATTTGAAGGAAATAATGTATATGTAAATTTTATCATTACCTTATTGAGATAAAGTGATTATTTTTGAAAAACTCTCTATTTGAGTATAATAAATGAAAATAAGTATGAAAAATAAAAAATGAACTTGAAAAAAGACGGAACTGTTAATACGAAAACACAATAACAATAATGTAATTAAAAGATCATCATAAATAGATAAATGGTAAAAAGGAAAGAAAAAGAAGAAGAAGAAGAAGATATTATTATAAGAATAAAATATTTATCAAGTTATAAAATGAATTCATTTCAGAATAAAATATTTATCAAGATGATATTTTATTCATCTCGTATTAATAGATGTTGCTATCATCAAAAGTTCCAAATATTTGTCAAGTTACAAAATGAATTCAGTTCAATATTAATTTTTTCATAAGTTATTATGTATTTTGATTTGACGTTGATATTTTCTTAATATGTCATGTACAAATTCTTAAAATCTTAAACTAAATATTTCTATTATCGAATACTAAAAGTTTTGATTTTCATTAAGGAACTTTAAAAAATGATTATAATTTAAATTTAATTAAAAAATTATATTTATAATTTACTTAATTATAATTTACAACTTCACGTTTGAAGAAGGTAAGACATATTTTAAACTATATTAAATACATGCGTTGTATCACATGTATCAATGAAGGAATAGTAATTGGGCTTATATTGGCAGATTAGTCGACTTCGACCCAAATAGAGATGCCCAGTTGAAACAATTTTTTTTTTTAAAAAAAATTTCTCTCCGGAGGATCGTTATTTGTATTGACATCTAATTAAATACGAATTAATATATCGTAGGATATATTTTCTAAGTTAACACTTTTAATTTAATTTTTTAGCTTAAACTCAAGATTTATAATTAAAATTATAGTAATTGAAAGAGGAACACATCTGCAGTAGATATGTTTAAATTAGAGAGAAGTATAAAAAATATCTCTATACTTGACTAACTAAACTTAAATACACCCTTAAATAAAAGCGTATTTCACTAATATTGCGAGATCGGGAGTATATTTAGCTTTAATCAGTCAAATAAAGAAGTGTTTTTAAAATTGTTGATAGTTCTGGAATAAACTAATAACTAGCGTCAAATTTAAAAACGTTCTTGATATCTATCTTTAAATTATAATAATAACAATATATTTAGTGAAATATCTTAAATGGAATCAATATAATACGATAGACTCAATCTTACCTCTATTTTGTAAAGATAGAAAAATTATTTTCGAAACATATTTAGACAAACAAATCCAAGTATATAGAAAGAAATGTTTATATTATTATTAAGAAAGTTAATAAGCTTACTATTGAATTTTTACATTTGTATCCCTATTACCTTTTCATAATTCCAATATTACCCTCAATTACAAAAAAAAGCCCTAGATCTAAGTTTCCTTTTCATTTTCTTTCTTCTTCTTCCTTCTAGATCTGTTTATCTCCTCTTTTCTTTCCTCCATCTCTGCACACATTTCTCCACCATTTCAGTAGCTAACGGTAAGTTTCTGCATTTTCTCCTTCTCAGATTTTCTGCGTTTTTTTCTCTGTTTTTTTTTTCTTCACTTTTTTATTTGTTATAAATCTTCAAATGTTGGTGATGATTGAACTGTTCATACTGTTGTTGTTGATAGATTCAGTGTTTTCAAATCAGAAATATATTATAAATTCAAATTTAATCGAACTCGAGCTCAATATATATATATATATATATATTGGACATAAAACAGAAATCCCCAAAAAATTAGAAATAATTGACAAAAATAGTCTCTTATTTTGTTTATATTAACTTCAAAATAGTGTTTGGTACTTTTAATTTATTAAAATTAAACATTTTTTATCTTATCAAATATTTACCAAATTTTAATTGGAATATGTGAAAATAAATGTATATTTTTATGTTCATAATATATAATATATATATATGTAAGTAGTAATATATATACATATGTATTCAATTTTCATGTTGTTGTTACAGGAGCAATGTGCTATATAGAATTGTTGCAAAGACCTATTAATATTTTAAAGTCTCACTTGTGCAAAAACCTTGAGTTGAGTTACTCGTGAATTTAGTAGCTTTTGCTCAGATTCTATATATATATATAATTAAAAAAAATTCAAAATGTTTATTAGTGTCGCATTAACTTTTATAAGAACTTGTGAACTTCAAATCCTGAATCCTTTTCTGGTTCGTTTAGTGAGTCATAATGTGCGAGGGTGCTATCCCAAAACTCGGTACCACCATCCACATCTCCGCGCTCGATGGGATCATCAACGTTAACTCCCTTTTCACGCTAGCCGTGTTCATCGGGCTAGCTTGGAACCCACATGATCAAGGTAATAGTCTCTCTCAGGACTCGAGTTGTATCGCGGAGCCCAAGGTTGTGGAGGACCTTGTAGCCTTTCATGTGTACTCATTTAGTTGTTTCCTCTTTTCTAGCCTCATTGCCTTGTGTCTTAAGCAAGCTATTCGTCTGGCTAAGTCAGCACACTTCCCAACCGTCTTCACGGTTGACTTAGCCCTAATCAACAAAACCGCCCTACGGGTCGGGTACTTGGTCTCGGCTGCGGGATCGGTTCTCGGGTCGGTTTTTTTGATGCTAGGTTTGATCAATGTGGTTCAAATCAAACTTGGAATTTTGGGGTGTGGGAGTATGCATACTTATGGAGCTATTATTCCTCTTGTGATTTTTGTGCCATTAGGGCTACTTATTTATGTTTGTACTGTTTTTTATGCTTTCACTCGTTAATTTGATCAATGTATAATTAATTAATTAATCGATACATTTACAAAAAAAATTAACTATATTTTCTATCACCCCTAAATGCTAACTTGGACATTGTATAAATATCTCAATTTGATATTTTAAAGTTTATTTGTGTCTTCTTTTAGTTTGTTTTTTTCTACTAGTAGGTTTTCTCGGAAAACTCTATTTATTCAGATGTAAATTTTTTTGATGAAATAACGATTGGTCTTGGAGAAATTGTAAAGTTATCTTGGTGCAATTCATAAGTTATGAATTTGAATTGTGAGAGTAGGTTGTTTACGTCATATTTTTTAGAAGGTGACAATTAATTAAACTTTACGAAAATATGAAATACTATCTCGAGTTGATGTGAGTTTTTGAATGGGAAAAATTGAATTTTGACAATAAATATGTAAAACACTAATTTTCATGATTGAAGAAAATTGGAAGTATTTTTGTTTGCCCCATTTTCAATTGGCCCAATTGTCAATCCTAGTCCTGATTGGTTATTTATGTTGATCTAGGCCCGTTTTGATATGATTCCAAATATTTATTTCTTTTTGAAGTTGAAATTTTATTTGAATTTTTGAAATTGTATTTTTTTCTTTTAAACATGAGAACACTATATATACATATATATTATTTGTGAATACTATCAAAAATTTCCTAAAAATCATTCAGTATTACCAAATGAGCAAATCGTAATTTATAAATAAGGTACTGAAATATCACGACTTGCCGATTCATGTTATTTCAAAGTTCAAACTTTAAAATAATTATAATTTTACAAAGATTCAACGGTCCAACAAATCAACAATAGTAATAGCTAACTATTCAATGATAAAATCCTCCACATGAAATAGACAACTTATTCTTCACTTATGAATAGACGAGGCATCATATCACACATGATATCAGCATATATGATAATTCACGTGAAATATACTTGGATAATCTATTTATCACATAAAATACGTGTGTCTATCCATTTAAATAACTTTATATAAATTTTAACTGTTTAATTATGCACATTTATATAAAATTAGAAAAATATAAATATCAAATGATATCAAATTAAAAGATTAGTTGAGAAATAGTTGTGCTTGAAGGATGGAAAATGGAAAAGGGGGATGTTTAGACATCAATCGATACTTTGTGTCAAAACTTGTCGATGGTGATGGGTCATCCACTACACCAATATCCACATTTTGTCCCCACAAAACACACACACACAAAACCCTAAAATGTTTGAAAGTCCAATTTTTTTTTTTTTACCAAATACAAGAGCTATCCTAGACATTCATGCAACCAATAATCAAATGACACATCATTATGTTTAATTATCATTATATTTTAAAAATTACTAGTTTCTTTAGCAAAGAATAACCTGATTTGACCTGACACGGAGTTTAAGAGTATAAAGAAAAAATTTTAAATATTGTGGCCCAATATTAAAGTTAGGTCGTATTTATAAAATTGTCATTTGATCTTGTGGATTTAAACATGTCACATGAAAAGTTGAAATTAAAATATTACCAAAAAAGAAAAAAGACATTCTTCTTCAAACATACTAGAAAAGAAAAAAAAGATTATTTTTTGAAAGAAATGGAATAAAATATAACGAAATCAAAATAGGTAAGTCATTACAAGAAATAAAAAAATTTTCATTATAAATTAATTCGTTGATAAACGCACGATGAAAAACAGATTCTTATTTCATTTGGAAAAAAACATATTGTGGTGAGGTAGAAGGATGATAATAATGAACCTAAATAAAACTAATGATTTCATGGTAAAATTAAGCAAGAGGATATTTTGATTATTGCGTATCCATGGTTTATCATTACAATCTTTTCTGTGTGAAAGTTGAGTGGAAAAACTATTATTTTTTCTGTTTCAAAATATTTAACCTTTCGAAAGTCAAATTATTGAATCTTAATTTATATTTTTAACATATATTATTTGTATAATTTGAAATATTGTATCAATATAATTTCAAAAATTACCATAATGTCGTCTCCACTTGGACATATTAACAGTGAGACCAGTTGGCTAGTCTTGTATTAATCATAATTATATTCGTTATACACTTCATTTAGTATATATTCTAACCATCTTTTGTCAAAATTCAATGTGTCAAGAAAAACAAATTAATTTGGATGCACATTGGTAAAGCAATACTCAATTTGTACGTAGTTCTTCCGTTCGAAATTATTTGACATGTTACGTTTTTCGAAAGTTAACTCGATTAATTTTTAAAATTAAATTAGGTCAAATTAATTTAATATTTTCAATTAAAGTAAATATTCTAAAACTATATGAAAAGTATTATAAATTTGTAATTTTTTTACATATTAATATGATAAAAAGATACATCTTAAAATGTTAGTCAAAGTTTTTATAATTTAACTCTAAAAATAAAAACCATGACAAATAATACCAAATGAAGGGTATAATTACTTTGTCTATAGAATTAACATATTTATTGAAATAATAATGAATATAATAAATTTGTTATTTTATTCCTATTAATTGAAAAAAGAATTTTAAACTACCATAAATAATATGTAGATACTCTCTGTCATATTTTTGCGATATTAGTGCCATTGCCATCTAAAAATTAAAGCATATATATATTTTACGCTAACTGACATACACCTGTCATAATCTTATCCACCGACATAATATTTATTAAATATCAAATTGACGAATAAAATTGCACCACATATCTCCAGGGGGCGAAGCTAGCTTATTTCAAGATTGTTCATCCACACCTCCTTCAGCGGAAAACTATATTATTTATACATGATCAAAATATTTTTTAATTATATATAATAAATATCGAATCCCCTTAGATTACTTTGTATATTTATTTCTCCAGATTTTAAACTCCCTTATAAAAGTTTTGATGTTTTAATCTATCGTTTGAAAGGTAGATATACTTTAGTTTATGGACGAAATGAGTATTAACGTTTCAAAAGTATGACAAAACGTATTTATATATCATTCACGTCAATTCAAATAAAAAAATATATTTGTCCTTGAGCATATAATGAAATGAATGGATTAAAAAATTTAAATTTTCAGAAAATTGATATGATAAAATTATCATTTTTAACTTGTTAAAATCATTAAATAAAAAAAAAGATAGTCAAGAGAATACGTGTCTGAATCTTGGGAAATGTGAGACAGAAGATTAATATTTTGACAGCACAAATATGATTGCCACTTACCATTTGACAACAAACATTGCCTCTCTAATCTCCTGTTTTAATTTACGTGACACAGTTAAAATTTTAAAATTTAATTCATTAATTAATATACAGAAATTTAGAATTTTTGATGTTAAAACTATATGTGAAGTTCTGAAAATAATATATACATCAATTCTTTTTTAAAAAAATTAAAATTATTTTTGATATATACTTTAGCTTAAATAAAACAAAACTAAAAGTTTAAAACAAAAAAGGAAAAAACTTTATTTAGAACCAAGAAAGGAAAATCTTTGATGTACTTGTAAATGAAAAACAACTCTGAAGAAACCCCAGAATTGCACAGGAACCCAAAAAACCTAGCCCACCCACAAAGTACCAACTGAATATATATTTTTAGATTCTTCGATATTTATATTAAAGAAGAAAATAAAATATTTTTTGAAAAAAATAATTTTATATTTAAAAAATTTAAATTTAAATTTTTTTTATTAAAAATATAAAAAATACAATATATTGAAATATAGAGTTTTCTAGATCATTCCAGTCTTTTTTATTTAAAAAAATTTCTTTATTAGATATCAGTTACAAAAGCAGCAAAGTGCTTGTTGGTTTTCTCCATCTTTTATTATTCCAATGTAAACTGAAGAGAGCTGGTTGGTGCCTCCAAGAAGACTACTTTTTTTGGCTCTTTCTTATAATCAATTTTTTTTATTCATCTGATTTTAGTTTAATTAGATAAAAAGTTAGTAATAAAATTATTATATTAATCACATTTCTCTATTTAATAATAAATTATATAAATATATGTTTTAACTTGACATTAAATCATATTAATACTCTCTAATTTTGAATGTACGTAACATTTTATATGATAATTAATTAACTGCACTCTGTATTAAAGTCATACATATATTATATTACATAAAAAATATATATCTATTTATTCAATTTTATACGATAATCTGTTTATCCATATGGAAGACATAAATTTAACTAAAGTCAGACATTCTTATTTATTATAACAAAACAAAGTTTAATCAACTAAAAGCTTTTTAACAATGAATTAACAAAATCTTATTAATAAAAAATTCATATTTTTAAATTAAAGAATTATTAGAAGAGGAAAAAAAGAACATTCTTCCTTGAAATTTTAAGAAAATAATAATATATTAAATTTAAGCCAAGAGAGTATTTTATTTTAAAATTATAAAAAGGAGAGAGAAATAATCTTAGAGAGAGAAAACCAATACATTAGATAAACTTCTAGTGAATCTTTTTCTCTTAGGTTAGTGAGAAATTGAAAGTGAATAGAGTGTAGAATGGCAAATCGATGGTGGGCTGGAAATTTATCAATGAATCCAAAAGTAGAAGACAAATCAAATCAACTCCGCTCCGATAAAGAGCAGGAGTTCATGAATACAACCGCCGCCGCCGCCGCCACCGCCACCACCAACAGTAGTGAAAATCCAAATGAAATGAGTCATGAAGGGGAAGAGAATATACAGAGTCCCGAAGGTCTGTTTTCCTCTGGACCGTCCAGCTCTACGCATAGAGCTGGACGGCGACCCAGAGGAAGACCTATGGGCTCAAAAAATAAGCCCAAACCACCAATAGTAGTAACCAAAGAAACCCCAAATTCCCTCAAAAGTCACGTTTTCGAAATTAAATCCGAAAGCGATATAATCGAAACCATAGCCGCTTTTGCGAACCGCCGCGGATGCGGCGTGTCCGTGTTGAGCGGCAGCGGTATAGTAACGAATGTTACGTTACGCCAGCCGGCCGCGGTAACCGCGGCCGGAGCCGGAGGCGTAATTACGCTTCACGGTAGGTTCGAGATTTTGTCATTATCCGGCGCGTTTTTACCCGCGCCGAATAGTCCAGTTGGAGCAACTGGACTGACTGTGTACTTGGCCGGTAGCCAAGGACAAGTTGTTGGTGGAAATGTTGTTGGTGAATTGATAGCATCTGGTCCAGTTATTGTAATTGCTGCATCTTTTACAAATGCAACATTCGAAAGGTTACCGATTGTGGAGAATGATGAAGAAGAAGTGGAGAATAATGTAAATGAAGGGATGCAAATGGATATACCTACAACTTCAGGGGCTGGTAATGTAAATTCTGATAATTTGCAAGTTGATCATCCATCTCCTTCTACTTCTATTCCTATGTACAATTTAGCCACTAATGTTTTGCCTAATGACCAAATGCACCATGAACTTTTTTGGACTCCTCCTCCTTCAAGGCCTTCTCCATATAGTTAGTTATTTAATTATCTTTTTCTAGTTAGAAACTTTTATAATGTTGTTTACTTTTTGTGAATTTTTTTCTTTTTAATTAGTTTTTTTTAGGTTATGTTTGTAACTTTGAATCCTTAGAAGTTTTATCAATTTGGTTTGTTTTATAAGCTACTATCTTTTTTTTTTGGGTAGAAAATTGTTTGAGTTTTATTTGATGTAGGTTATATACGAATTCATAAAAAAATTCTCATGTAATTCACCATTTTCTTGTGGTGTACGTTTATATTGTGATTCAGGTATCATTTACTGACTTCATTTTTATTTTTTTTTATTTATGATGTTTGAAGATGAATATAGAATTTAAATTTGATGGTTCAATCTTTTATGTTCTTACCATGAAATGTACCATGTATGTTAAAGGATTTAATATTGGTTGAAATTTCTAATTCTTCTCTTATTTAAGTGGGGTTTGGAGACGATAAGGTGTACGCAGACTTTACCCTAATTAATTTTTATTTTTCTGAAAGATGGTTTTCGACGGATTCTTAGATAAATAACCTTTTAGGTCATAGTACACCTTCTAATTTTGGTGTATAGATATCTAGGTAGAATTATAGCTATTACTTCAATTATATTTTTGATATTTTTGTTTAATCATTTGGTATTTATTAATTTAAATTTGCATCATATAGTGCCCATTTAGGGAGAAATGCTATGATTGAATTGATTTTGGATATTTTGAGTACTAGCTTTCTGTTCACATCATCTATACATTTCCAGGCTTTAAATTAGAAGTGATTTTCATAGTAGATTGATGGAAGGCTGGAGACTAGTTATGGTTGTATCGCTCATGTGGTGTAGGGAATGTAATAGTTTTTTCTTTAACTAGAGATTTCAGATTCGGACTTTAGGTATGAGGAATTCTTGGTAGGGATCGGAGTCTTTCCCCTCAATGAGGTTTTACATGGAGTGAATTTTGAAATAGTTGGAATTCAATGTAGATATCAGATATCGAGTGAGAAACTAAAAAAAAAATTAGCTTTATTTTCGTAATATAGTTTTTTTTCTTTTATTTCCTTCCCAATATTTAGTGTCCGTTTTGGGTTTTAACTTATTTGAACATGTTGTCAAAAAGTCTCAGTTTTAGCTTAATAGGGTTTCAGATTCGAAATCCTTTGCATGTTTTCTCGATTGAGCTCGTTTCAACTTGCCTAGTGTGATTTATTACCCCTTATATATGATTTGTGAGCTCATTACACTAAAGCGAGATTTATCTTGTACCTGCATGAAGAACAACAAAACCTAGTACATTTTCTTTTGGTCTTATTAAGGGGAAAATATATTTTCGTTCCGGCTATTAATTGGTACCTTCTGTCCAACAATATTTGTTTATCGTTGATTTTACACACTTCTATCCTCCGTTTAATAATAGTTATCCGTTTAATAATAGTTATTAACTATACTATTTTGGATGTTCAACAATACTTATCTATTTTAAGAAATCAATAGATTATTTTTTTTATACTTTAGTTTTTATATATAGTCATTTTTCTACTATTACAATTTTCAATGATATTTAAAGGGTGGTATTGTAAATTTACTCTTCTATTTATAGTTCTTAAGAGGGGTGTTAAGTAAAAAATGAACAATTATTGTTGGACAGAAGGAATATATCACCTTTGAATATAATAAATTTAATATCTTGAAAGATGTAACAGGAAAATAATTATAATTAGTGATAAGAATAAATTAGAAATCAATTGTAAAATTATCTATTAAATTCATAAAGCGAGTATATATTATTTAATATTTCAAATAATATAGTGGATAACTGTCGTTGAACGAAGCGAATAGTAATAATGTCTTGATTCATAGGAAAGAAGAAAATGTTAGATTTGTGTGTCAATTAAATTGGCCTTTTCTGGCAACTGCATATGGGACGTTGGGAAGTTGTTGTACTAATATTTGTATTTCATTAAACGCAACCAATTGTTACTTAGGGCTTTTAGCTACGAGCTCAATCGAAAAACACATGCAGTTGATATCGATATTTTCTGCTCAACCAACTCGAACATCATCTTGAATAATGATTTTTCTAAGGGGTGTAAGATAAATAAATGTGGTGTTTCATCTTCTATTTGACCCTTAATTTGTCCTTTTTATTATACATGTAATTGACTTTTGAAAAATAAAATGTTATAGTCAATATTGCCAACTACTAACTTCATGGTTAAATAGGAAAATTAAAGTAATATACATTCATAGATATTACACTTTGGCCCAGTGTGAGAATATGAGTTACTTTGTTAGTTGTGGAGCCTGATTAATATTTGGTGTACTGTCACATATATTAATGTTCACGCTTTGGTCCAGTGTGAAAATGGAGGCTGCAATATTTAGTCTCTATTTATTTTTTGTAACTTAAAATACTCTGAATTATTAATATATACCCTTTCTCCGTGGAAGTTTATTACAGGATGTTATCACGAAATATTGGTTTCTCTCTTTCTCTCTCTTTCTCTTGCAAGTTCTTGTGTTCTTCATTCATTAAGTGTGTGTGTGGATTCGATCCTAACATTACTAACTCCCGGAGAATCATGTCATTTCACATGTCACGTATTATCACACAAGAAAGCAATAGGTGAATGGAGATAGCTCGAAAAAGGTATTTTTCTTTAAACGACTAATATGACCACTAGCTTGAACTACGACCGCTTTTAGTTTTTGGTTCGAATGGAAAAGGTGCAATCTAAGAGAGGTGGAAGGTTTACACAACTGTAAGCTAAGATGATTGAGAAGCATACCGTGTGGTTTAAACTAATGAGTGGCATAGTTATATTGATTCAATGGTATTAAGAATAACGTTTTAAGAGATATATATACTAAAGTTTTGAACATCTTTAATAAAAATTACTAGCTTTTCTACCGCAATAGAATTATTTTATTAAAAGTCTTGCGCTCTACTCACTGAGCTAATTGTAATGCAGAATTCAATGAAAGTCGCGAACATACACTTCATTGACAACATTTTATTGGGCCAGGGTCCAATATTGAGCAAATTTAGATTATATGGATGAGTTGATATGCCTAAGTGTGTTTGAAATATACATTAAAATATTTTTAATTCTTTTTTTTTTATGTTTCAGTATATAAAAAATGTTTTGAAAAATATTTTAAAGAAAAATAAGTCCTTCAAATATGTAAAGGATTTTTCTAATTTAAGCAAGAAAAATAAGTTTCAAGAAAGAGGGAAACAAAGGATAAGATCCTTGTGAAATACATTATATATATATATATATATATATATATATATATATATATATATATATATATATATATATTTATTATAAAAATTCCCACCAAAAATCAAGAAGATAGAAACTCGTTCAACTAAGAAAAAACTTTGAAAAAACTTCAAATATTACTATGAAATAACATTCTTGTGAAATACATGCAAGAGTATTTTCAATAAAAGCATAAGCGGGATTAAGGCTACTTAGACGCCCACCGTGGGGCTCGAACCCACGACCACAAAGCTAGACGGGCAAGACATTATAAGATATTTATTACTTACTAATATTTATAAACTAGAAAAAAAAATGTATGAATATGGTAGCCCAACTACCTTTTAAGAAATAATTATAATATTAATATTCAAAAAGAATAACGTACATGAAAATAATTTAATATATTGTATAATTAGAAAAATTACTTCTTATAGTGAGATGACTGATATCACAATATGCCTTTATGGAGTATATGTTAGGGGGCGGAATTATATACAATAAAAAAATGGTTCTTTTGAATTCCTTTCTTCAAAAATTGTATCACACGTATATAAAATTTAAAATATTTTTAATTGAAGTGAGTAAATTTTAAAAGAAATTTTTCGCCATAAGTATTTTCAATAAAAGGATAAACTGGATTAAGGCTATTCGACGCCCACCGTGGGGCTCGAACCCACGACCACAAGGTTAAGAGCCTTGCGCTCTACCAACTGAGCTAGACGGGCAATACATTATAAGATATTTATTACATAGAAATATTTAAAAATTATGGGGAAAAAATGTAAGAATATGGTAGCCCAACTTCCTTTTAAGAAATAATTATAATACTATTATCCGAAAAGGATAACGTACACAAAAACAATTTATGAGGTGTTAATGTATTGCATAATTAGAGAAATTACTTCTTATAGTAATTATAATACTATTATTCGAAAAGGATAACGTACACAAAAACAATTTATGAGGTGTTAATGTATTGCATAATTAGAGAAATTACTTCTTATAGTGAGACGATTGATATCACAATATGTCTTTATGGAATATATGTTAGGGGCAGAATTATGCACAATGAAAATGATTCTTTGGAATTCCTTTCTTCAAAATTTATATCATACGAATAGAATTTTTAAATTATCTTTAATTGAAGTGAGTAAATTTTAAAAGAAAATTTTCACCGTGATTTTTAGTTTTAGGAGCATAAATAAATGTATTTTATGAAAAATCCGCCCCCACCCCACCCCCTAACCAATATGTGGTGTCAATAGGTGAAAGCGAGTTGCACTAAACATTTTAAAGGAAAACTTTTGTAGTTGACTCTCTATTTTTGTAGTTGGATTATTAATTTATTTTGAATTTTATCGAAATATTTCGTTTAAATATTTGAATTAAATTACATAAATTCAATCCAACTCCTGATAAACATTTATTAGATAGTTAAGTGAGCTACTAACGTTGCATGCAATATAAATTTAAAAACAGTTAACGATTAAAAACACATTAAAAAAATAATTCGAACCAAATGATTGATAGATAGCATTCTCAGTATCATATGATTTTATATAACAAAAATTCAGTTATACCATGGAAGAAAGTGCAATTGTTCTTTTTCCTATTAACATGTCAAATAAGAATTGATTAGTACTATAAAAATCTACAAACCTACAGTTTTAAGTACGTAATTAATATTTTAATAGAGTACTTTAATTCAGCATCCTTTCATTATTTCAATTAATTTTTTTATGGAAAAAGATATATAACTAATTTACAAGGGACCAGATAATAAATTAATAGGTAAAGTTGGCGTATAAGTCAATAAAACTCATAAATTAATACAAATGCACTTATTAACTTCCGTTCTTATATCCCTATCGCTCGGACATAGAGTCAGAATATTCAACAAAAAAATATAAAATGTTAAAAATAATTATACAAAAATAAATTAATAATAACAAATTCACACAATTACACAAAATATCAGTCACTATTTTCTACGTATAAAATTATACTTTTATATATATATATATGAATAATTTTTCAACGTTGAAATTCAAATAAACCTCTTACGTTCCCGAGTGTTTGCCTCTTCCTTCCCCAAGTCAAGCCAAAACTCATTTTGTTAACAAAGAAGAAGTCAAAAATATCCAAGGTGGTACTCACGTTAATAATATTCTTTGTACAAATAGTGTTAATGCTAATTGGCGCAATGATTTAATAATAATATGATGGCATGGCTTATCTTGATGATACTCCTGAAAATGCAACTTTACTTAACCAAAGTTTATTTTAATAAAATTAAACAATAATCTACTAATTAAAAAACACCATATGTTTTACGTATATCGAAAAACAATCTCTTTATCTTTAATTTAGGAAATGAACGAGTAAGACTTACGTATGCTTCAGATTTCCATCTCACTTTATTAAACTAATCTGAATATATTGTTGTTATCCTATGTTTTATAAGGAAAGCTATTCGTAAACCTAACAAATTAGTTTAGAGGTTTATGGAGTTATAATTTTAAGATGGAATTGAGAGATTTGCCAAAAAAAAAAAAAAAAAAAAAAATTTAATTGATTTGACTTCACTGAAAAAAAATATTACATTTCAATTTGTAACGATAGAGTAGTTAACCAACTAATTGATCCTAGTTAGATTGACCAATTATCCTCCTAATTAATCATGGCATTAAGGTTGCAAATTGACATTTTTTTATTTATTTTGGGATTAATCTCTTACTAAAAAAAAAAAGAGTTTAGGTACATTATAATGGTTACTATACTTTCTAATATTTAACTTTTTTTTTTGTCTAAAAATATTATAAAGGACCAATAAATTAAGAGAAACATCATAAAATTTCAAATTTAATTTGAGTCTCGTAAAATATTAGATGACTTTTTTTTAATATGATGGACAATAATGCTGATAGTTGTGTTGGCAGGAGACAAAGCTGAAACCCGAATTATAAATTTATGGATTGTTGATTCTAATTTTTTTTGAAAATTTATGCTCAACTTGAAATCAAGTGTCAATACATCCAACGTGTAGAGCAATGGACTTTAAAATTATCATTTCGAGTCTACGTTAAAAAATAAATGAATTAATGTGGTTAAAAAAAACAACATAAAAATCACATTTGAAAATCACCCACCACAACCTTTAAACCCCACTCTTTCTTCATTCCTTCGTAAATCACACAGACAAATCACATGTAGCAAATCAAAATTGAACTCTACAAAAAAGAATGTCTAGATACAGCTATAAATAATCACCCCACGCAGTTCTTCAACTCTACAAGCAAATTTCAATCTAACTATGCCATGGCCAAACAAATTACGCTAACCCTTTTCTTGATTCTCTGTATTTTGCCGTCAAGAACAGTTTTTTCTGATGAATTTGTGTATAATGGCTTTAATGGGGTTGAAGCTAGTAATCTTACTGTAAATGGGGTTGCTCAGATTTTAAAGAATGGTGCTTTAAAGCTCACAAATGAAACATCTAGAGTTGTTGGTCATGTTTTTTACAAAAATCCAATTAAATTCAAGAATTCCCAATATGGTAAAGTTTCTTCCTTTTCTACTGCTTTTGCTTTTGGGATTGTTCCTGAATATGCTAAGTTAGGTGGGCATGGTTTTGCTTTTACAATCTCAAGGAGTGAAGAGATGAAAGGGGCTCTTCCTAGTCAGTATTTAGGTCTTTTAAGTTCAAGTAATGTAGGGAATTTTTCAAATCATGTATTTGCTGTTGAGTTTGATACTGTTCAAGATTTTGAATTTGGTGATATTAGTGATAATCATGTTGGTATTGATTTGAATGATTTGAAGTCTAATGCTTCAGTAAATGCTAGTTACTTCTCTGAAGGAAGTTTGAGTAAGCAGAAGCTTTTTCTTCAGAGTGGAAAGACAATTCAAGCTTGGATTGATTATGATTCAAGTAGAAATCTGTTGAATGTTTCACTTTCACTTTCTTCAACAAAACCAGCTTTTTCAATATTGTCCTTCCCTGTGGACCTTTCTCTAGTTTTTGAGGAATTTATGTATGTTGGATTTTCTGCTTCAACTGGTTTGCTTGCTAGTTCACATTATATATTTGGTTGGAGTTTCAATATGAATGGGATAGCACAATCTTTGAATCTTGATTCATTGCCTTTTCTCCCTAAGACTAAGAAGGATCAAACAATCTTGATTGTAGCTACCGCGGTATCGGCTGTTGTGTTTTTTGCATTTGGACTCATTTTAGCCTTGTATGTCATTTGGAAAATCAAGAAAATAGATGTGATTGAGCCTTGGGAACTTGAGATAGGTCCACATAGGTTTTCTTACAAGGAGTTAAAGAAGGCTACAAGGGGTTTTAGAGATAAAGAGTTACTCGGGTTTGGTGGATTTGGTCGAGTTTATAAAGGAACATTGCCTAAGACGAATATTGTTGTTGCTGTTAAGCGAATACATCATGAAGCAAAACAGGGTCTTCAAGAATTTGTGTCTGAAATCGCGACTATTGGTCGCCTTAGACATAGAAATTTGGTTCAGCTTTTAGGATGGTGTCGGCGAAGAGGTGATTTGTTACTTGTTTATGACTTTATGTCTAACGGAAGCTTAGATAAATACATTTACGATGAACCAAGAGTTACTTTAACTTGGGATCAGAGGTTCAAGGTTATTAAAGGTGTGGCTTCTGGTCTTTTGTATTTACATGAAGAATGGGAACAAACAGTGATCCATAGAGATATTAAAGCAGGGAATGTGTTGTTAGATTCCGATATGAATGGACGACTTGGAGATTTCGGACTTGCTAAGTTATATGAGCATGGAGAAAATCCTAGCACAACAAGAGTAGTCGGTACGTTGGGTTACTTAGCTCCAGAATTAACTAAGACCGGGAAGCCCACGACAAGTTCAGATGTTTTTGCCTTTGGTGCGTTGCTGCTAGAAGTTGTTTGTGGGAGGCGGCCGATTGAGGCAAAGGCATTGCCTGAGGAGTTAATCCTAGTGGATTGGGTATGGGATAAATGGAATGACGGTGTCATTCTTGAAGTGGTTGACTCGAGATTAAATGGCGAGTATGATGAGATGGAGGCCATAATGGTGCTTAAATTAGGACTCATGTGTTCAAATAATACACCATCTAAGAGACCTAGCACGAGGCTAGTGGTGAGATACTTGGAAGGGGAGGTGACACTCCCAGAGACGCTGGCAGCTCCCGGTGAATATGATGGAAAGAAGGGTGGTACTAGCGGTATGGAGTTAGACGACTTCATAGATTCCTATCCGTCTTCGTCTTATTTTGAGAAAGTAAGTACATGGTCATCAGCTTATGACGGTGAAGGCGATATTGATATTGAAGCTAATTCAGTAACGCCATTAACGGATTCTGGAAGAGAGGACAACAGATAGCAATGCAAAATGGAGGGACTATTCTACTTGCCCTCCCAAACTCCCTCCATATTTTAGTAGTACTTCTTTTTATGGTTTGATTTTTGACTTAGATGTAAATAATGGCTATTGAAAAGAAAATGATATTAGTATCAACCATTTCTATGGTTTTGAGAATATTGGTGTTAGTAGGATGTGAATATATTTTTGTAATCAAGGCAACTTTGAATCTTGATTAAGCTTTGTCCATTTCAGAAGAATTCTGACTTCATTTGGTTCCTTTTCTATTTCTCTAATGTTCTTATTCTCAATCCATCACTTTTATGGCTATTGAGCAAAATACCCTTCGGGTGGCTCAGTGGTTTGAGCTTGAGACCTCCAACAAAGTTCGAAACCTCTTGCCAGCGAAAGAAAGGGGTTTGCCTTCTTGGTCGAGCTAGTCGCGGGTTATCTCTCCTATGTGATTTGCGAGCTTTTGCATAGGAGCGGAGGTTTTAACCTGTGCACACCTAAAGGATAGCAGCTGTGAGTTTTCCTTGTCATAAAAAAAATGGCTATTGAGGAAAATAAGTTGTAATAATAATAACCAAAATGCAAAGACAAGGCATAATACATAAATAAACACTAAACGTGGCTTCACCGTATTCCAACTTCGAGAGAGAACATCTAGACACTTCAACATGGTCTCATTTAACATGTAAGAGGTACTCCAATTCGTCCCTATTGTGTCTCATATACACTCGATGCTGACATGACACATAAATTTTACATGTGTTTAGACGATTATTTTGTAACTTGAAGTGTTCAACTGACACAATGAAAGAAAAAATTTAAGGTGTTAAGATGTGAATAGTGTAGAAGCTCTCTTGCACTATAGTTTTGCCATTTATTCTCCCTTCTGTCTTTTCAAGACCTTCATTATTATATTCATAAAGAAGAAAATAAAAGAATAAAAGCTATGTCAATAATGGCATTTTATGACAGTTTCTACCAGCTAATTATTATTGTACAGAATCAGATTTTTATATGTCCAAAAAAAATAAAACACTTTCTTCATTATTGTCAAATCTCCAAATAAATATCTTGCTAATGTTGGAGTGCAAATAAAGTTTCATATCGAAAGTTGATATTAAAAATAAATTACACACTAAGGTACGATACTCTTGAATGATACGAGACATGTTGGATAAAAAAATTGCACCGGCTACTTAGCTCAAGACAGACAATATTACATCAGATTAAAATTATATTTAGATTGATTTTGCCCTAATATTAATTATCTATTTGACCAAAGGCTTATATAATCTCCAACAAATATCTTTATGTTTTCTCAAATTAATGAGTTCTTTTCTTTCATTCGAAGTCTGATAATTGCATTAAAAATCGTATATTGTAAGGCTCATATTTTTTCTTTTCTGAGGACTCGAAGTTGAAATCTCTTAACCATGTTGGTAAATGAAGGGCAAAGGCAAATATCATGCAGTAGAACATAATTAGGACTTGCTTTTGTAGGAGTAACAAATAATAAAGTGGGGGAAAGGGTGTTATAATGTCTGAGTTCGTTTAAATTTGAACGGATTAAAAGGAATTGAGTTAATAAAATAGGCGGATCTATTAAGTTATGGGAATTGAGTTGAGTCAAGATGACCTGAACAATGGGTCAATGCTATTATATACGGAAGCGAACTCAGAATTTGAAAATTTTGGGTGCACTAATATAACCTCAGTTCAAATATGAGGTCTAAGATGAACTTAAAAAAGAAATAGTGAAATAAACACTCTATCTGGATTCAACCTTAGGTCTCACGCGTGGATTCTCTAACTTGTACCATAACATAATGACACTAATATGCTTTTCATGGGTGCAGTGTTAATTATATTCTAAATCCGTAAGTTTCTGTAGATAGATATACATATATATACATGATTTTTTTTTTGAAGTTAACGGGTGTGCGTGCATCCCACCTAGAGAGGTAGGTCTGTCTCTGATTATATATAACATATCAAATAATAAAAGTATTATTAATTAATTTTGATAGGAATTTTTATGAGTAGATTTGAGCTATAGTTTTAGCTAAATTAATTTAACTTTAGATGGACTTATTCCGATTAAAATAAATTAAACTAATAAATAAACAAACATTAATCTACCTAAATTTAAATGGGTTGACCCGGCTAGATTGCAGTCCCGGCCCATGAAAAATTTATCCTTTTTGCAGGCCTTCTTAATTTTAGCTTCAAAGTGAAAAGGGCTTATTTAATCAAATACTCCCTTTTTATCCTACTATTTAGATTTTGGCTATAATTTTAAAAGTTAGTGCTATATAATATTGTCCTTGAGATTAATAAAATATTAGGCTGTCGTCTAACATTTACAAAATATAAGATAACGGTCTTAACTTTTTTTCGTAAAAATTTAGTTTGTTCAAAAAAATGATCTAAAAAATCTATAATTTGCTAGAAAAATAACGCACGATTTTTATCAATGAAATTTTCAATCTAGGCCAACACAAGTGTACGAGTGGATTTGGTTCAAGATGCCTTGCAATAAAACATGAGTTTATTTACTAAAACGTTGTGCTAAAAAAAAAAGAGAAAATATATGAGGTTGATTAAGATGCTATTGAATGAGATTGAATAACGTAAAAAAAAATTACCGGATCAAGTATAGTTTAACCATTTTTATCAGGCTAAAACATTTAGCATATCATATCTAAATATTTTTACATAAATCAGGCATTAAATCAGATATAAATTTAAAATTTGGACAATATGAGTTTCACCTTCCATCGATATAAATCTTTGTTTAATAAGAAGCAAAATTAAGCCCTTGTCGAGGAGACAGCTGAGTTTAAGCTAGTTTCAACTTAATTTATCATAAAATCAACAATTTCTTTTGATATCACGTTCTCTCAACTATAAATTACTTATATATTTAATAAATTCTTAATATAATAAATCTAAGCTAAACTAGCTAAATTCGTAAATGCTCATGCAATATTTTAAATCTACCGCTATAACGCCAACAAAAAAAAAAGGAAAAAAATATATTAGTTGGCTAAATTGCCATTTGGAGTTTCAAGAATTTCTCTTTTCCCCCTCGAGATCTATAATTGTAGGAATAAGTGCAAAATTACTTCATTAATCTCAAAGCATAATTGCACTTTACACACTAAAAAGCTCCTTTATTAAGGAGAACCCACCAATTAATATTAAAAAATTAAAAGTTAAGAGGTGTCATTAGAAAATTAATCACTTTTTCTTAGTGGATGAGATTTTAAGGAATCTATTTTTCGTAACTTTTTCACATGGCAAAGTGGAAAATTAGCTACTAAACCATTTTCAAATCCTCCATTAACCAATTAGATAAAAGAAATTAGTGAAAGTAAAGTAGACACAATCATGATACATTATTCTGTAAAGATAAACCAATAAAGATTATATTTAATTCACATAACTTATAAGAACAAAATATATCGTCCATACAAAATTATCTATTGTGGATTTTAATATTAATTATTTAAAATTATTTATTAATATAGAAGATTAAAATAAATCTATTATTTTTTCCTCAATTTTATCCTTAATTTGGAATAAAAATTTAAGTTACGATATACACCACCATTATCAATGAATTTTTAATTCATGATAGCATGTCAATTAACATAAAGGGTTCTCTATACTTTTAATCTCTCAATTATTAATAAATTATAATTTTAATCCCGATGATATATGATTAAAAATATGCTATTCTAATCCCTTTGCTTGTAAATATTAATAACTTTTCATAATTATAAATTGTTCCACTATATAAAATTGCACATATTTTAGGCTAGCATGTAGTATTACTACATATTTAAGTATACTATAATTCTTAAAATAGTTTAAATATAATATATATTTCTTATTAAAGAAAAAGAACACATTTTTAACTAATTAAACATTAATTAGATGTGCATATACCCATGTAACGCAAAAATCAAAAAGAACAATTTATCTTATAAAAAATTTATATCAATGTATAAAATTTAAACTTCGAAATTATAAATAATAATAATAATACTTTTTCTCTAGAAAAGTGGAACATGGAGAAACTGGTCATCGAGTACATCCCTTTTAACTTCTTCCACTTCTTCTAAATTACATTTGCAGTTATATTTTTTCTTCCAAAATAAAAACTTTGCTTTAAATTTTTTTCTCACTTTGTTCAAAATCAAAATATTCAGAAGAATATGAGAACTAATTTACATCTCTTGCTCTTCCTCTGTTTGTCCTGTTATCTATCTATCTCAAGTAATAATTCTCTTCCCTATATATATATATATATTTCGTGTTTATTAAGTCGTGATAGGGAGCCTTAGAGCAATGATATAGTTATTTCCATGTAGTTCGAGTCTAGTAAAGGCATGTGATCTAGGTAGCTGTGTAATCAGCTACTGATGCTTGTGTCAGGGTAGACTGTCTAGATCACTGGTCCTTCGTTGGACCTAGTGTAAATACAGAATGCTTCGTGCACTGAATCATTGTTTTTTTTTTTGGTCATAGATCAATATGGAAAACTAATTGGTATTACCTCAATTCTATTCATCTTAGATTGTTAAATTGCTTAGAATTATGCCTAATCCATAAAATTTGCATGTGTTTGTTAAATCGCGAAGGGAAGCCTTGGAGCAATAGTATAATTGTCTTTGTGTGATTCGATCTGTCGAATCAACCACTTATTTTATACAGGGTATAAGGAGTGGAGTAAGGCTACACCGACGCAATTGTCTACTTATGCTTGTGTCAGAGTAGGCTGCCTAGATTACAGGCCCTTTCCTTGGATCTTGCGTAAATGCAGAATGCTTTGTGTATCGAGTTGACTCTCTTGGTACAAATTGTCTAATGTTGTTATGATATGTGCAGATGGAACTGAATTGATAATAGTGAACAATTGCAAAGAAAGTATATGGCCAGGAATTCTTGGCACAGCAGGGCATGAAACACCAAACAATGGTGGATTTCATCTCAACATTGGTCAACAAGTTGTAATTCAACTTCCTAACTTATGGTCAGGAAGAATATGGGGTAGACAAGGTTGTTGTTTCGACGTAAATGGTAAAGGATCTTGTCAAACAGGGGATTGCTCCGGCCTACTGAATTGTTCAGGGGCCGGAGGAATCCCCCCTGCAACGCTCGTGGAAATGACATTAGGAACTTCAAACAATCCAAAACATTACTATGATGTAAGTTTAGTTGATGGATTCAATATTCCTGTTTCAATGATACCAATTAGCGGTAGCATTGGCTGCGGTGTTGCGGCTTGTGAAGCTGATTTGAATCAATCTTGTCCAGAATACTTAGCTCTTAAGTGTCAAGGCAAAATTGTGGGATGTAAAAGTGCTTGTTTAGCTACTAATTCACCAAAGTACTGTTGCACAGGGGAATTTGCTAGTAAAAACACTTGCAAACCAACCGCGTTTTCGCAGTTTTTTAAGACTATTTGCCCTAGGGCTTATAGCTATGCATTTGATGAATCTACTGGACTTAAGAGTTGTAAGGCGTCGCGGTATCTCATTACCTTTTGCCCTCCTACTTAATAGTACGAGCATTTCTAGTGTCGTGCTAAGAAAATGGACCTTCTACGTAAGTAAGTAACACGTATGTTCATGTGTTAACTCAATGTATGCAACTTTTTTTTGTCCATTTTTCTTACTAGTCTTTTGTATTGATATGTCTATTAATGAACAAACTATTTCTATCAAACTACTAGACTTAAGAGTTGTAAGGCGCTGCGGTATCTCATTACCTTTTGCCCTCGTACTTAATCGTACGAGCATTTCTATTGTTGTGTTAAGAAAATGGACCTTGGACGTAAGTAAGTAACATGTATGTTCATGTGTTAACTCAATGTATGCAACTTTTTTTTGTCCATTTTTCTTACTAGTTTGTGTATTGATATGTCTATTGATGAACAAACTATTTCTATCAAACGACTAGACTTAAGAGTTGCAAGGTGCCGCGGTATCTTATTACCTTTTGCCCTTGTATTTAATTGTATGAGCATTTCTAGTGTCGTGTTAAGAAAATGGGCCTTGGACGTGAGTAAGTAAATGTATGTTCATGTGTTAATTCAATGTATGCAACTTTTCTTGCATTCTTCTTACAAGTCCTTGTATTGATCTTGTCTATTTATGAACAAACTATTAAAGAGTTGTTAATAGTACTAGCAGTTCTTCAATCGCATTAAGAAAATGGACCTTGGACATAAATAATATGTATGTTGAAGTGTTAATTCAAATTGTGTGCAACTTTTTTTTTCTTTCCATTTTAGTTATAAGTCTTTCTCGAAAATGTTTTCCAAATCAATTAATTTTCGTCAAAATTTAGGAAAATGATTTCCCTTAAAAAATTAAGAAAAACATTTTCCAAAACTTTTCTCCAACTTCAAATTATATTTTCTTTGGCAAAAAAATTAATTTTAAAATATTTTCAATTTCAAAATATATATTTTTCACCGGATCCCTGACCCCCTCCCACCCACCCACCCACCCACCCACCACTGGCCAGCCCCCCATCCACCACCCCACCCAAAACAATTTAAGTTCGTTTTTAAAAATATTTTTATTTAAAAATTCCTACCTACCTACCTCCCCCCGCCAGGCCCCCCCCCCCCCTTACCCACCTCTCTAGCAGCCCCCCTCCCCTCCCAAAAAGAAATATTAATTTTATTTTTAAAAATATTTTTAACTTCAAAATTTTATTTTTTCACCTAACCTCTACCCCCTCCCCCGCCAGCCCCCCACCCCACCCCACCCCTAAAAAAATTGTTTCTAAAAAAAGTTTAATTTAATAAATTATTTTCTACTCTAGTAAAAATAAAAGATGTTTCTCACAAAACATTTTCATTCATAAATCGAGCACTAAAAATCATTTCTAGAAAATATTTTCTACTCACCAACCAAACATGAGAAAATAAGTCCAAAATCTACTTATTTTCCAAGAAAACATTTTTCTTCATACCAAACACACCCTTGATCTCTTATTTTTTTTATGTACAAACTATTTCTATCAAACTACTATACTTAAAAAGAAGTGTTAATAATACGCTCATTTCTATTATCGTGTTAAAAAAAAATGGACCTTAGACATAATCACTATCAAATTCAATGTATGCACACAAAAAAATCACTATTACTATCAAATTAACACTTCAACGCACATGTACATGATCGCAATGTATGCTCAATTGTTAATTCGATGAACTATTTTTGTTGTTACACATACCAAAATTTTCACTAAATATTTTTCAATCAGAAAATAGTGACTAAAGCAAAATAAAAAAAAAGGAATCAAGCAGTTGAATATAATTTTTTAAAGACTAATCTTAGTATTAAATAACTACGTAAAATAGCAAGAGTTAAATTTAGAGTTTTTCAAAACATCATTAACATTATTAATAAAATTAATTTAATAAAATATATAGAGGTCAAGTAATATAAAACGTCGGAATACTTCACTTTGAAACTAAGGTTAGATTTCCCAAATTCAAAGTTTTTCCTAAATGGACATAGCCAGGCAACTAGCAGCTGGTAATTTTTACAAGAAAGTACTAATTTTAATTAGTGATACTTAAGTGTGATTTTGATATTCCAAAGTACAATGTTAATCTTCATGTAAAAGTTTAATTAGGTACAACTATTTATTTAACTACTAGTCTACTATGCATCAAGCAGCCGGTCAACCATTTTTTACAAATTCTTATTTTATTTATTTATTTTGCATCTTGAAACAAATTAGAACAATAAATACTAAATATAAGGTATACTTTACTAATTTATCCTAATCTATTAAATATTTCTCGAGATTTGGACACGACGTGATTTTTAGTGTAAGGTCACTATTAAAAAATCACTATTTTTACGGATTAAAAAATGATTAGTGTTATTTTTACCTATATTTTAATTGAATTGGTGAAAAAAGAAAAAATAATAATGTTTTCATATGAAAAAATTAGAAAGTTTTTCGGTATTTCAATACAAATCTATTTTCCAATTTGTGTTTTTTCAGTAACCTAACTCGTTTGAAAGATCAAATTTAGTCGCCTAAAATAGAACAAAGCATTTTTGGATTGAGATTAAGATAAATTTAAAAATATTTATAGATTCAAAATTCTAGAATAACACTTTTAAGTATTAGTAATTAAATTCTAAAATTGATATATTAATATAACAAAATTATTAAATTCTTTCAAACTCGCAGCTTTGCCGCTAATCAAGACACTTGGACCCATCCTTTAAAATAAAAAAAGAAAAAATGAGTGAAGATTAAATAGTTGGTAGAGTTAAGTAACCAATCTTTGCATTTAAACGTGTCGTAAAGTCTAAACATCCCATGAAAATATATTACTCTATGTTTCAATTTGTGTTACATTTTTCATTTTTCGTGAGTCAAATAGTTTAAGTTTGATTAGAAATTTATGTTGAAATTTTCAATTTTTTCGAAATGAAATTTATCTACTCCTTTGTAAGCTACGTAAAAAGTATTATAAATCACAATATTTGATAATTTTAAATATTTAAAAGATCTACGAAAAATTTACGATCAATGATAAACTCGTTTAAATCTCGAGATTCGAAATGTGCCATTTTAAAATGAAAGGAATGGAGTATAAAAATTAAGCATATATAGATCTTATAATATAAATAAGTCTCCCATGCATCAAATATTAGTTGTGAAACAAATAAACAACCTCAATTCTCTCATAACACCGCACTAAAAAAAAACATTACACTATACAAAAACACTTAGAAAAAAAAACACAAAAATTCCAATGGATTCTATTGTTTCTGAGCTTGAAGGAGTTCTTTTGAAAAACCCTAATCCCTTTTGTTACTTCATGTTATTAGCTTTCGAGGCATCGAGTGTAATTCGATTTGCTTTTTTACTAATGTTATGGCCAATAATTCGATTCCTCGAATTTTTAGGGAGAGTGGATTACGGATTAAAACTTACTATTTTCGTAGCCACGATGGGGGTAAAAATATCCGAAATTGAATCAGTGTCTAGAGCTGTTTTACCTAAGTTTTATTTTGATGATATTAATATGGAAGCATGGAGGATATTTAGTTTGTATGATAAAAAAGTTGTGGTGACTAAAATTCCAAAGATTATGGTTGAGAGATTTGTGAAAGTGCATTTAAGATGTGATGAAGTTGTTGGTAGTGAACTTGTTAGTAAATATGGATTTGCAATTGGATTAATTAAGGATGATTTTGACAAGATTAAAGATGGGATTATTGAATTATTTGGTGATAAACAACCAAGTTTAGGTCTTGGTAGACCAAAATGTGGTTCTTCTTTCCTTTCTTTGTGCAAGGTAAGTACACACAAAACTATAATTTTTTTTTATTTTCCTAGTCTTACATCTCTATAACTACCTTATGTTATTTGTTTTGCTTCGGTTATCTTATTATTTGGTTGTTGTTTATACTTGAATCAAATGACTTTGCGTATACATTGAAGTTAAACTCGTAAATATATGATAAAGGATTTAATTATTATTAATAAGCGGCTAATTAATTAGAAGCAGTTAACCGTTCGTCGATATGTCTGTTTCTAGCGAAAGATAAATTACTATGTACATATTGAAGTTAAACTCATAAATATATACAAAAGAATTTAACTATTATTAACGAGCTGCTAAGAAGCAGTGAGTTGTTTGTTGACATGTCTGTTTCTAGCTAAGGGTATTTCTGAAAATTTTATATTCCAATTTAGTTATTTTACTTTTCTTTTTAATCTATTGTATAAAATTTCTAACGGTCATTCTTCCAACTGCACTTTTTAAATTTTATTTATGTATCACGTAAATTTTAAAAAATGATAGTAAGAAAATCTATTAATTGAATTTATTAGCACTAACAAATGGAGATAATTTTTATACTATATATATATCATATTACTTACACTTGTTGCAAACTCGCAACTAAATTTGCTTAATTTTCCAAGAGTATAAATGTATTAATAAAATATCTTTTGGCTGAACTAGTTATGTTAAAAATTTTCTATTCATACGATATTTGTAATTTAAACTTTAAGTCCATCGATACATTTTAACCTGATATATATATGTAAAACGTAATCTATCATATTTTCTAAGTGACTACTTATATTTCCAATGATCTCATAGTGCATGTAATTTTTAATTTTTTTTTTACCTTATAGAAGTTATTAACTAATGTTTAAAATGTTATATGGAACAGGAACAATTACAACCACCATTCTTAAGAAGCAAAAATCAAAACCAACAAATTATTATCAATCCATTACCAGTAATTTTCCATGATGGTAGACTTGTTATTCGACCAACACCATTTTTAGCCCTAATAATACTTTTATGGATTCCACTAGGTATTATTATAGCTACAATAAGAATTATAATTGGCTTAATATTTCCAATATGGTCAATTCCCTATTTAACACCTTTATTTGGTGGCAAAGTCATAGTCAAAGGAAATCCACCGTCATCATCAGCTATCACGGTAACCAATTCAGGCGTACTGTTCGTATGCACTCACCGCACCCTTATGGACCCCGTCGTCTTATCGATCGTACTCCAGCGTAAGATTCCCGTTATGACTTACTCAGTCTCTCGATTGACCGAGGTCTTGTCCCCGATACCGACTGTACGTTTGACGAGAGTTCGAAATGTGGACGCATGGAAAATCAAATGTCATCTCGAAAAAGGAGATTTGATTATGTGTCCAGAAGGGACAACATGTAGGGAACCGTTTTTATTGAGGTTCAGTGCACTTTTTGCAGAACTAACTAACAGTATTGTTCCCGTGGCCCTGAATTATAAAGTAGGGTTTTTTCATGGAACAACAGCTAGGGGATGGAAAGCTATGGATCCAATATTTTTCTTGATGAATCCTAAACCAATTTATGAGGTGACATTCTTGAATAAATTACCAGAAGATGCCACGTGTTCATCTGGGAAAAGTCCACATGATGTTGCAAATTATGTTCAAAGAATTTTGGGTGAAACATTAGGATTTGAGTGTACAAATTTTACAAGAAAAGATAAGTATAAAATTCTTGCTGGTAATGATGGAATTGAATTAACAAAAAATACTAGCACTAATTATGGGATTAAGAAGTTGATTAACTTCTTCATAAATGTGGTAGGCACAAGAAATAAGATGATTATGAGGTACTTTATTTAGGTTTATTATGTTTTTTTTTTTTGTTGTACAAATTGAAGGAGAGGTACTTTGCATTTTTTTTATGTTCTTTTAATTTATTTTTTTTAAGGAAATGTTGAATGAAATATTGGATTATAATTGCCTTATATATGACTAGGGTGTGTAATTTTATTTATTTTTACTATTTTCAACCAGAGATATCTTGTTTTTTTTTTTTTTTGATCAATTGATGCTGTTATTTTCATTAACTGTTTTTTTATTTTTCTATTTAATTGTATGAATAAAATTATTGATATTGATAATAAGTATTTTATATATTTTGAGATAAAATATTGATATTAAATTATTCTGATAATAAAATAATTAAAATACTCTTAAGTTATTTGTTACAACAAGTATCTTAAGGAATAGAACGAATAACAAATTAATATTTTGAGAATTAAATTAAAATATATATTAGAAGCAAATTAATAAGAAAGTTTTAATCGAATTAAAAATGTTTTTTGAAACTATCTAACAAAATGACCCATAAAAATATAATTTTTTTTAAAGTAAAATATTACAAAATCTCTAAGTCAAAGAAATAAATACGGTATATATAGATTTGGGTAATTATGTCGGAATCGGACCCTTTTGCACGCAAAAACGGTGTCGTTTCATATGCCAAACCCGAAATTCATAAACCATTTTTTTTTTCAATTTGATGAACATTTTAGCTTTGGCGTTCGAGTCCAGTTTCTGGATCTTTCTAGAGTCGACTCGTTCGCTCAAAATCAATCAAATTTGATAAATTTTGTATTGTGTTTTGATCAATCGCCATTAATCAAAGCCTGTAAGTGTTTGATCTTCGCTGTAAATTTCTAAAATTTTTGTTCATTTTGTGTATGTTATGATTTATTTCGATGCACCGACAATTTTGTTATCTTGTTGAATTTACTTTTGGATGTGCATTGGTTCTGCTGGTATAATTTTTTGAGTTGTTAAAGTTTAGTTTGTTTGATGATTTTTCTCTTTCAGATGATGTAATCTGAGTGAAGTTTCAATTTTCCAGCTGGTTATTGATGAATTTGGGGTTTTAGGTGGAGTTATATTTTGATTTTTAGTTGTACAGACTGTAATTAACATTAAACATGTTAAAATTGATGCTCGGGGACTCTTAAAAAAGCTTACTTTTTTGGTAATTGTGGGAAGTAAAGGGGTTTTAACTTGTTTCTGATTTTTATACATTATGATTACAATGGGTTCTTATATTGTATTGACGAAAAAAGGAGACTTTTCTGCTAAAGAGAATCTCTAGCTGCCAATTATTAGTCATCTAGTCTCTTAGTATGCAATTCTTTGTTTAGTGGAACCCTTAGGGTGTGGTTTGGTGATGAATGAAGTGGGTTAAGAGTCATGAGATCTAACGTTCAAATATTAGTAGAGGCGAAATGCTAGGTGATTGGTTTCTATCTGGTCTATTTGTTGCTGGTAGGAGGCGATATGTATCCTTAGTTGAGGTGAGTGCAAGTTTGAAAACACAGTTATACTGAAAAGAAACGTATTTTAGTGTGATGCTAATACTGCCTGGTTTACTTGGTCCCTCGTTCTTTATAACATTTGACTTAAGCCAATGTGAATGTCCTTGCTGCTGCTATCGTCAGCTTTCATTTACTCCATTGTAGACCTGGAGGTATTTAATGTGCTCGAGCTTCGCTTGTGTTGGAAAATGCATTAGCATGGCTCTGTTGTTAGATGATGGATGTAAGGGAGGATAGAAGACAATGTTGTTCAGTTAGTCAGTTAGGGGTGTTGTCAATTAGGGAATATGTGTATACATGCAATAAATCTGTGTTAATGTACATACGCTACTCCTCTAACATGAAGGAACACATTCCCTCCTTTTCATACTGTGTGAAGGTATTTGACTGACGTGATAGTTAAGATGAGTATGTACAGTATATAACTGGTGTACAAGAAGAGTAAAGCATGTAGAATACCAATTTTCTACACATATACTTGTCCCCTGCTCTATTTTATGTGATACTTTTCTTTTTAGTCTGTACCAAAAAAGAAAATGTGACACCTTTCTTTTTTTTTTAGAACAATTTACTCTTAGCATCCCCATTTCACCCTTAGATACATAAACGAAGACGTTCTCTCTCTTCTTAGTATTTTTCGTCCTAATTCCATACTCTGTTCTTTTATTGTGAATTGCGCTATTAATCTTGAGAAAATAGCCAAATGCTCCTCAATCTATTAGCCAATTTTCAATTACACTCTTAAACTTCACAGGAGTACAATTATCCCCCTGAACCTTTTATACCCTCAAACTCTGATCAGTCCAAGAAGGTGAATACACCTCTTGGAAGTCCGTAAGGGTTGATGGAGAAGTCTAAAATAGCTAAAGTTGAATTAAATACTTCATATGCCCAGTTTCTAGTTGGAGATTGTATAATTAATTTATTTTTTCAATTTTTCAATTATTATTTTTCCTTTTCTGATATCACAAAATCATCATACTCATTTCTTGATTTCTTCAAGCTTTTCTCAAAGTCTTTCAAAGGTGGTTCTCTAAATTTCATTATCGTTGATCTATTCCCACACAAGTTCGATGAAACTCAGAAAAACAGCGATGAATATGTTGAAATGGGCTGTCGGAATGTTGAATTTGAAGCAATTGAAGGGCCCAGTAAGAAGCAAAATTGAGGAGTAGCTTCTGCATTTTTCTCTGGCTTTTCGATGTGGGGAATTGGAGGTTTGACGAAATTTAAGAAGGGGCCAATATTTGGGGGGAAGTTTTGGGAGATGTTCAATGTTTCTAGGAGTAGAAATAAAAGGAACTTTGTGAACCATTTGAGCTGTAAACTTTGAGAGATCTATTTATGGAATCGTATAGCCTAATTCAGCCATGAAGATATTACAATATGCAAATTTTTGCCATTTTCCGCTACTGTTGTGTGATAAAAGTAACTGGCGGCACTTCAAGAATTTCAAGAGATCAAATGTAAAAGAAAGAAAGATATATCAAATGAATATACTCTACATCAATGGTCGCTCCGACAAGCGAGGAAGAAATCGAATAAAGAAGAAAACAAAGAAACAAGGAAAAAGAAAAATAAAATAAAAAATGAATACACAGTGCAAAGGTTATGAATTTTTAGAGAGATAATTATTCTACTTTAAAGTAGTTCAGCGGGTTAATAGGACTCCCGTGATGTAAAGGTGTGTAGTTGGTAATAGGCTAATAGGTTAGGTGGGGTGAGGAGGCAGGGCATTTGGCTATTCTCATTGATCTTCATTTATGACAGTTTGCTTTAGTGTTGTCTTCTGAAACAAAGTGTAGTGGGTTAATATTTGTACTGGACAAGTTCCTCACTTTGTATTCTCTGGATTTTCAGTTAATTCAAGCTCTTCAGTGGGATTTGGTTGCTGGACCTTGTATCCTGTACAACTCCAAACATGAGTTTTGTTTTCCGAGGCGCTAGAGCAGATATAGAACCTGGTTTTCCAGGATTGATCCCTGAGCGCCGTGCAGTGGTAGTCTCCTACATCTCCTTCTAGTGATTGTTACGTTTGTTATCTGTTCTACTCATCTTATGTTCCCTTACTTTTTTTCTTTTTCCATATTCAGCGAGTCCATGCTGGCCGTCCAGTTAATACTAACTCACTAGCTTTTCTTGTCACAGGTACCTCTAGCTTGCATCAATTTGTTCTATTATTTTTTTGTATTGTCACATTTGTTTGATTTACCTAGATCTTTCAATATAACCACTTTGTTGTGACAGTGCTCTTGCTGTTCATGATTCTGAATTCTCATCAAATGTCACCAAACTTTCTGGTTAGTGGTCTCTTAAAGAGTGATATCAGAGCATGTGTGATTGAATTAATCTGGCACTTATTTTATTTATATGGAACTTTATGTGTTTTGGCTTAAATCTACCTTGCAGCTGTGGTTGGTGCTTGGTGTCTTCTTCATGGCAACAACCCTAAGGATGTATGCAACGTGTCAGCAGCTTCAAGCCCAAGCACAAGCTCACGCTGTTGCTGCAAGTGGTGGCCTTCTTGGTCCTACAGAGTTGCGGCTGCATATGCCCCCATCAATAGCACTTGCAACCAGAGGACGGTTGCGAGGCCTCAGACTACAGCTTGCACTTCTTGATAGAGAGTTTGATGACTTAGGTGACAACGCATGCATCTCTGATCTTGAGCATTTTCTGGCCTTTTGAAAATCCAGGAACCGTAACTTATCTTGAAATGATCTTAAAAGGCGTGGGAAGTTTATTGATATTTTTTGGTACTAGCAGATTATGAAACGTTGAGGGCACTGGATTCTGATGATGCTCCTACAACCCCATCAATGACTGAGGAAGAGATAAATGCCCTTCCTGTTCACAAGTATAAGGTTTCTGGACCACAAAGGTCTGTGATGTTGACTTCATTTCTACTTTGCTTCCGCACCCTTATGAGTTCTCAGCTTTTGATATATCAATTTGACTCCTAAATCAGTTTATGTCTTCTTCCTCTCTTCTTTGTTAATTTCCATCTGTATCAGTTTTTAAAGATTACCGTACTATGGTGTCAACTTGGATGATTTTTCAGGTTGCTGGTGTACTTTGATTTGGTCATATGCATGCTGGAATTTCATTAACTACATAATTTTATACTATACGCAATCCTAATGTAGAATTTCTGCACAGTGAGCTATGTTATTGAGTGCTGATGTTCTTTCATTTTTCATTTTCTTTCTCCGTAGTGGAAGTTTAGGAATTTTATATCTCAATTATCTGATGAAGTTGAGGACAATATTATCTGTATGTCAGTTCTGTTGCTTTTTTTGTGATGGGGATTCCCTTCCTCGTAATATGGTTATCGATAACCTTGTTATAGATCAGTATATATCTGTTAGCACTATGCCATGTCTCTCCTTTAGTAATATCTTGGATTTTCTTGATCCTGATGACTGCTCTTCTTGGCAGTGCTGGTACATCAACACACCCAACATCTTCTTCAGGGTCCACTGAGGTACCTCGTTTTCTAGCCCTTTCTCGAAGCTTGTAAAAGAGATGCCTACCCAATTGATTATCTTTTGGAGTTGTTATTGACTTGTCGCATTCTAGTGTCCTTTTCATTTGCACAATTGATTTGCAGGAACAGTGTTTGCATGACTTATCTATACGACAGAATGTGATGATGTGTCCTATTTTTACTACTACTTCCATTTCATTTTATGTGGGGATGTTTGACTTGCACGGAGTTTATGGTCTTAAATATGCCTTGGACGTTGTTTTGGTTATAAAAGCTTGTCATTGAGGGTAAAATGGGATGTATCAAACTATATTTCCAAGTATAGAAATTTTACGTTCTTTTCGCAAGAGACTTACAGACTAAAAAGGAAAGAGTGAGTGCCACATAAAATGGAATTTAGGGAGAATGACCTTTTGGATAAATTCCAGGTGTCTTTACCATAATGTACATTTCGATGACAAACTGATCCTTATCCAGTGACACCAAAGTGTGTGCGCAAAATTAAACTCTAATATTAAAGAAGTGTTTCACCTGCATTCAACTGAACCATTGAGCTCATTTCATGTTTAAGAGTAGATGCTTCTCCCATGCTCCTTACATGCGCTGACCTAAGCCGTGTCCCTGAACTGGCCAATTCTGATGTTTCCTGTTTCTTTCGCGGTGTCTTTCTCCTCCTCATACTGAAACTAGTCTTTCTAAAAGGCACCTTCTCCAGAGATGTTAGAGAAGTATAATAAGAACCTTGTTGAAGAAGCTCTATGAGAACTGTTTTCACTTGCTTTATATTCTGACGTTCTTCTCCTCAACTCAACCATAAACCAAAAATGTCAAAAGATTGGAGGGCAAATCTTTCTATGGCTATCAAGCGTATAGCAATGAATCTCTTTCTTCATCCAGAGGATGAAAAGATAGCTAAAGAAGGAAGAATAGGAGTAAATTTGAAGGGGGAGATATAAGCTTCTTAAATACAACAAAAGATAAATTACCTTGCCGCATTGGCATCCTTCATTGTTGATGAAGTAAAAATCAAGTCATGTCAGTGATTTGGATTATCTGTGCTAGACTCATTTATTATTTGCCTAATGTAGTCTTGAAAACTAGTTTTTTTTCACAAGAAGAGTAAGGAATTTATAATTGTATTTCAAGCAGAAGAAGCAAGAACCTGCAAATGCTGTAGGAGGTACAAAGAACTCAGATGACGAACTAACTTGCAGTGTCTGCTTGGAGCAAGTCAGTGATGGTGAACTCATTCGTAGCTTGCCTTGCTTACATCAGGTTAAGTATTTGATAGTTATGTTTATTCTCGTGGTAGTCTTCTATACATGCTAGTATATCCCACATTCTTTACCTTCATAAATTTACTTTTTGAGCACATTTCCGTAGATCAATAAGATTTTTGTTTTAATTTAATTAGTTAGTATCGACTATCATCTCAACTATTTGGTGAGCTTACTTCATTATTCAAGTGTATTAAGACAAGGAAATATCATGGTTTAGACGTTAGATAATCTTGCATAGAGAATATCATCTCTTTCCGTCTTTTTTGGGGTTGTAGGAAAGAAGGAATGGGATAGTCGTTGAGGATAAAAATTTGCCTAATTTTACCTTCTAGCAGCAAAGTTAGTAAAGCTCAGTATCAACCTTTGGACGTAATATCTCAGAGAAGTTACATACTTGTACAATTTGAATCTTTTGTTTTTGCAGTTCCATGCAAACTGTATTGACCCATGGCTACGGCAGCGGGGAACTTGCCCTGTCTGCAAATTTAGGGCTGGGTCCAGGTGGGATGAGAATGAACAAGGCGGAGAAGATGCTTATGATATGGTGTAGTTTCAGCTTCGATACACAGATACGTATATATATACACATCTATATAAACAAATATATGCACCGCAGAAGCCTGTATCGTCAAACGTCTGTTATGGCACTCTGTAATTGTGTAAACTAGCAGAAATATGTCACATTGGTAAATACTAGCTTAGTCTTATATCTTGTCAGGATACCGAGGCGAGATCCCTCATTCGAGGTACACACAGCCAATGAGCCTGAACAATCGTTTCGTCGAATGTGTCTGTTTGTTTCCTCCCATCATTGTGTTGTACTGGAAAATTATATCTGGAAATTTTAGCTGTCAAGAATGTTTCGACAAATGTGGTTACTTTTATCATCAAATTGATCCTTTTGTCTATCCTGGGGGAGGATACAAATTTGTTAGTTTCCCTTCGAGATCATTTCTTATGTATATGAGGCTCGAAGGGAAGTGACCAACATGGTTGGTGCATTGGGAGTGCTTTATCTTTAATCAGAGGTTTCGGCTTAGAGCCATGACAGTTGCAGATCCAGAATTTTGTAGTTATGAATGCTTAACTATTTCTAATTTGAAGTTGGTATTAAAACTGGGTGCTCAAATTACATATTCATACAAATTACTGGATTTTCTTTATAATGATGGTGTTAGCTCCAAAATGTAATGGGTGCTCAAGCACCATAAACATGAATGTGCATCCGTTACTCAGTCCTGGAAAAAATCATGTTGGTAGCGTCGCCCAGAATAGGACCTATAGAGCGCAATTCGAATTTAGTCGGAACTTTAATGTAGGCTCCGAATATCGGTGAGAAAACAAAAAAAAAAAGGTTCAAAGAGTATCAAGATGAACTAATGTGAATGAGTGTAAGCTTCGGAAATGATTGGTGTCTAATTTTATATCATTGAACTTAGTATTTTTAGTCATAACTTTAACGTATTCAACATATTTTAATTGGTTCAAATTTAATTCAATCCATCTATTTAACGCGTCTAATTTTATATCATTGAACTTTGGTATGAGTTGATGCACCACCTAACAATATTCTTCACAATATTTTCCGTTCAGATGCATGAATTTAGTCCTTTTCACGTTACTGGGGTATTACGTTGTTTCATCATTATGTTAAGACTCTAATCTATTAATTAAAAATTAGAAGTTTATCTGGAACATCTAATTAGTATCTTATCTAAAACAAAACATAGAATCAAGTTTTATATTAATATTAATCGTTAATCCAATAATGAACAAATATCAAATCAAACACATTATATGTGAAAGAGGAAATGTATGAACGTCTCAGTGTAGATGTATGAAATATCGCCTATAGATGGCTTTAAGAGAGGGAGAGGTAAATCGAATAAATATTAAGGAAATGTGATTTGACAAGACATGACGTAGTTCAAGTTTATCGAGAGCATTGCCTTAGTCGGGAGGTTATGGAGGATCAATGCATCGTGTTCGTATCCGTCCATATTAGTAATTATAGTATTGCTCTTATAGTTTCTCGTTTTTTGATTTTCATTATTATTTATCATGTTGTACTTTGATTATCATATTTTTTTGTTATAGTTATCTGATGTTTTTATTCTTATATGTTGTTTCTCATATTTGTGTTACTTTTTTTAAAAGAATTTTTTTTTCTGAGAATTTTTCAAAAACAGTCTTTCGATTTTCTAATGTTATTTTGTGGGATAATACAGAACCAATTTGATGAGGACTAAAATTTGACAAACAGTAACTAGATCACAACTCACAAGGACTAGAATTTAATTTTATCTATATTTGAAGGACAAATAGTTAAAATTACCAAATAAATAAAATTTGAGAAAAAAAAAGGACAATTTAGTTTCTAAATTAAGAAAGCTAAATAGACAAGCATATATATATAGGGCACTGCCTATGAATTTAATTTTCTGTTGCTGTCAATTTCCTCAGCGAGATTTCTGGGCTATCTTTTTAATGCAAAAAAATTTCAAAGATTTGATTTTTTTAACCATGTTTAGTTTCTCTCTAATTCAAATTTATATCGCGTAAGACTCGTTTAAATTAGTATGATATATAATTTCATGAAGTGTCGGAGTCTGAATTTTCGATAAGAGATTCAAATTTTGAAAAATATACATACGTACAAAGTAGCCAAAGGAGATTCGATATCTACCATATATACTTAAAAATTATTTTAATCATGTAAATATAATATAATTTTCCGCGAAAGAAGATTCGAATGAACTCCCTAATGTTAAGGTGGCTCCGCCACTGGTTCCATGAAGTTTAGTTTGAAGAGCGTAGTCAATAGAGCATACATGCAGATTTTACTTCTATCTCAAAAAATTATTTTATTTTTAGCTTGTATTAATTGTAAAGGTTTGGGATAGGTTTATTTTCATTTGATTAAAAAAAATATTATTAATATTGAAATTTTTACCTTTGAACATATGCTTAAAGTGTGAAACAATTTGCTCCACATATAGATAAGTACTTTTTTTTAATGAAATTGATATTGTTTATACATTACTCTATTCATAACTTTTAATTTTTGAATTAATTGTAGGCTCAAATATTACGGTTCTTTTTCAAATCCTGCTATAATCTACAATCTTATAAACATGAATTTCCTATAACTATAAGTGTTACCTCTGACAAAGAGTTAATAATTGTTTTGATAAATTGTGATTTTTTTTGTGAGGGTTGTGTCATTTTGAAGATTTGTGAATTTTGTAAAAAATTGTGATTTTTCTAATCAAGCACGATAAATACTTGTTCTTAATATCATTTGTCAGCTATAAATTGAGGGTTTCCTCTAACGTTTAAACTATGAATGTTTTAAGTTTTCTACTCTTCTTCTCGATCTTAAAAAACTCCAAGTGTGGTATATAGTCATTAAGTGAGTTCGAAATTTGAGGTACCACTAGTCTTCTTTGATATACACGTGAAAGAACATTTTTGACGTAATTATTAATTGGTCTTAAATATACACGTGCAACATACGTATTGAAAAACTATTACATATAAAAAAAAAAATGATTTGACATGACCTAAAATTATAGGGAAAATATTTTCGAAAATCAAACGTAGGTATCGATCAAAATTGAACATGACTAGGTGTGGCCTAGGAAAATCCAATTTAATTTCAACCTTGAGGACATACAAGTTGAGGACAAATACAAAGCTACAAGCTATGAAATATGGGGAAAAAAAATAAATTGATTTGACATACCAATATATATAATTGTCCTTTCAAAACATGAATGGAAGGTTGTGAAATCAAAAATAGGTCTCATAAGAATCCTAAGGTTATTATAGCTAGCCTTATATTTATTACTATATTTATTGTCGTCGTTGATTTTTTATCTGATGTTTGATATTTTCATTATAATTCAAGTAATTCAAATTCACATGTATAATATTTATTTTGTATAGCATTTTTATATCGAAGGCTCGCGATCGCGAGGTCTAATTAAAAAACATCCTCATTGCTATAATATAATAAAATATGGCATTGTTAGTAACATAGGGTTTAGTCCTAAGAAAATATATATGCATCATTATTAGTCAATTTGTGTTTCACCATGCAGGAAATAATATATATATATATATATATATATTCTCTCATAACTAATTACACTCGTTTCTTAATAACAAACCAAACATTATATATATTTTACACATGAATAACATATCTCCTAATTAATTGCCAAAACTTTATATAACTTACGTAAATTATAATATCGATATAACACACCTCAAAATCAATCACGAATCACGATAAAAAAGTGTTAATGCTAACCCTACATGAAACAAAGTAGTGTGGATATTTAGAGAACATAAGACATTCATAAGTTAGTTCAGTGTTTGAGTGTTTGGCATAGAAAGCAGAGAAATTCGAAATATAAATTTTTATTTAACACAAAACACCTTACTATCTTAGATAAAAAAAATTCGATATAATTTTAAATTAATAATGTCGCAAAGTAGGTGTCCCTACACCAAAGGAAAAAAATATAGAACTCCGTTTTTTCATTTCAAAAAACATATCACCTTTTATAATTAGAAGAATAATTCAATTATAAAATTCTTATTCTATCGTTAATAATCTAAGAATGTTTTATACCACATATTTTTAGTTTTTTTGCTTTTTATATTTGATATTAAATTAAACGATATCACTTAAAATTCGACAGATGGTGTAATAATAATTGAAGAATCCGTACGGAAACGAGAGGATATGTGAAGAGTTGGGCTTTGGCCCTCCCCACTACCCCGTGTTTCCCTCACCCCGCCCCCATCAATGTTTCTTTCTAACTTTTTTCGATTTCAATTTGATGAGTTCAATTTTTTCAAAAATAAAAAATATATAATTTTTATGATTTTAAGTTGAAAATACATAGGTTTTTTCGTCCTTGAACATGTTAAGTATAAAGTTTGAATTAAGATTAAAAGAAAGTAAGATAAATAAATAAAAATAAAGTGAAGTACTTAGTTTATTAGACTTATTTATTTTGATCATAAATTTTTGACGTAATACACAAATGTACTATTTTACTTGGTCTCATTACATATTTATGTTCTTTAACTTTGGATATGTATAGTTACACAGGTAAAATTGAATAAAGTTGAACAAGTAGATAACGAGTCCTATGTGACATAATACACGTGGATGTTATATAGGACTGAAATTGTCAGGATGTCACGTAGAATTATTGTGTCTATTGATTCAACTTTATTAAAGTTTAAGAGTCTATTATGCACGTCTAGCGTTGAAAGACATAAATGTGAGGTAAAATCAAATTTAAATATTTTTTAACTATTATCCTCTCGCCCTTCTCGATATATTATTCAAGTTTTAACTAATGATTTAATACGTTTCATAAAATGTTAGAGTATTAAAGTTTCACTACATTAATTAAAGACTGAATTGATAATCTTCTTAGTTTTTATAACTAAAAAATTAGATTTGAGATTCATGATTTCTTTTAACGCTATAAATATTTTTTTATGATAATTATATTAGATTTAAAATTCATTTCTTTTAACAAGTATTTCTATGATCCACTAATGCTCATGTAGTTGAGTAAAAATTTGAAGTTAGGTTGGAGCAATTGAGTTTTTGATAAAGACATTAGACTGTATTTGATTAGACTTGTGTTGACCTTGTTATTAGCTGGATTTACCTAGAATTATAACGATATATTTAATATAACTTCATAATAATCCATTTTAATACACTCAATATACTAACAACTATTGGATACAATTTCTAATAAGAAATTTTTAATACAATAACAATATATTTTGAGTAGATTGTACACAAGAAACTAAACATTTTTCCTAGTAATATTTGTTGTCATGTCACCTAATAATCTTTTCACAATCGACCGTTATAATCGAATCTTCATCACATGTTTTTATATTTTTTTTTTTCAACAATCAAATGATTTACATTTTATGTAGGTCCTTTCACCTTTTATTTTAACACAATACAAATAGTGTTAAAGATTCAACAATAATATTTTTTTTTTAAAAAAAGAGAAATCATTTATATTCATGTGTATATTATATATATGTATTGTACTTTCTAGACGATTCATATCATTAAAATTAAATTATCTAACATTTTCTTTTGTTATTATCTCATGGTACTTATTGCTGACGGGAGAAGATACAAACCTTATACACACTTCATAAAACTAATCAAATGAATATAAATTAATTTCGCACAACACAATTATTTTTAAAAAAAACACAAAGGAATAGTAACAATAAGCATTATGATGGAGGCGTATATTATATTTGACCTATCTATCAAAAATCATAATTCTTTTTTTAAAAAAAGTTGTACTTATTACTAGGGTTCAAAGAAGAGTAAAAAGATTACCAAAAGTTACGAGGAAATGATAAATATTCACCGATTAAATTCATATAATTTATCTTGAGAATAAAATTTTTCGACGTGAATCTCAATTAATCGAGCCCTAAGACATGAAAACCTTAAACCCTGTAGAATAGTTGACGTGTAGTACTCTTCCTCCTTTAATACATACACTTCAACATCAATCAATTTGATAAAATTCTTTTGCAGGACGCAATTACTATATAGTAAATTATATTTATTTTCCATATTAAGCTGTAATTTAAACAGACTAAGTAAAAGTATAATATTAAATTTCTGAGTAATTTTTGGTACTTAAGATTGTGATGTGTAACTGTTACAGTGTACCACACACCAACCAATCCCTAATATCTCGTAATAATAATATTCACTTTTTTTTATCATCACATATTTTAGTATTTATAGATCCACTCTTTATCACTTTTTTTCTCATCATCAACCACTATAATATTATTATTTTTTTCCCATTTCTCCCTTCCTAGGGTTAGGGTTTTGGTTAAGTACCCTATTTTTATTTTTATTTTTATTTTTATTCGAGTTACATTAAATATGTTATTATTATTGTATCGATAAAGATCGTGATGATATAGTTCAAGTCAATTTTTTGCGGGTGGAGCATCATCAAGATTCACATAGCTATATTAGGGATTTTATAATTTTTAAAAACCCTATGGGCGATGTGTGGGAATCTTGATGATGCTGCAGCGGCAAATAATGGCTAATTTTTTAATAATAACATTTTTAAATGTTCATGAAATCAGATCGTGATGTTTTGTAAGTATTTAATATCTTTTCTTATATTTTTTGGTAAAATATATATGTTGTAATTTTCCGTGGATTAATCATCTTTTGTTCCTATGCAAAAGAATAATATTCTAGATTCGCCTTTGAAACAAATAGTCCATAAAAAAATCAAAATTATTATAGCTGAGAAATGTCTGATTTTTTAACTTTTTTTACAAAATAATATTTATTTATTTTCATAGAAGTGAATTTCATCTATTTATTTGTTTCAGTAAGAAAAAAGCAGCCTAGATATATTATGTGTATGATTTCAAAAAAACACGGTATATAATTTTTTTTTACTTTTAATTTTCTAATCATTCTTGTTGATAATAATTATCTGAACAATTGGCAGTACTGTCTGATGTTTCAGTAATCATGTCTGTACTCCCAATATAATATTTAGTGACTAGTTTCATAGATCTTTTTATTTAATTAAAAAAAAAATTAGAATTTCCTTTTGTATTTTTGTAAAAATTTAGTTTAGAGGTGATTCGATAAAAAATGAATACGAAAAACTTTTGTTTCTAGTAGTGTGGTGTTTATACTTCATTGTGACATTTAAATATTTACAGTGGAATTTTATATATTTATTTGTGTGTGTGTTATTTGTATTTTATTGGTCTCTTTGGATTCTAATTTTTTGTCATTACTAACTAGCTCTTTAGCTTAGTTTGTTACAGTTGATGGTTCTTTTGGGGCCTTCACATTTTTTTGCATATGGGGCAGTCCCATCTACAGTTCATTAGGTCAGTCAAATATCCCGATGTTCGGTATTTGATTCGATATTTTTTAAAAAATTATTTTTGGTAATGTGATCGTTAGTTGATTAAAAATAGATATTAAAATAATACTGAATTAGATTCAATGTTTGATATGATATAACAAATCCTGATTCAGCACAACCTAGACATATTTGTTTAGAAAAATTATACTCTTTTTGTTTTAATTTATATGTCTGGTTTTGTTTTTGCACTATGATATATTGAATGTCCTCGAATATTTTTTAATCTCGTGGCTTTTGAGAAGTGATGGAGAAAGTTGAATTAAGGAGTTGTTAGAAAAATAAAGATAATTACTTTTTAATCTCGTGGCTTTAGAGAAGTGATGGAGAAAGTTGAATTAAGGATTTGTCAGAAAAATTAATGAACTTTAAATTTTGATTAAAGTTTTTCTTATGATCTTAAAGTATACCTTAATGTCACATTTTTCATGAATATAAGAGCATGTCTTCATGGTAAAATAAAGATATGAAGTTTAATAGTTTGAAAATTTCATTTTAATGTTCATATGATCTTATTTTTGGTTCATAAGTTATATTGTTTTTGTAACATTTTCTTTTGACTATTGGAGGATATTGAAGATTAAGAAATAGAATTTCGTCCTAATAAATAACCCATAATTTAAGAAAATCGCGGAGTGCATTAGGAATTATAATGATCCGTTAACATAATATAGCTATGGAGTGTAATTAGAGACGACTTTATTGTGGTATCAATTGCAAGTAAGTAAGAAGTGTGAGGAAGCTAATTTTTAGGGTTTCCATGTAAAATATTTGTCCTTGAGCATCAAAGATTTTGAGAAAAACTTTGAAGTAGTTGCTCTCATTGCTATTATATTATGACTCTATAGTCTATAGAATCATTAACAAATTTGTATCCATTTTTTTGATATTATGGAATTTGATAAGTAAGATTTTCAGTTCGAACAAATATTTACATAATCTATTTGTGTTTGTATAAACAGAGAAATTATTTATGTTTTTCTTGAGCAGAGAGTCCATTACAAACTAATCTTTTTAAAGGAATAAATGTTGATCGAGATGTTGAACTCACAAAAATTTAATAATTGCTTTTAACTTATAAGCCAATTCTAACTTATGACATTTTAATTATTTTTTTTATAAATATTTTAGCTTAAAATTGCTTAAAAGCATTTTTTTATTTACTCAAACTCTTCACGAGTAGTTAAAAGACATTTTAGCTTAAAAACACTTACAAAAAGTCAATCCAAACAGTACCTTAGTTCAAGTGATAAAAGAGGCGTTTACGATTTTACAAGTTCAAATCCTACATATGCATACTAATTTTGATATTTAAGTGGAGGAAAGTAAAAAGGATAATTTCTCTTATCTTCGAGTTTCGTGAATTGTAATTGATTTTAAGAATTATCAGAAATAAATATCTTGATATAAAAATATATATGCACATCAAAATCTTTTTCTATAAAGCTTGGACACGAATTTTAGATGTGATGTTGTAGTGTTACAAATTGATGATGGACAAAAACTATGATTTATTTCAACTTATCATTTGAGCAGATGATAAAGTATTTTTGATCAGATATATTTTTTTTGAATAAATATATCAAATCAGTTAATAACTTTAAATATATAGTGATTTTTAATCATATGCATTAGTTTTAGTATGTCTTAAAACCCACCTATGGTGATTATGAGATATGTGTGATCGAACACTAGTACATTGTCTTGGTTGTTTAAAGTTTGGAAATTTTTAAATAATGATAAAATATCTTTGTATATTTATTTGTGAAACAATAATAAATAAAGCACTTCAAAAATAAATTTTAGCAAAATGAGCATGCAATAAACTTATTTAAATGGGCTTTGTATATAGAACAAAGTCCAATTTAGGCCCAAGTCAAATCCATATTACAAATGAAGTGTTAGCCCATTGTTTCATTACTTTTCATGGTTTTCCATGTCGTCATTTTCTAGGTAAATTGTTTATGTATTAATTTCTATTCCTTTTTAGAAGCTATTATCTTTTTGTTCTCTCGTTGACTCGAGTTCATAAACTTAAGGGATTAGAAGTAAAGATTATTTACCATCTGAACAATGCCTATACATTACGTAATCGTTTCATTTAAGCTTGTTATTTTTTTTTACTATTGATAGTTCTTAGGTAAAATCTTCAACGGTTTAAAATAAACACTTTTATCTTCACATAAGCTTAACAAAACACACTATAGGTATAATAATAGACAATTAGACATAACAACCAATTCTACATTGTACAAAATCTTGGATACCTCCGAATAAAAAAGAAAAATAGACGATATTTAAACACGAGTCTCCCTTCTTGAGACGATAGTGAATAAAATCTCAAGATCAGGAGGGTGAAAATAACCTTCCTTAGGTGGAGAACTCTGTTGTTTCACATAAATTCTTTTCTTCCTCGGCGTTGGCGGCGGGAACATAGAATTCACCATAATCCTATGTTTATCATGTCTTGGTGTCTTGCATCCTTCATCTATTTCCATCGATTCATTATCTCTCTTCACCATAATCGCGTAACGCACCAATCTCTCCCAAAAATTGAAAAATAGTTATAACAGTCGTGATTATAAACGGATTGAGATAACAAATGAGTATGTGTGTGAGATTTTATATTAGTAAAGACTTCTCCAAGAAGCTGTTATTTTGACTTATGTTTAATCGTGTGAGGGAAGCTATACATTATGATTGTTGATTATCCTACGTGGCATAAAGTTTAGACACGTGGTTGATTTTGATTTGTTGGATTGAAAGTTTTAAAATTCCCGCGAAAGTGCTGAGAAATTGTTAATAGTTTAAATAAAGACCACTTTTTTTTTAATTTATGGTTATTTTTGTAATTATTATTTATAAGGAATGTGAATTTAGTCAAGTTGATGAGAATAATGGGCTTTATTCGATGCATATTCTTTTGTGGGCCTAATTAAGTTATGGGCTATGGCCCATGATAATAATGTTGGATCATTTTAGATTTTAGCCATAGGTAAAGATACCAAATATTTAAAAGAAAATTTTCATAAATCTTAGGGAAAATATTTGGTCGATAGACACGGTAGCGAATTCATGAAAGGTTGAGGTGTATCAAAAATATCGCCCTTAAGAATATTTCATGTGACATAAATGTATCTCTCAATTTTCAGAATGCGACAAGCTCTTTTAATATAAAGTTAGAAGTCAGAGTTGAATAGAGATTATCGAAAATACAAAAAGGAGGAATTTGTCTTGGATCTCCTCCTTCCCAAATGAAGAAGACTAACAAATATATATATATATATATATATAATATATATATATATATATATATATAGATAGATAGATGAAGATCACAACATGAGTTTAGCTTTTGGCTCCAACTATTTATTGTCATGTAATAAATAGGTTTAATAACAATGAAGAATATTGGTCAATTATCAAAAGGTTAACTTGTTGCAAAAGAAATTTAATAGTCACTTAATGCTATTTAAAGAGCATATAACGTTTGCTCATATTGGACAAAAAGTTATGCAAATTGTGATTTTTCCCAAGAAACTTATATCTATAAAATAAAGAGATTGACAATGATGTTTAGTATTGGAGTGGGATAGATAAAATAGAGATTTGTTTATTGTATTTTGTATGATAAGGATGTGCAATCTTTGGCTTTACCGTGTTACTATTCGGAGAATGGAGGTGATCTCTCTCTATCTTCAGTCAGTCATTTCTACCGGCTCCGGCTAACTTCCTTTAGGAAGGAAAGCAAGTCCCATCGATTGAGCTAACAGTAGTGAAATCGATAATATTGAGATGAATATGTATGTGGATGGACATATTAGGAAAGATAAGATTAAAAATGAATATATTCAACACAAGGTGAGAGTAACTTTCGAATACAACAAGAAAAGAAAAGTTGAGACAATTCGAACCGCGGCAAAGTGGATGCATAAATACCCTAGTGAATACGTATAATAGATTGTCCATATATAGAAACCAAATAAAAGGCAAAGATGGACCAAAGAAATATTGAGAAAAAGTAATTAAATCGAAAATGATACAACTTCATCTTATCGTGGAGACCCTTATAGGAGGGTGTGAAGGTCAACTTCCTAATTTATTTGTCATCTCTTCTTGAGTCAAAAATTTTATCCGAAACAATCTTTGTACCTTTATAATATAGAAATAAGATCTATTTAAACGTTATTTTTCGAAATAATTATAATCAATAATTCGTTTATAGGCCCTAGGTTCTGATCACTGGTGCAAAATTCAGTGAATTGAAAAGCAAAACAATAAAAAACTACATGATTCTTCCATCGAATCTTTCTTGCCTAAGTGGTTTATGAAAACACAAAAATTGAATTTAGTTTTGATTTTGGTACAATATTCTGAGGATTGACATGAGATTTCACATAGATGAATTAAAATTTGTTTTAGTTTGCTCAGATACAAATTATTGGTAGAATTAATAGATATTATTATACTAATAGACAAATTCTAAACAATGATCGATCCCATAATCATCTTTATCTTTCAAATCAACTAAATCATTTCGAACATGATGAACTTATCTATGTAATCAGAAGTGTGAATCGATGAAGTAAACACATCAATTTCCATTATCTAAAAATTGAAGTTTTTATTATAAGGGAAAAGGGTCTGATATACCCCTCAACTTTGTCATTTGGAGCTGATATACCACTCGTTATAAAAGTGGCTCATATATGCCCTTACCGTTATACAAACGGCTCACATATACCCTTGCCGTTACAAAATGGCTCATATATACCCTTCATTTAACGGATTTTAAAAAATTAGTTTTAAATTTATATTTATTACTTCTAATTTTTTAAAAAAATTTATTTAGGGGTATATATGATTCTTTCAAGATATATTTTAATTTTTTTCATACAGAAATTATTTTTTGACTTCTTTTATTATAATTATTTGAATTTCTTATTCTTATTTTATTTTTTCTTTCATTCCTTATTTAAAGAATAAAAAATTAAACTATTTTTTTTGTGTGTATTGTAATTTAATTTCGTAAAATTTAATCATCTACAATAAGTTTTACAAGAATATTAGTGAAACATAAATAAATTTGATTATCAAATAATAATTATAAATTAGTAATTGAAACAAAAAAAGTCAAAAAAATAAGTTTGACGAGGATTAAATTTACTCATATGAGAAAAAGGTATATGTGAACCATTTGTTTACAAATAAGGTATATATGAGCCACTTTAATAACAAGAAATATATCAATTCTAAATGACAAAGTACCTTTTCCTTATTATAATATCATCGCATTCATAAACAGAGTACATTCACAAATCAAATAGAAAGCAGTTAAACACAAGATAGATAGTAAATTAATCCGATCAGATCTAATCACTGTCGCTGCTGCTGCTACTATCATGTCCGTCATGTTTCTTCTCCTTTTTGTCTTTCTTCTTCTTCTTCTTCTCTTTTCCATCCTTGTGATTCTCTCCACTTTCTTCTCCATGGATCTTATCTTTTATCTTCTCAACAAATCCTTCCTTATGCTCATCCTTCTTGTGTCCTTCTCCCTTGTGTTCCTCTTTTTTGTGTTCTTCTTCCTTATGGCCACCTCCGATGTGGAGTTTCTCTTCAATTTTGTGGATGATTCCTGCCATTGTTAGATCAGAGATGAGAAATTGAGTTTTTTTTTTGGGGGGGGGGGTTGCAGAATTGACAATTGTGTGAGGAGAATGGTGAGTGTGAGAGAGGTATTTATTGGGAAAAATGGAGATTCGTCGGCACGATATTTCTCATTCAACTAATTTTACATTTTTAACCTTGTTACGTGTACACGGTTCCAACACGATTATTATTATAAAAAGAAAATGGGTACTCTATCGGTTCCATTTTATATATTATTTTTTCTATAAATAGTTGGATCACAACAAGGGTGACTTGATCGTGTTAAAAAAAAGATATGTATCTTAGGCCTCCAAATATAAGGAGCTTCATTTTTTATAATAACAGGTTATAAGTTATTATATTTTAATAAATATTGAATACTTTCATGAAAAATTAAGGAATTATTAAAAAAAAATTGACATGTTTAGAGTACTATATCTCATGAAAAATAATTTCAAATAAGAATCGTTATATAATCAATTGAACACTAGAAGAAATCAGTTATACACAAGTTATTAACAATTCAAGTTTAAGGTCTTCGTTTGATTTTTACTTTACGCCACTAGTATGCTTGAGCCGCTCCTGATCATAATACTTGTTATTTTATAAAATTTATGCGTAAAATTACTATGTTTTGTATATTATACCCTTGATAGATAGTTGATTAATTTTGAAAATGTATTCATCATTTATTATAAAGTTGACTTAAGAAAATATTAAATAAGGAGAAGGATAAAGTTACATCATTTCTCAATGCAAATGTAAAGTAAAAATGTGACACATAAAAAGGGATGGTAAGAGTAATTACTTTCTCTAATTTGGATTATTTGTATGATTAGATTTTTAAATTGATTTTTTTTATATGTAGTATTTTGACGATAATATACTTTATATAATTTCGTATAAATAGGCATCGAATTTGAAAAAATAAAATATTTTATTTCGATAGAGGCTTTTTGACTTTCGATTGTTGTTTAGTGAAATAATTTATGACATTTGTAATGTTAAGAGTAGATAGGTTCACATTTGGAGTCGGCAAGTTATTGGCCACAAATTAGAGAGGAGATTGAAGGCTACGTGCAAAGACTTGTCTTATTTGCTAACAAGTCAAAGTAGAGAATAACTCAATTATTAGAAAATAATAATAGAGTAATAGTAGTATCACGTCTAGGGTCATATCCCAGATTTATTGAAGATGTGTTATGTCTTGTCTAATGATTTGATACTGTCTTACTTCCGATAAAGAACTTAAATATAGCTTTGGAAATTAAGGGTCTAATCACGTACATACTTTTATATTTAGGGTCATATCTTCGATAAGCTGAAGATGTATCATATCCTGTCTAACATCCGTGTAGGCTTACTTCCATTAAAGAACTTGGATGAACCTTTGGAGATTAAGAAGATTGCAAGACAAGATTGGTGAGCTTCAATGACAGATCAAGAAGATGTTTACCATAGACAGAGGAGAAAAGGGACTCGGCGGGAAGTGGAGTGTACCATGAGAGAAGCAAGGTTAATATACAACATGGATTCTAACAATGTAATCGGACTCTCGTGTCGATTCAAATGAATCATCAAACAAGATAGAGCAATGCTTAACTTTGTCATAGAAACCTCGGTTCGAAGGTAGAGAGGCTGTTCCAATAAACCCTTGGCTCAAATGTTAAACATCAATATCAAAATGCTACTCATGAGTGATAAGAAGATGCAAATGAAGAATAAGCACGTCGGAACTCGCATTTATTAGAAGAGATACCAGCCTATAACACCTTCACAAATCATTACAAATGCTAACATATAACTAACATGTTTGATATAAAATATAAACGAAGAGAAACCAATACAAATATCGCCTATTTGTCATTCCTCTCTCCTGTTGTTGATGCCACAGTTCAACGCGTAGGGGAGGAAGACAGCAAATGAAGTTCTGCTTCCACTCCCCCACAAGCAAAGCAGTGTTATGAACATAGCAATTCACATTTGTGCTTGTTAAATTAACACTAAAGAAATGACCAAATCAATAAGTAGCACTTGGTAAAGTGAGTACCGTTCATGAGCTCGTTGTTTAAAGGGGCAGAGGGGTATCATGGCTGCTGAATGTGCTCCTTGAATGAGAACAAATTCAATATGCTGCCTTCCACATTGAAAGTGCAGATGCAATACGACCCTTCCAGCCCTGCAGTAGCCATTCACTATCTACGTCAATAATGAAATTCTTGTCGTACACCTTGAATCGTTCTGTTGTCATTCTCATAATCTCCTCATCCAAAGGAAGCTGCCGAAAACCAGCCTTCAGAATTCTAACTTGCCATTGCTTGTATGTTTCTGGTCTCTCAATTCTCTCAGCACCTTCGCACGCGATGGCATTCATTGCCTCCTGACCAATTATATTCTTTTCAACCAGCATTCTCTCGTGCACTTCCCGGGGAATAATAGTTTCAAGCATATCAAACAAGGATGAGTAGTGAAAAAGAGCCTCACGGAATCGTGAGATAAAGAATGGGGCATTATAACCACCATTTACAGTTCCCAGTATGAAAACATCTGGATTCAACCTCCGGATAAGATTCAGAAAAACATCTCTTGGACTATTGACCACCACAGTCTCATCAAGCAGATTCCTAAACCGGTACAGACAGTTTACCACAAGAACCTCACCCTTATTGATCTTAAGATCCTCGAGTTTAACTGTTTCCCACTTTTGCGCTATAGCATTGAACTCAAAAGGAACTTTGAAGCTCTCAGCATAATTTGCTAACCGCCTACCAGTTTCCTCAACCCTTTCTGCTGGTCGGAAACCAGGATTTGGAAAATCAATCCCAGTTATACGAAGCTTGGGAGGTCCACCTGGTCTAGAAGCGAGACGTTGTATGAGGCCAGGCCATTGGAAACCCCACATAATGCCAATATCTATAATATGTACTGTTGAAGCCTTTTCAGCTAGATTCATAATTGTCTTATTTGAGAAAAAGCTAGACATAGTCCTGAATGGGCAGGCAGCAAGCAGTAGATGGTACGCTTTCAAGACATCAGCTGCTGATACAGGCCGTGTAATAAGGGCTTTATAGATATGAGTACCGGAACCAGCCATCCGTGCCTCAAGACCGTCAGCAAAATAATGTGCCAACCTCTGCATTCCATCCCCCATAGGAGAAGAACTTTCCCTTATCTTCTTCAGAAGCTCATTTGCGGTCCGTTGATTACCTACAGCAACAGCTTGTGCACAGAGCGTCAAAAGTGTTCTCAAGTCTACCACATCTCTTTTACCCCCTTTTTTCTTTCGTTGTAACTTCTTACCGTTAGATCCCTTTGAAGGGCCATTCTTCGATGCATTTTGCCTTGATATAGCCTGCAAGGCTTCACGAAGAGCAGATTCATTTTTCCCTGCACTGCATAGCAGCACCCTATCAAACATTTCCGATCGGACAGTTGATTCAGAAAACACTGCAGACTGCTTGTTATTTCTCCCTTCCGTTAAATCTACTATATCTTCATGAAAGGTATTTTTCTTCCCCCTCGACCTTTCAGTATATCGCTTTTCCCCATACTTGTCAACCTTTACGACTGCATCTTTCCTCTCTTTATACCGTAGCTCCTTTCCCACTACATGATACCTCACATCAGCAAGCAAGCTATTGCCTGTAGGAAGGAACTTACTTGCCTCCTCCACCCCTTTCTTAAACTGCATAACAGACTCTCCGTCACTAAATATGTCAGGAATCCTAAGTGTGCTCACAGGAGAATCCACAGGCACATCCGGGACAGTGCCTGACAAACTGTTGGATGACCGAGAAGTTGAATCCAAAGCAACATCATCGGGAACATGTGACACATCATCCTCACCAAGATCAAGAATCCAATTTGGGCCTAGTAAACCATCACGACCATCATTTCCACTACAGTGGCCCATAGCATAACGTTCAATCTGACCTAAAGTGGACGATTTCTCATGATTTGTGGAAGAAGGATACTTCTCTCCAATAACTTCGTAAAACGATCTTTCTGCAGCTTGAAGAGCTGCAGATTCTTGAAACATGCAAGTCTTTTCTTCAATATCCTCTTCCATAAGCATCTGATTTATATACTTTAGAACCCCATCACTGAAATCATAATCCTCATGAAAGTCATCTGCAGTTAATGGAACTAAAGCATTTCGTTCGACATCAGATTGAAATGGACTGCTAATATTGACTAAATTATCACTAACTCTAAGATTATTAATCAAATTTGGATCATAATCGTCATGAAAGTAATCATTAACTCTGAGATTATTAATCAGATTCGGATCAGCGAAAAATGAGCAATCTTCATCCTCTAATTTAACTGCAGATCCTGCCTCATGATATTGCCCCATTATATCAATTTTCAACTAAATCTGCAACAATCAAGAATTCAAAACCCCAAAATGTCATCTCCAAATAAAATCCTTTTCAACCATAAAATTATCAACAACAACAAAAAAAGAATTGATCACATCAACATGCTAATAATACATCAAAAATACAATACCCAGAGCTTAAACTCGGTAAACAGCTGTTAAGATGTTCCACATCGATAGAGGGATAAAACTAGCTTTTGAGGTTGAGTTAGGCCCAAGATCCATCTTTACTACAACAACAACATAACTAAAACTCTACGAGTGGGATCTGAGGAAGTTTGTGTGTACACAGATCTTACCCATACTTCTACGAGTGTGATTTGAGAAAGTTAGTGTGATCTTACCCTACTTCCTTACGAACTAGAAATTAGTGTGTACGCAGATCTTAAAGTAGTTTTTTATAGACTAAATAAAGGAATAGTAACTAAAACAAGACAAAATACTACTACACAACGCATTACAAAGCATACTTAATAAAGGAATAGTAACTAAAACAAAATAATACAAAGCATACTAAATTAAGGAATAGTAACTAAAACAAAATAATATGATAAGCAAATTATATGGATAATAGATAGTAACAAAAATTGAAAGAATCTATAAGAGTAATACTAACTAAAATCCAGAAAGAAATGAAAATTAATTAAAGTTTAATCTACATCACCAGAATTCAATTGATTATCAAAAGAGGTAACATTATGTTGAACACAAAAAAATAAGTGAAGAAATTAAGAACAGAGAAATTACCTGAAATTTTGATCAAAGAAGAGAAAGAGAAAGAAGGGTATTGAGTATTTGACTTTTCTTGGTTATAAAAAATACTATAAATATAAACTCACCACAAATGCAATTTTTTCACTGTTGGGGTCTTAACAAAAAAAATAAAAAAGGAAAAATGTGTAGTCCATTTTGGTTAGTTTTATCGAGTGTTTTAAAAGGCGGGGCGTGAAGTGAATCGTTTTATACAGTATAGGGTGAGGTGTAAGACATGTAAGTCTCATAGATTTATAAGGTGTAGCTTCATGTATATTTAATTTTAAAATTTTATTACTAATAAAATAAGTAAAATAAACCTTGATTTTTATTTGAGATAAGTATTTATAATCAATAATGAAGAAAACAAAATTATAATTACTATTTGAGAAGTATCATTACACCAATAGTAAAAGTATGATTTAAAGGAAAAATAAAATTTTAAAAAATAAATTAAAAACGCCTAAACATTTTTATGCCCCGAAGTGTTTTTAATATATCTCGCCTCGAGACTCGTCCAAAAAATATCTTTTAAAACACTGGTTTTACCTATTAATATTTCAACATATGACTTTTATGAGATGAAAATTTTAAAATTTTCTTACTTAGATTTGAGAATTTCATATATTATTAAATATAAAAATTATTTCATATGTTTATATTTAATTTTGGAAAAATACTTTACTTTATATCTAACAAATATTTATTCTATCCATAAACCTTTCAGTTAATATTATTGTGTTTACCAACCTTGAAACTATTTATATCAGATATAATCATTATTAATAAATTTATACTTCTTCGTTGTTTCTATAGACCCTTGGTTCAATATTAGAGAGATTGTTCCCTATAATTTATCGACTTAAATATTAAACATCAATATCAAAATATTATTCATGAAATCTATACCTATAACATATTCACAAATCATTACAAATGCTATATATAACTAACATATTTGATATAGAATATAAATGAAGAAAAACCTATACACATATTGCCTATTTGTTTAACACTTCATTTTATGTCGTGTAGAAAAAAATTTAAATATGTCATTAAACTTAAAAAAAAAAACTCATATATATTAATTTTTTCTAAGTTATTTCAGTTAATAAATAATGAAATAAATTAATTTTTTCTCAAACAAAAAATAACATAAATCAATTAAACATTTTATAAATAATATAAATTAGTCTTTTTTTTTTAAATTCAAAAATATATTTAAGTCCTCTCCTTATGTTAAAAAAAAATATAAACACACCACATAGTGACACTGTAAATCCACTCATGGGGTCTTTATGGAAAGGAAAAAAAAATGGAAAAAAGTGTCCTCAAATTTCTTTGTTCCAATCAATGATAAGAAGTTTAGTCAATTTTGGTTAGTTTTACCAATTTGGAGTTGAATCATTTCAGTATGACTCTTAGTTAAAGTGCATCGATTTATTCGTTTCGATTTTATATATTATTGATTTTTAATTTTTAATTATTAATTTATTAAATTTTATTCTTAACAATTTTATTTAATTAATAAGAAATATTTATAAAATAAATATATAATTTCTCTAACAATTTGATATGACAAAACGCTAATGTAATTTTATAAGATACTTATAAAATAGAAATAGTAATAAGTAACCTGAAAATTTTTTTATACAAATGCAACACAAAGAAATATTAAAAGGAATAAAATTTTTACTTTAGAATTTATTGACGTTTTGTATAATTTAAAGTTGTGAAATCAAAATTACTATATAGTATGAATTGAATGACAAAAAGCAAAAACATAATAAGCAGTTTTGATATTGAGATAAATATTTATATTTATGTAGAGCTAAAGTAATAAATTACTACGATATGATAATTCGATAATTATTTTTTCATTAAATCATTAAATACTTGTTAACCCAATAGCAATAAATTAATAACATAATTCTTGCTCAATTTACTGTTCGGTTCGATTTTTGTATACCCTAAGCATTATACATAAATATGTTCTTTAAACTCAATTTTAGTTGATATTTACTTTTTCAATTTTAGACATATATAAGTAGGTACTTGAATTTGTATAGAAATTAAATACGTAAATATATGTATCCTATTTGGTACATACAAATCAATTCAAGTATAATTCACGCAAATTGTTAAGTAGGGCGCGTGATAAAAAGTATTTCTTTCTTAAACTCCGTAATTCGTTAGACTAAGACTGTTCAAAATCGAAAAGCCGAACCGATAAAAAAGTTATTGGTTTATAGTATTGGATTATTGGTTTAGTGGTTTTGATAACGGTTATGATTTTTTTTGTTATCGAGTTATTGGTTCTTAACGGTTTAAAATTTTTTATTAACGGATTAACCGATAACCCGATAGTAAATTAAATTTATATTTATACCATTTTGTATATATAGTCCTCGACTTAGAGTTTAATTTTCTACTTTTATTTTTTGTTGTCTCAAACACTTGATTATTACGATGTAAAAGTGTTTGCTTTTGAGCAAGATGTAACTTGTGAACTCAAGGACATGGTTTATTTGGTTTGTCACATTGTTTCTAAGTGATTTTCAATATTTTTTTCTTTTGGGTCAAATCTTAACGGTTAAACCGATAACCGAACCGATAACGATCAAAACCCGATATTTAGCATCACTATAAACCGATAACCAATAAGCCAACTCGATAAACTTTAAAACCGAACCGAACCGAACCGGCCGATACTGCCACGTCACCATTGTTATCCACTTGAGTTATCTCCCTCATTTTCCTCCATTTATCTCACTTTCAAAAATATCTATTTTTCTTCTCTTCCATGTTTTGAAACTATTTGAAAATGTATTTCTCATCTGTTTTATCTCCTTCAAATTGCTCATTAGTGAAGAGATCACACCAAAATCAACTCGAGAAATTATCTTTTACGCCATTGAAGAATCTTCGGTTCTGTGGACTGAGAAATGAGATTTTAGCGTTTGAGTTTTTGAAGCTTAATCGATGTGAGACTCAGAGAGTGTGTAATTTTCGAAGGAGTAAAATAGTAGTATCAGCTTCAGTGGCTGAAAATGGCAGCGCTCCGACGTCGTTTGATTATGATTTAGTCATAATTGGTGCTGGTGTTGGTGGTCATGGTGCTGCATTACATGCTGTGGAGAAGGTACGAGTTTGTTCGATTTTGATTTGATATGAAATTTGATTGAAATAAAAGAAATTAATTTTTTAATCTTTATGGTTATAAATAAAAAATAAGTAGAATATATATCAAAATTCACTTTTGTTGTGTTTTTAAACGTATCACGTGAAAAGTTAGAGGAAAGAGATTTTTTAAAAATAAGTTGTAACTTTGATGGTCCATTTTCTTTTTATAAAAAAATAAATTTTACTCCGTCTCATTTTATTGTGGCGTTTATCAAATTTTGAGATTTAAATAAGTTTATGTTTGACCATAAGTTTTTTATTGATTTTTTAACATTTTGAATTATCAATTATTGTGACTTACATTTGCATAGTTTATAAATATATAAATTTCATATAAAAAAGAATTGAAATTTCATGCACAAATTTTTGGTCATACATTGATGCTAGAAAAACGAAAACTGTCACATGAATTGGGAGTTTGGGACAGAGGGATTGGATACTAGGAGCATTGCAACTCTGCTTTGTGCAATTTTTAAAAATCTTCTTTTTTAAAAAAAAATTCAAAAGATGGTTTAATTTGGTTTTGATTCAACTCCAAAAGTTAGTTAATATGAAAATGCAAAGTTGAGACAGAGGGAGTATGAATTTTGAACATTTTCGTAGGGCAAAAGCGATTCATGAGTGGAAATGAAGTCATAGGAAGTGGCGGCAATGTGGCCCCTAACATCGCGAATAAGAGGAAAGAGAAGTCATAACAAGGTTTCTGTAGGTGAACCTGCGTTATGGACATTGTTGAAGCATGCTAAGCATAACGACTAGCAAATTTGCTTAACTGCTGAGGAGTGGCAGGGTTAGGGTGCTTTGGACCCTTTCATGCATCTCCCTCCTATCTTTGGTGCGTGATCACGTGCATGCTTGGTGATGAATGAACCATGCCAAGGAAAACTAACATTGATAAGCTGCCTCTCGCGTCCTGTTTAGACATTGAGTGTGCAAGTTCTTGCCATCTTATTTTGTGTTCTCTAGACTTTTCTCACATTTGTATAACTTTGTTCTTTGGGGATCACACCAATCTAACTGGCATTAGGATTTCTTTCGACTAGTACTATGCGTCTCTTATTCTCATTAAAACGTGTTTTTTGACAGGCTAAAGGACTGTTTTTAGGCCTTCTCAAATTGATTGCACCAACATAATCCTAGCAACAATGACTAAATGTTCACTTATTTGCATCAGGGGGTGGAGGGAATAGCAATGATACTAATCGGTAGAAGAAAGAGAAAAATTCTGTGGACTCTAATCCACACGGCACTTTTGTAGTTAGTTTCGACAGCCTCATGTCTTTGTCACTTTACTAGCAGAAATAACATTATTGACCATTGTGCATGTTGTATATACTTAGTTACTTGTTAGTTCTATCGTAGTTGTGATGACTGGAAATTTATACTATCCTTTCAGGGTCTTAAAACAGCTATCATTGAAGGAGATGTAATTGGCGGAACTTGTGTAAACAGAGGCTGTGTTCCTTCTAAAGCACTTCTTGCAGTTAGCGGTAGGATGCGGGAACTTAAGAATGAGCATCACTTGAAAGCTTTGGGTATACAGGTGATTCCATTTATTATGCTAAATGTCTCTGCATGACTAGGGATGTATCTGAAGCAACAAACAGTTAAATAGTCGACCTCATTTATATTAGGACTCTGGAGCAAAAATTAATATTTCCGTGCATTACATAATATGGTGTTTCAATACTCACATTGTTAGCAGAAGAAAATATTATAGTGGGCGAAAAGATTGATAGAGAAGTGCCAGATCCAGTTTTAAATTTGAAAATGTAAATGATATGACTTCTTGAAAGTTGTATGGAGTTCTATTAGTAGTGCAATGATTTCAAACATTTTGATATGTCCCAAAATGTGAAAAGTGTGGATTAGATAGGAACCAGGGGAACATACAGAGTTGGTTACTTATGGTACTATGACATCCTGTATGTCATTTGTCTATCGTCTTGGAGAACTTGGTATGCCCTTTAAAGAACAAATCTGGAAATTGGCAAATATCGTTTGTTGTCCATACAATTTCCAATCAACTTTCTTTAGTTTGCTTCTTGGTTTCCTTTTTATAAAGAAAATGGACTTTGATCCTTGAATAATCCAAATCACTTCTAGACGTCCTCATAAATGTGGCCGAGTCTGCTGATTGATCAATCTCTTCCATGTGAATGACAGGTTTCTGGTGCTGGCTATGACAGGCAAGCAGTTGCTGATCATGCTAATAATCTTGCCTCGAAAATTCGTAATAACTTGACAAACTCTCTAAAGGCACTTGGTGTGGACATTTTGACAGGAGTGGGTACTATAACGGTAAGTCAATCTGTGCTTGAAACGAATATCATTAAGAACTTATTCTACTTTTAATCTTAACCTACATGCTGATGGAATACTTCAGGGTCCTCAAAGAGTGAAGTATGGAAAAGTTGGTTTTTCTGGCAGTGAAGTTACCGCTAGGGATATAATTATCGCTACCGGTTCTGTCCCTTTTGTTCCTAGAGGCATTGAAGTTGATGGTAAATTTTCTTTATTCTTTCCATTCCTGCTACATTATTGTCAAGATTCCTTGAAAATTACGTGTGGTCTGGTATTGCAGGCTTTGTTCTGTGGCATAATACATAAACATACACTCAAAATTGGCCTCAGCTAGTAAGTTAGCACTCCAACTTTGAGAGTGCACATCTAGACAATCAACTGACAATTAAATGCTCCAAATTGTCCTCACTGTGTCTCGTGAACACGCGACGCTGACGTGACACATTAAATATTGGAGGTGCCTAGATGATCGTTTTGTAAGTTGGATTGCTCAATTGACATAGTAGAGATGAGTTGAGGTGTCTAGATGTGCATACTCAAAGTTTCAAAGTTGGAGTGTTTACTTAAGCTGAGACCAAGTTTGAGTGTGTGCTTATGGATTATGCCGCCTTCTTTTAAGATGTGGTACCTTTTGGAAGGTGAATCCTCACCATTAGTCATACAACTCATATTCATTTTCAGGGAAGACTGTGATTACCAGCGATCATGCTCTCAAACTGGAGTTTGTACCTGAATGGATAGCTATAGTAGGAAGTGGTTATATTGGACTTGAATTTAGTGATGTGTATACCGCACTTGGTAGTGAGGTAGTTTCGCCTCTTTAAATCTCTAATTCATTTTCTTAAGACCGCTGTTCCTTCTTTCCGCCTTTGAAATGCTGTTTCTAGGCAAAATTGGCCAAATCAACCTCTAGCTAAAACTTGATGACTCTTTTCGAAAAAGTTTGACCATTTTTGCAAGTAATTCTGTTTCAATTGTGAAAAGTGAAATCTAATTTTTTTTTATGTACTTAATATTCTGCTATTCAATTTGTTTCAGAATGTCATCAACCTTTGAAACCGAAACTTGCCATTCGAAAAGGAACCAGAACCAAAATGTGCCATTTCAAATATATAGGTGTTTTCTTTCCTTTGTGATGTGATCATTTGCTTGGTATCATACAAGATGTTGTGGTGACTGTTCTCTTTCTAGTTACCATGTACCTGCGTCTTGTTTCCTTCTCTGTGAAACATTACATTTCTAAATTCTGACCGGTCTTATTTTCAATCCTTTGAAGTTTATGTTACTTGTTGTCTACACTGCCATCCTAAAATCTTGCATATTGAAGGTTTTGCTGATTCCAATCTTAGTATATCCTAGATTCGAAGCTTAGCTTTTGACCTTTACCTAAGTTATACTTCGTCTCTGCTTGATAAGAGAACAAGCCTTGCTTTCCTTTTTCAAGCACGAAAACGATAAAGTCTCAGATCAAACTAGTCGAGGTCAGCTATATCAATCGTTACTATCCATTTTGCTCCATTTGAACCTGTTTCATATGTATAGAAAGGATTCATCATCAATTAACTAGTTAACGCTAGTTGTATCAACCTACAACAACATCTTTTATCCAGACTTGGGACAGGCAAAATGTGCAAAACTCACACAAGCGGTGGAGTTTAAATTAAACTACAATAACAACAATACCCAGTGTAATCCCACAAATGAGGTCTGGGGAGGGTGGGGTGTATGCAGCGCTTACTCCTAGAGAGATTGTTTTGGATAGACCCTTGGGCTCAAGTAAAGCATAATAAAGTCACGTATGAAGAGGGAGATACAACAAAGAAGAAATTATGTTGAACATAATGGATAGGTGAACAGTAGCAACAGTAGCTGTTTAGCCTTTCATTTTGGTTTGTTTGAAATGTTCTTTGAGCTTAATCTTCTCCTAGAGGTACCTCAACGATTTTGAATTCTCTTTAAAAAATCAGATAACTAACAATCATTTTTAGTCACAGGTTACCTTTATTGAAGCTCTAGATCAACTTATGCCTGGATTTGATCCAGAGATTAGTAAGTTAGCTCAAAGGATTCTCGTAAATCCAAGGAAAATTGATTATCACACTGGAGTGTTTGCAACGAAGGTATTGATCACTCTTGTTTATGTTACTTCAACCACAAGTTCCCAAATATCTTAACTATCTTCTCTAATAATTCGTTCAGATCACCCCCGCAAAGGATGGGAGACCAGTTGTTATTGAGCTAACTGACGCCAAGACTAAAGAAGTAAAGGACACTTTGGAGGTAAAACAATATTATTACGCTTCTTTCGTTTTTGTTTTTTATTAGAACTTGTACATGCATTTCACAAAATTTTGTCTGGAGCTCATTGCTTTAGAGTCATTCTCTTTAACAATCAAAATTAGGTTATGTGTATTTGAATATTTAGTAGAATTAAGACAAGTTGTGTTCTATATATTCTTCTTGTTTTTTTGAATTTATAGACCGTATTCTGCATGTTTTAATAACAATTATGTTTAATTTCTATTGCACTGCAACATATACTTCGGTTTACTTCGTTCCCTGAGTGTTTATGAAATATCTCACAATGTGTATGAAAAAAAGCCAAATGGAGAATAGTACAAATATATATGTTTAGTCCAAGACTACTAATTATGAATGACAAATATATGGACAAAGAATTTTGATTTTTTTTTACGATAAAGTGAAATATCAATTATTTAGTGTTGTCGAATCACTAGGAAAAATATGTCTTAGAGCCTTGATGATGACATTGAAGCGTACATGAGAGGCAAAGCGTTCAACACGTTATGGCCTCGCTTCAAGGCTTAACCGCGCTTTGACAACACCAGATGAGGAAAAGTTGAACTTCTATATGGACTTGGGCAATCATCCCCTCATAAGCTACCTTTTGAGGTTGAGTTAGCTCAAATCCATTTTTTTACGATTAGACTTCATAAATCCTAAAAAACGTGAAATGGAATTGTGATCATTTTATTAATTTGCAGGTTTGTGAAAAAATATCAAGTGAGTGACCTCTCTTTGCTTTTTTTAGGTTGATGCAGCTCTAATTGCAACTGGTAGAGCTCCCTTTACGAATGGTCTAGGCCTGGAGAATGTATGTCTTCGCATAAATACATATACAATAGTCTACATCGATATGAAGATTTTGTTCATTTTAATGGTCAACTTTTGCAGATCAATGTGTTGACACAACGAGGTTTTATTCCTGTTGATGAGCGTATGCGAGTTGTTGATGCTGATGGAAATTTGGTTAGCTGGAACTACTCTATTGTCGACGTGGCTTTAAATGTTGTTCTAACAATGCTTTTACCACTAGGTACCTCACCTTTATTGCATTGGTGATGCGAATGGTAAAATGATGCTTGCCCATGCAGCCAGTGCTCAGGGAATATCTGGTGCGTATTGAATTATGTTGCGAATATTTTCTATACAGTCAACCGTTTTCCTTTAAAATCGATATCATGTTACAACTCAGTATGACCTTTTCTTATGAAATAGTTGTCGAACAAGTCTCTGGACGAGACCACGTGCTTAACCATTTGAGCATTCCAGCTGCTTGTTTTACTCATCCTGAAATCAGCATGGTTGGGTTGACGGAGGTGAAACTTCTTTAAAACGTTACGAATATATTCTCTGCAGTCAACCGTTTTCCTTTAAAATCGCTATCATATTACTCACAAATCATTCTTTCCATGTTTGATGAGATTAACTAGGTGGAAAACTGCTTTTACTTAGTTTTTTCTTAAACTGGCTTCTGCATTTTGCAGCCGCAAGCTCGAGAGAAAGCTGAAAAAGAGGGGTTTGAGATAAGCATTGCAAAAACAAGCTTTAAGGCAAACACAAAGGCACTGGCGGAAAATGAAGGGGAAGGGCTTGCGAAGGTTCTACTCATCTATTACCTCTTGAATGGCGTTTTCATTTCATCGCAAACCATAATGGTTGAGATTCATGTGTTCTTCGAATGTTGAGTTCCTATAGCTAGATATTTGGTTATATGTTTCGTCACTTATCTGAAACATTCAAAATTGTGTCTTGGATTGATATATCCTAACCTGTTTACTGCTTCTTTGATATATATAGTTAATATACAGACCGGACAATGGGGAAATTCTTGGAGTTCATATCTTTGGTATGCATGCTGCTGACCTTATTCATGAAGCGTCCAACGCCATAGCATTGGGAACATCCGTGCAGGTTATCCATTATGCGATACTATATTATCTCAAGATTATCTTATTAGTTCTCCCTTTGGGACTTGGGAGCTTCAGTTTTGACCTCCTTCAATCTCTCCATGCAGGATATAAAGTTCGCAGTGCACGCACATCCAACATTGTCTGAAGTCCTTGATGAACTGTTCAAATCTGCTAAGGTAAGCCTTTTTGTGACGTTATAGGATAGACTAGGCGAAAAAGTATATCACTTTAATAGTAAACTTGTTAATTTTACAATATTTTCTCTGACTAGCTAAAGGAATTGAAAAAAATTCAACCAGGTAACTAGTCACGTCCATCGGCCACTTGGTGAATCAGTTGTTGTCTGAAATTCTGAAGCCTAATGAGTTTGAGGGAGCTACTGCACCACCGGTCTCGCTATAGGATCATCTTCAACAAAGCATTGAGATGTAACGAGGATAGATTTGGATGACTTGCTGCATGTAACTTAAGTTGCAAATCAGGTTTTCATGAGAAATTGATATACTGATTCCAGGGTATTTTACTGAGGCCTTGGAGTGTCAGTGTGAAGCGAAAATCGACATTCTTAAGTAGTGCTCGCGGAGGCCTCATTCAAATGTTGTAAGAAGATGTATGTTCTTTTGTAATTGCAGAATAGAGGAGGCACATGGGCTCTGCCTCTATTTGGTTTATGCTTTGTATTGATAGTTCATGTGTAATTTGTTAGTGCTGAGTGCAATAAAACGTAGGAAAAACAAGTTTCACAGTCCCAAGTCAAAGTGATTGAAAATTAATGAATTACAAAGATATGATGCAACTCCATCTACTTAGAGTATGTTAAAGATAGATGATACAATCCTGGGATACACAAAGTAGCGGAATACAAAATAATAATTGAATATAAAAAAACTAGAGATTATAGTTAGGTTCCAAGTTAGAGTCAGGGTCAAGTCCCAATTTAAAAGTCGGGGTCATCGAGTCATGGGTCGGATATTAGAGCCGGTATCAGGGTCGAGGTCGGAGCCAGGTCCAAAGTTGGATGTCGAGATCAAATCCCAGTCAAGTGTTGGGGTCGGGGTTAGGGTATGTTCTAGATCGAATGTCAAATTTCGAGTCGAGTCGGGGTCAGGTCTAGGGTCAATCATGTCTAGGTTTTGATGTCGAGGTTAGGTCCCAGTTCTGAGTTGGGAGTTGGGGTGAGGTCTTGGGTTGGGTGTCGGGGTGGAACCCAGACTATTCGTCGAGGTCGTTTCCTTATTTAGGTGTCGTGGTCAACATTGAATCTTGAGTCGAGAGTCGGGGTCCTTTTCTAGATCGAATATTAGGGTTGGATCTCGAATTTGTCGTTGGGTTCGCTTCCCTATTCGGGTGTCGGGTTCAAATCTTGGATCAGTTATCAGAAGTGGTTTCCAGGTAAGAAACTATTTTCCGAAAAAGTATTTTCTACTCTATAGCGTGATAAATGAAAGATACTTTCTAGAAAATATTTTTTATTTACCGACCAAATACTAGAAAATAATTTCTATTCACCAACCAAACATGATAATTTAGCTTGTCTGGATTGACTTTTCATTCTTTACTTATAAGCCAAAAGTCATAAGTTAGTATTTTCTAACTTGCGGATTATTTTTAGCATTTTAGCTTAAAACTAAGGGCCCGTTTGGATGGGCTTAGTAAAAGCAGCTTTAAAAAAGTACTTTTGAAAGTGCTGAAACTTATTTTTAAAATAAGCAGTTATGCGTTTGGATAAAAGTGCTGAAATTGTTATGCCAAACGTGAAAAGGAAAAAACAGAAGAAAGAGATGTTAGGGTTATATGGGTAATTTGGAAATTGTATAAAAATATTAACGGAAAAAGCATAAAAATATGGTCAACTTAAAACAGCTTATAAGCTAAAAAAAAAAAAGTACCTCTACTCCAGCTTTTAACTTTTGGCTTAAAATAATTTTTTTTTTAACTTAAAATAAGCTATTTTGAGTATTGCCAAACAGTTAAATAAGTCAAAAATCAACTTTTAAGTCAGTTTGACCAGCTTTTAAGCTGAGCCAAACAGGCTCTAAGTGCTTATAAGCACTCTTTACACTTATCCAGATACTCGGGTTTTAGCTTAGAAACACTCAAAATAAGCCAATCCAAAACTACATGGATATAACATAATTAATTGTAAATATTTTGATTTTCTAAATTGACAAATAATTTAGTACAATTATTTATAGTAACGTGGACAACTAAAATTAAATTGTTAGACTAGGTGTAATTGTGTTTTTCCCATTCCATGTCAAATAAGAATCTATATCATATTTGTAAGATCACATATATTCTACAAAAAAGACCTTTGCTAATTTAGGAAAATAGTTTATTTTGGTAAGTTTTTCTTACATTTTCCCATTCCATTTACATTTTCATGTCTTAGACGTAACATCCAACCTATAATCATACTCACCACACTTTCATTCGTTCGTTCAATCAAATATAATGGTAACAAATACTGGAGATAGTGTTGATCCAGAATTGGGAGTTGTAGCAGCAGGGGAGAATGCATTCGAAGACGAATATGTTCCCCCGTGGCACAAACAAATTACGTTGAAACAGCCTTTTACTAGGCAGGAGAATATCGTTATACAGACGTGTGTGTCGTTGCTTCTTCTGGCATTGCTTTTAGTAGTGGTACAGCAAGTTATATGTTGGGAATGGGTCCATACATAGCATCTCAGGCTGATGCAGGAAATTTACCAATTAATACGAAGAATCTTGCTATCACTTGGATGCTTCCTTATCTTCTTGTTGTTAGTTTATTCTCAATTGTTGCATCAAGAAAGATGATGATAATGAAGTACAAGTTGACGTATCCAAGTGGAACCGCAACTGCATACTTGATCAACTGTTTCCATACTCCTAAAGGAGCAGAGCTAGCAAAGAAACAAGTTGGTTCGTTGTTCAACTCGTTTGGGTTCAGCTTTATATTTGGGGCTGTTCAGTGGATATTTGCACGTGCTGAAGGCTGCGCATTTGCTAGCTTGCATTCATTTGGTTCCCAAGCATATACCAAAAGGTTATACTATGTTGGAGTTGATATGCTTTGCCCTTACATGGTCAACATATCATTGCTAACTGGTGCTATAGTCTCGTGGGCATTCATGTGGCCAATGATTGAAGCTAAGAAAGGCGACTGGTACTCTGCTAACTTATCTGCAACGAGTCTTCATGGTATACAAGGATACAGGGTATTTATCGCAATTGCCATGATGTTTGGTGATGGTCTATTCCATTTTGCCTACATGTTGGTGGTCACAATCTCAAGTTTCACAAAGAGGAAGAGTAGTACTCAGCAAGATTGTTCAGAAGAAGACGATGAAGATGAAAATATACGAAACAAATACTTCTTGAAGGATCAGATTCCCAACTGGGCAGCTGCTGAGGGATATGCTGGAATTGCAGTTGTATCGATCATTGTAGTACCCATGATCTTCCACTCGCTCAAATGGTATCACGTTTTGGTTGCCTATTTGATTGCTCCTATTTTGGCTTTCTGCAATTCTTATGGAGCCGGCCTAACTGATTGGTCCCTCGCCTCAAATCACGGAAAGATTGCAATCCTTTACTTTTAGTTATTGGGTCAGTTTGGAGAATGGTGGAGTGATTGCTGGACTTGCTTCATGTGGTTTGATGATGAGCATACTAGGCACAGCTTCTGACTTAATGGGAGATTTCAAGACTGGTTACTTAACCCTTACATCCCCGCGTTCCATGTTCTTTAGCCAACTCATTGGAACTGCCATGGGTTGTATCATAACCCCTCTAGTCTTCTGGATTTTCAACTCTGCCTATCGGTTAGGTGATCCAGAAGGTTCATACCCTGCACCATACGCTCTCATGTATCGTGGAATCGCTCTACTTGGTGTTGAAGGTTTTGGAAGTCTACCCAAACATTGCCTCAATCTAGCTATTTGCTTCTTTGTCGCTGCTATTCTCATCAACCTAGTGACTCGACTGTTGAAGAAATTTGAGAGATTCATTCCGACTCCAATGTGCATGGCCATACCATTTTACCTTGGAGGCTACGTTGCCATTGACATGTGTGTAGGGTCCTTGATCCTATTCGGTTGGCAAATGTATAACAAGCAGAAGGCTAAAGATTTTGGACCTGCAGTGGCTTCTGGTCTAATATGTGGTGACTCATTGTGGGGAATTCCAGAATCTATTCTTGCTCTAGCTGGTGTCAAAGCTCCATTTAGTAACGTTAAAACAATTTCTGTTTCTATATACCCTTGTCGTTTTCAAATCTATAGACGTATTTTGCGTGTTCTAATAGCAATGTTGTTTCATTTCTATTGCACATCCAATGAAGTTGAACCTTTAATCTTCGTTGTACTTTTGTTCTGTGTGTGTCTGTGAATATATCACAACGCGAGTGAAAATAAGGCGCAAATGGAGTCGAATACAAATACACCTGATCAGATAGCAGTACTAATAAAAGGTGCAAAGAACTTATGATAGCTTCGAGTCTGCAGATATTCACACTGTAAACAAGGTACATTTCTCCTTCCTTCAATGCCATTTGCCTCCAATGGTATATAAAGATTAATATATACGAGTTCTGTCGAATTCAATAATATTGGATGTTACTAAAAACTTCACTAAATTTAGATATTAAAGCATTTCAACGATCATTCATTTATTAAGAACTAGTTTGAACTAACAACAGAGAATTCAAACAGGGTTGAAAGAAATATTGAAAGAGCATTAATTAGAAGACAGCATAGAAAATTCTATCTAGTGATATGCGCGATAAAATAATCCAACTCCATTCGAGAAGCACCCCCTTTCTCAGTAGACTTCCTCACGGCTTCTCCCAACTCTTTTGCTCTTTTCCTAACCTCGTCGCCTTCTTCTGATGCCATTAACTTCCTCACGACATTATCAATGGTGGATGCAGTGACCATCTCATCGCGTTTCTTATCCCATTCCGTTATAACCAGGCCAATTTTCAGCATTTCTGTTAACAAAAAACCATTTTTTGGGTGGTCAGAGTGTGTAGGCCAAGCAATAATTGGGACTCCCATAGTGATGGTCTCTACACAAGAAGTCCAATCACACGCACTTAAGAACCCGCCAATGGATGAATGAGCCAAGATTTCTGTTTGTGGTGCCCAATCTCTAACTAGTAACCCGACCCCGTTTAGTCTTTCCTCAAACCCTGCATGAAACTCAAATTCTCTATTGAGGTTTGCCCCGAGATAGATATCAGTATTATCAGGATCCTTCAACAACCATATGAACTTCTGTTTGCTAAGCTCTAAACCCATCGCGAGCTCCTTAATTTGTTCATCAGAAAATGAAGTCAACATATCATAAGATACGTAAAGAACAGAGTTTGGAGGTTGTTTATCCAACCAATCCAAACAGGGGAATCCATTTTTTTCATTCTTAATAGGCCGGAGAACTGGTCCTATCGCCCATTGCTTCTTGTCTTGTCCGATTCCAAGCAAGTCGATAAAAGTATTACTACCTTCCATTACTTTGCTTGTATTATGAATATCACCCGCGGAGCTCTTCCCTATATATTGAACTTGAAAAGATCCTATTCGCATGATCTCTTCGCAATACCATCCTTCAGAGGATGGTAGCTTTTGAAGTAGTTGTTGTTCAATAGGGATAGGCAATCCAACATGAGGAAATAAGTGATCGCAATACATACCAAAGGCCGAAATCACAGGGCTAAAGATGTATGACTCTGCATTATCGAAAGATGCAATATCCTGAACATTATAACACATTAGACAATCATGTATCATGATAATTCGTCTTGATTTAGACGAAATATCACGTAAGAAGGAAGTAATGGATTCGCGGAGATGCATGGTAACATTCCAGAATAAATGGAAGTGTTTAGGTACTTCACTAGGGATTTCAGGGTCGAGTGGAGTAGGAATCATTTCGAGGTCATGAAAATGAATAGTGGCTAAATCGCAAGGATTTAACATCGTGGCACGAGCCTTAGTGTCGTGATTGTAACTAGGTAGGCTAAGATAATGAACAGAGAGACCATAAGAAGAGATTAAGCAAGCAAATTGGAGAAAAGGATCAAGATGACTTTGTGTTTGAAATGGAACCATAACTACAACAACTTCATCACCTAATTTTTTCTTCAAATTTGGAATATTTTGAGTGTTTTCCATTGGATTTTCAGTGAGAGTGAACAAAGAATTAGGAGGCACTGGCTAACGTTTATAGAGATGAGAAGCTAGTGTGGGCGTAGTGAACCTTGTTCGTCAAAAAATTATATTTTCGTTTTTCAAAAATGAAACGACTTTAAAATTCTAATAATTTTGTATTCCCCAACTTTTCTTTTACCTACTATGCGTCTACTCATTCATTGCACATGGGTCTTTTCCCACGCTTCCCAAAGTAAGTACTTCCTCCGTTTAATAGAGAATGATCTAGTATGACTCAATACGAATTTTAAGAAAATAAGAAAAGACTTTTGATCATGTGATCTTAAATTAAAGTTATCTCAAATGTACAAAATTACCTTTTTAGTATCGTGACCTTAAACATGTCATTTTGAAAGTTATTACCAAAAATAGAAAGAGGTCATTTTTTAAAAAAAAAACTAAAAAGGAAAGAAAGTCGTTTTTTTTAAATGGAGGGAGTAAATAAAGGGCAAACGACATAAGTCACAACTTTTAAGGCAAAATTAATATTTGTCCCTTATAAATTTATAATTACAGAAATCCCTCAAACAGATACAATAGTATAAGCGCTGACATTAATCTGATGCGCGAGATAGATCAACCGTTAAGTAAAATACATTACATTTTATACATGATACACTAATCTATAATGCGCAAGATACATTAATTTGATATGAGAAAAATAAGAAATTTGTAAAATTTATAAAATTAATAAGAGATGATGATAATAAAAAAATTTAAATTTGAGATTTCTCTAATTTTTTCTTAAATAAATGTTGTAGAATTAGTTTCACTATCATGTTGTTGGTATTTTTTGTCTTCGTTTGGTCATTGTGATGAAATCGTAATTACATAGAAAAGAAAAGTAAAATTTTTATTTAAATAAATTATTATATATTTAAAATATATATAAATATAAAATTTGCATAAATAATCTCATTTTTTTAATATAATTTTGTTTATAATAGACATTGAAATTAAATGTGATGAAAGTTTGGACTATTCTCATAATAGGCTGACAATATTATGACACCATGTTGACATTGGGAAATGCATTCAAAACTCCTAGGCGGCATCTTATATTTAAAAGATGTAAAGGTGATCATAAATATCTGAAAATCGAAAAATCGAATCGAATCAAATTTAATTAATTTTTTAGTTTTTTGATTTGGTATTAATATTATATTTTTGGAAGTTCGATTTAGGATTAAGTGTAAGGGTCTCAAAATTTTAATATATCAAAAAACGAAAATTTTATTTTAAAAAAGTTATTTTTTTCTTATGTATACATACGACATAATCTTAACACAAAAATTAAAATTCAATCAACAATTAAATCATTAATGAATAAATTAAAGTAACACCAATGTTTTAATAGTTAACTTGAAATATTAATTTTCATGATAAACTCAAACATATTTCTACCAATGTACATTATGTAAAGAAATCATCTTCATACTTGTTTTTCTCGATAAATTGTTGGAGACACGCTGTTCTTGATAAAGACAAATATTCCACGGTAATACACATTTTTCCTTAACATAGTTTTAAATTTCTAACTATCTTATATTTTATTTTTTCATTTCACACCAAAAAATTGATATAAATGTTGAACTAAATTGAACCGAAATAGAAAAATCGAATCGAAAGAGAAAAAATCATACCGAATAACCAATATATGAATCGAATTAATTTTTAAATATACGGTACATACTTTCCTAAAATCGAAAAATAAAATCAAAATTTGATAAAACCAAACGTCAAAATCATAATTAGTATTATTATTATAGATTGCAAATATATTATAGAGGTAAAATCAAGAAAATGATTCTAAAGAATAAAAAAAATATCAATTATTTTGATATTTCTTTCGTATACAAACTTTTAATCACTAATTTCATAATTTATGTTTTATTATCTTTTATAACATTAAGTATTTTTGTGATAGTTTAAATTATCATAAGAAGTAAAAATCTATGTAAGCTTAATATTTTAAAAAAATATCTTAATAGTACGTTGATTCCAAGAGAGGAGCTAAGCATCTCTTGTAATATATATATATTTTTTTGATATAATGCACCAGTACCCCTTAATTTATGTTCGAAATCTCAGAGATACACTTATATTCTATTAAGGTTCTATTACCCTCTCAATTTATTTTATTAATAATTTTCTATCCTTTTTCGGCCTACCTGCACTATCTTGTAGGTCCAACGTTGGTCGACTTCTTTTTCAAGCTTGTATCATGTAGGGCGAAAAGAGATAGAAAATTACTTATAAAATAAGTTCAGGTGGGGTAATAGAACCTTAATATAGTATAAGTGTGTCTCTGAGATTTCGGGCATAGGTTAAGAGAATATTTGTGCATTTTTCCCTATTAAAGTAGGGTATACTAAAGTATCAATATTTTGAATCAAAATAATTCTAATTGTTATTTATATTTAAAGTTTATAAACTTATTACTTATAAAATTATGTGATTAACTTATATTATATTTATCTTAATAAAATGATATTTTTTCAAACTTGAATTGTTGAAATCTTACTTAAAAGATCGGAATGAATTAAAATTTAAAAAAATAAATTAAATAAGAGAGACGCAGGGCATGGCTGCCTTGTAAGGTACATGATCCTGTCGCCTTCTCCCACAAGATTAAATTTAATTAAAAACGAGAAAAAGTATTTTTCAAGAAAAGCGTGAATTTCATGCACCTTAACGCACACTTACAAGGCAAAATGCGGCTGACGCACGAGAAAAACGCACCTTGCTAAATTCAATCTGATTTAGACGACGTTATTTTAAGCAATAAAATATTACTCTTTTGATTGTAAAATTAATTTTATTGCCTTTTAGAAATTTTTAATAAGTTTTTTTTTTTATCTTTTTTACTCCGAACATTCGTATATTTCATCTTTTAAATCATGACATTGATTCTTATTTTTCATTTGTTTCCAAAAGAATATATTGTTTTATTATAAACTTTGTTATGACATTATAACACAAGTATACATTTTCCATTTGTCTTCGTGTTACATACTTCTCAAATTCCTTACCGTAGCCCTAAAATGCCTATTTTATATATATACATATAGAGAGATATATATTTTGTGTTGTTTTTCTTTTTATAATTTATTTAACAAAAAAATCTCTTTTTTCTAAAATACTTTTTAAATTTTGAAGTTTTCTATTTAAAATGTTTAAGACCAATAAAATTTTAAAATACTTTTATTTTATTGACACATATATAGTGAAATAGTCCTTAATATAAATAGTTATATTTGATCAATTTAGTCATTGGACACATGAAAATAGTTTGTAATAATATATAAAAGATAATTATTTTAATTTTTTGGATATCACATAACCTAAATAGTCTTTAATATATGTAAAAGTATTTATTTTATTTGTAAATATTTGTAATAAATAATAATAATGATGCCAAAATCAATAAAAATAACTATTAAATTTAAACTTTGATTTTTCTAGGTATTCCCTTTTTCTTCCTAACGAAACGAAAAGGGCATATCCGTCAAATAAATTATTGTCCGACGCCGGAAAATCTAAATCCAAGTTACAGTACTTCTTCTTCTTCCCATATTTCCATCGCCCTTCTTCCCGTTTTGCCCCTCTGCAGGATCTCGACACCGTCGGCGTCATCTTCCCGGGAAATTCATCAAAATTTGAAATATACAGTTGAATTACAGCTTCTTGTTCTGTATTAATCTAAATTATCGGAGAAAAGTTGTTTGAATTCATTGAATTGACTGAAGAATTTGGGGGATGAGATTTTGTTAAGGGATAGTTATGAGATCATCTATGTCGCCGGACAATTTAAGCAGTGCTCCGTCGACGTCGAGGAGTTCTCCTCCTTCTGCGGCATCTCAAAATGTCAATTGTAAACACAGGTCTAAATATAAACCCTAGTTTTTTTATCTGAATTTTGCAAATTTAGTAGCTTTTCGTATTTGTAGATCTGAAATTTTAGCTTTTTCTCTCTCGTAATGCCTGGAATTCAACTGTGATTGGATGAATTGATCCGAGGCTGTAGATGATGGCTTATTCTCCAAAATGTGTGCTTTTGGATGATCGTAATTACAATATTTCTTTTTTGTAGTTTCAACAACAATAATTACACGTCATTCCGAGCTTGCTGGGGTTGGCTATGTGAGTCATGTCGCTCCATTTATATACCCCTACTAGTGCAATAGGAGTATCTAACAATGCAGATTTATTGTAGAATTTATCTACAGCTGACAAGATTTTAGAATTCCTAGTGTATATTAGAACCCAAGTAGCCTCCAGGATGCTATAGAGGGAACTTTTATATCTGTGAAGTGAAATGACAGTGGAGAAAGAGGTGATCGTAAAGAGTCATCTTAGCACATCAAGGGGGGGAGGGAGGTGCAGAACTGTGATATTGGGGAAATTAGGAGCAGAGACGGTCCATTTACAGTTAACAATATTCCAGCCTAAATCAGACCAACATGTATTGAAGATTCAATCTGCACTGCAGCAATATAGAAGAAGATATTGGCCCATTGATGGTGAAGAGCCCGTATGATGTATGATTGGCCAATGAATATGGAGAACTAAAGCACCCACAAAAGTGGCATATTTTAGTTAGCTGAGAATTTTAGGAACATGCTCAACACATGATAATTCGTGCAAAAGAGGTATTGCATTGTGCAATAGATGTTATTTAGCTTCTGCACTGTTTATTTGCGAAAGAATCTAGGACTCTTTCTGGTGTATATTTGGGATGCTTAGAAGACTAAAGGAAGAACTTGTAAGCTGGGGTAAATGGAGAGTTGGGAAAACCTTCAAAACACTTGGAAGATGATCCCCGTTATGTATTATTTGGAGTATTTGATATCAAACGTGTTTCGATGGAATTGCAACTCCAGTTCATGTTTTAAATTCCAGATGTCTACTCAAATCTTTTTGCTTGGTATAATCACTATAATGCAAACAATTCTGTTCTATTTGTTGATTTTGTAAGTTCATTGAATTTAGACAGGAGTCATAGGAAGCAGAGAAGCTAACAACTCTTTTTACACTGATTTGCATCCACTGGATATTTATTGAATGAAATTCCATTTACCTGATAAAGCAATATGGGAATCCAGCTATTTGTCTGTCAAATCTTGTTTTTGCACCATTACTAATTTCGATAGAGGGGAGGCTTGACATCTAGTGAGTTCTTAAGTTCTTCCGGACAGCACATGTGCTTGGTAGATGGGTGTTTTGGTTATCTATGGAATTAGCATCTCACACTTAGAAATAATATTTCTCTAAGCCACTGCCTCTTTATTGAACCTCCAAAGTCATTTTTGCTGCAAGCCAGTGGTTTGAACCATAAGTCCTTTAACGCTAATGTCACCTGCTCTTTCGTCTGTAGACACCACTCCACAAATTAAATGTCTTATTTTCCTCATCACCCTGCACTGAAAATCTTTACGTGGTTTATCCTTTTTTTGTGCTGCTGCACTGAAAATCTTTTACGTGACCAAGACGTTGAGAGCAATGAACCCATTTTTTACACTGCAAGACAACTATAAATTTGCGGGACATGTTCTTTTGTATTTTGGGGATAAAATTGGTAGTACGTAACTCTACTCTGGGGTTCTTGAGCAGTTCGTGGAGTGTAGGATACAGAGATGGGGAGGAGGATTGGTGGAAGATCATCTGTACTTGCATTTGGTGGAGTGTGCGGAAAGAAAGAAGTTTCAGATATTTTGAAGGCACTAGCAATTCTATCCAGAAAATTTGGATGCATGTCTTAGTTTGTTCTTTTTTTGGTGTAAATAAATATGTGCGGCAAATAGGTGATTTAGTTGACTTAAATTGGCAATATATAAGATTATATGTTTTGGGACAAGTGTTTTTTGTTGTTCTTGGCAAAAATAAAATCTGGACTATCGTAGAAACACATAGAACCCTACCATTGCTTCACCTATCATCAAAATCTTTGTGCTCCTACCACATTCTCGAATCTGAGTATGATGGGTTGGGTGACCATTAATGACTGCAATACTAAAGGATTATGATAGGTTCACCCAAGTCTTGAAGTGTAGGGTAGGTACCCTCGCCGACTTTGTTTTACCGCTAGACGCATCAAATAAATATCTTAGTTCTTGGAATTCAGTCATTCAGAGGGTCGAGAAGAGCTGGTAGGTTGGCAGAAAAGCTACTTCTCAGAGGTAGGGAACGAAGTGCACCATATTGGTTATCCCTACATATTGCATGTCTCTATTTAATTCTCCTTGCAATATTTAATTCTCCTACCTCTGTTACAGGAAAATTGGAAAGACCGCAAAGAAATTTTCTTTGGGGTTCGGCGGATGGGGCAAAGAAGTTCCATTTGGTGCGATGGGAGACTGACATCTCCTAAACAGTGGGAAGGTCTTGGGATTAAAGATTTGAAGGTTTTCAATAAAAATTTGTTAGGGAAATGATTGAGGAGATTTGGGGTTGAGGTACAAGCTTTGTGGAGAGCTTTACAATGAATATATATGGGGTGAAGAACAAATGATATCACTTTGTTGTTCGTGTGTGAAGTATGAAGGAATATTATGAAGGGGTGGGAAGATTTTTATGGCAACATTCATTTAAGGTTGGCGATGGGAGTAGAGCAGCTTTTTGGGGCCATAAATGGTGGGGGGACTAAGTGTTAAAAGGATGACTTTCTGTGTATGTGTAGGGTCTTGGGATTTGATGTTCAGGAGGGATTTTCAAGTTGAGAGATGAATGAGTTTCAAAGGCTGTTTGCTTTACTTCATAAGCACTGTGAGTTATCTAATAGACCTGCTGCTTTGAGTTGGGAGTTGGAGAATACAAAGTTTTCTCTGTTAGTCCTTCTATGAATAACTTTTGTTTAGGGAGGTGCCAAGAAATGTGTATTTTTTCACATGATTTGCTACTAGAAGGCTGATTTTAGCAGTGAAAAAACTAAATGTAAGGTTGTTTGCATTAGTTGGTGTTTTCTTTGCAAGGAAGCCGGTGAGGATTTTTTTCTTTGAGAAAGTTAACTTGTATTATAAACAAAGGAATATTCTAGTAATACTTACATCCAAAAGTTGCGTAAGAAAAAAGGAACTCCTATGGAGGTCATAAGAACTCTAGGATACTAGGAATATCCTCTGCATCTTGAGGATATTCATGTTTATACCAAAAAAAGAAAAGAACCAGACAATTCAGCTTCAAATTCGGCATAGAGCAACTCTTGTTTTTAAAACATCTCTGGTTCCTCTCCATCCATAGACCACCAAATGCTGGCAGGGACAATCTTCCATCTCTCCTGTGTCCTGACTGATTCCCATCTCTGTTCCTGCAAGCTAGAGCTTCTTTGATGTTTCTCGGCATAGTCCAACTGATGCCCCTAAGTTGATGAAAATCTGCCACAACTTCAGTCTCTCTACAATTTAGAAAGAGATGATTTATCGTCTCGACCTCACGTTCACAAAACCAACACCTGGAACAGATTTGCATACCTCTTTTCATGAGGTTGTGTTGAGTGAGCCTGATTGGCTAACAGCCAAGTGAAACATGCTATCTTGAATGGTATCTTGACCTTCCAAATCATCTTCCAAGGCCATCCACCTATATGAGTACCAGGTCTTTGTGAGCTTGTATAAGCTGAGGCAACTGAAAATCTGCCTTGCTTATCTGGATGTAGATCATCTTCTACTACATTGTATCATAGCCACGAGATTATGGTGGGTTTTACTTGGATGATTTGGCATATCTTGGACTATGCCAAGATCAGTGGAAGTGTTTATGTTCAGTTGGAAAGACGGAAGAATAAGAAGAAAGCACAAGGATTGTAGAGTGGCTCCTTTGCATTTTGGAGGGAGAGAAATAAGATAGCTTTTGAAGGGTTGGAGATGAACTTTTCTCAATTGAGTAGTAGTCTTCAATATCTTATTTTCTTTTGGTGCACCCATGTTTCCTGTTTGTATAGAAATTTGAGTGTCATGTAGAGAATCATATTTTGTAGGTTACTCAATTTTTGGTGTACATCTTGTAAACGGCCAAGCTAGCTTGTTTGTTAATGAATTCTTATTTAGTTGATAAATAAAATAGTGAATGATAGTGATATAGTATGAGAAAATCTTTTGGAGGTCTTCAACAACAATGGGTTCCAAAACTTCTCATATATGTGTTAACTCAAGTTGATAGCAACTGTCAATATCTGACTGAAAGGGGTATGAAAGTCGACTTTACAAGAATAGGAGTGACTATCCTAAGCGGGGTAATTGTGTGAGGCTTAGGGAAGCTAAGTTAGGGTAAGCAATTGGTGGAGAGTGTTGTGGCAGAGTTAGCGTCAAGCTGAGGAGAGAAAAAGGGTGATTTGGGACTTGGGCAAATTTAGGAATGTGTTTGTTGGGGCTGGTGCTCTTGAGGTGGGTTCTGGGCCAGGTGGAATACAGGATTCTTCAGTGGGTTTTGGGTTTTATGCGTTGGAAGTGTTTCATGTGGGTTTTGGATCATGAATCTCTGAAGGTCTTTTAGAGGGTGGCATTGGAGCTTTTCTGTTGGAGGAATAGGTCGGTTGAGGTTTAGTAGATGAGGCTTATTATGAGCTAGACCTAATGGTGATTGGGTAGGGGGGTAAATGTGAGTCCCGTCAGGGATAATTCAGATTTTGGAATTTTATAAACCCACTTGGACGAACTGCTGTATTACCCGGTCCAAAAGAGGGAACAGTTAATCGGTTATGTGTTGTTGGGTCCTGCTAACTGGCAGTTTTCAGTTACCAAACATATGTAGTTTCTGGCCACACCGGAATCTGATACTCCTTCCCTCCCAATTTATGCGGCGTTATTTGACTGGGCTCAAAATTTTAGAAAGAAATGAAGATTTTTGAAACTAGTGGCCTAAAAACAAAGTCATATACATTTGTAGGGTTATAAATCATATCATTAAGTTTAATTTAACACAGATTTCTGTAGTAGGAATGTATAATAATAATTATGATATGGTTCCAATATTAGTATCTTACAATAAATAACTAAATATTTAGCCAAGTAAATTTTGTGATCATATGGAATGAATTAGATGGATTTTATCTGTTGCTGATGTGGTTTATTGTTCTACCTGATACAGTAATGTCTTTCAGCTGTTAACAAGGAGGGAGGTAGCTCCTCGAACTAAACGCGCTTCCAGAAAGTTTTGGGGTGAGAATACAAAATGTACTCTTGACTCCTATGGGTTGAAACGCGGAGTGGGAAGTGATGCTAGACAAGGACTAATATCGTGGTAACTTCATTATCTCTTTTTTTTCCTGTAAAGTCTGATAGAATCTGCTCCATCCTTTTCTCTCCATATGTCTCATTAAATTATTGCAGGGTAGAGGCAGAGTCATTGCAACATTTATCAGCTAAATATTGCTCACTGTTGCCTCCTCCGAGGTCTACCATTGCAGCAGCATTCAGTCCTGATGGGAGGACACTTGCTTCTACGCAGTCAGTCTCTCTTCGATTACATAGACATGTATAATCTGTGTTATATTATGCTAGTTTTGTATCTATCTGTTCAATTTGATCGTAGTTGTCTTAATTGTAATTATCTAGCGCTCCCATTTTGCAAACTACCTATTCATTAACCATAGTCCATATGGATATATGCGCAAAATTGTGATGTAGTCATTTGTGAATTCTCCCTCCTTATTGATAAAGTAAGAATGTAAGATACTCTGGCAAGAATTTTACTTGTATTGGTTGGGACTAATCTCAGCAACTTCACTTTTTTAAGTTTACTGACATATTCCCGTGGCGGCAGTGGAGATCACACAGTGAAAATAATTGACTGTCAAACTGGGAAATGCTTAAAGGTTATGAGTGGACACCGCAGGACACCTTGGGTGGTGAGACCATCTTCTTTTTTTTTTTCGCAGAATGTTTTGGAATATCACCTTTCTTCCTGGATATCTTACATTTTGGTTAACATCTGTAGGTTCGTTTCCATCCGTTGTACCCTGAAATACTTGCAAGTGGAAGTTTGGACCACGAAGTTCGTCTGTGGGATGCAAAAACTGCAGAGTGTATAGGATCGCGTGATTTTTGTAATGACCTGTAGCATCTCAATAGTTTAAAGAAAAAACTGTGCACACTTTACTCTTTTTCTTTTGACTGTAACTGGTGAAACATTCATTTCCTACAGATCGTCCCATTGCATCCATTGCATTCCATGCCCAGGGGGAAGTTCTGGCTGTTGCTTCAGGCCACAAGGTAAAAATTTAAACTGAAAACACTCTCTTGGGTGATTTACATTTCATGTTCTGGTAGGGATGCTGATTTTACAATCTATGACAGCTTTACATATGGCACTATAACAGAAGAGGAGAGGCTTCTTCACCATCAATTATACTGAAGACACGGCGGTCTCTTCGTGCTGTCCATTTCCACCCACATGGTGCCCCATTTCTTTTAACAGCTGAGGTATCACTGTGTTTTTTGGTGACTTGGGTGTGAATTGTGATTGTTTTAGATGCCTTCAACCCTTTATTTTGTAGGTCAACGATCTGGACTCATCAGATTCCTCAATGACTCGTGCGACCTCTCCGGGTAACTTGCAGTATCCTCCTCCTACTGTGTATTTGACTGATGCTTATTCCACTTATCAATCTGCTTCAGCAAATGAACTGCCTATCATGTCTCTACCATTCCTGATCTGGCCGTCAATTGCAAGAGGTGATCCTAGAATACCCATGCAGCAGAGTGATATAGATGTGGGATCTGATAATATACAGCAGAGATCAGACACATTGTCATCTGTCCGTCTTCTTACATATTCAACTCCGTCCGTCCAGTATGAACTTTTATTGTCGCCTATTGAGCAAAGTGCATCTCCTACACAAGAAGCTCATACTAGTTCTTCTGTCAGGGAAAACGAAACTGGTACTCAACTTTTAGTTGATCCCATGGAGACTGATGGGCAGCCAGAAGAGAGAAACAATCAGTTTTTCCCTTTTAGTGACCCGGCATACTGGGAATTGCCTTTTTTGCAAGGATGGTTGATTGGTCGAAGCCAAGCTGTTCAACAAACAACTCGTTCAGATCTTGGTGGTGCTACCATCAATCCATCAACTTATGGTGAACTGGAAAATCCTTCTGCTGTTCCCTTGGTAATTTCAAGCAATAGTCATCCAAGGTCCGGAAGATCTGGTTCTCGGCACCGTTCTTCTCGCTCTCGGATGATCCCTGTTGCTGGAGCTGGTGATGGCGCTGCTCCTGTTAATGTTATGCATGATGAGAGTGATTCACAAATTTCTATTGGTCGCATCCAGTCAGAGATAGCTACTTCACTTGCAGCTGCAGCAGCTGCTGAATTACCTTGCACTGTGAAACTCAGGATTTGGCCTTATGATATTAAGGTTCCATGTGCAGCCCTTGATGCTGAAAGATGTCACTTAATAATACCTCATGCCGTACTTTGCAGGTGGGAATGATATGTACTCTTTCGAATCCGTGGCTTGATATTGTTACAACCTATATGGATAAGCTTTTAAAAGACACTGGGATATTAAGCTGTCATGAAGAATCATCTTGAACCTAATATTTCTATTTGAGTAGTTGATTACTAGCCTCTTAGCCCTATACTCCGGAAACTTTTCATGTATTATTTTGATAGTTCCTAATTTGTGTCAGAATGAAAATAGATATGTTGTTAGATGAACTTTTCTGAATGCTTACATTGAGGTAACATTTTCAGTGAAATGGGAGCCCATTTTTCACCATGTGGGCGATTTTTAGCAGCTTGTGTTGCATGTATTCTGCCGAACTTAGACTCTGATCCTGGTTTTCATGGTCATCTTCATCATGATACTATGACAGCTTCGACTTCTCCAACCAGACATCCAGTTGCTGCCCACCAGGTTATGTATGAGCTACGGATATATTCCCTGGAGGAGGAAACGTAATTACCGAATCACAATAGCTTATATTGTGCTTTCTTTTCTGTCTAATTTCTCCCCCAGTCTTTATTTTTATTCCTGTTATGATTGTTGGTTACTTGATACTCTTTGTCATGTGTAGGTTTGGTTCCGTACTTGCAGCTCGAGCAATTAGAGCTGCTCATTGTTTAACTTCAATTCAGGTAAATACTCATTTAGGTTCATGGATTTGTTTTATCAAACTTGTTTTCTAATAGAAAAAGAGCAGTTCTACATGGAATTAAACTCTGCATCTTTTTTCTTTCTTTTTGCCTTTCCTTTTACTAAGGAAATAAAACTCTAGATCTAATAGTTTTTGTTTTAAAACTCACAGAAATGAAAAATAATTAGATCTATATGAAAGAGAGAACTACAGGAAAGGGTTTGGGAAGGGTAGGACGCATGCAAACCTTATTCCTACATTTGTGGGGCTAGGGATGTTGTTTTCGGTAGACCCTCGTCTCAAAAGAGAAGTTGTCAAAGCGGGGTAGCAAGCAAATAAGACATCGCATTATCTTAGCAAGATACAAGGCAAATGAAATAAAAAATAGCAAGACGCATTGGAGAACAAGAAACTACGCGACTACAAATACTACTACCAATAAGAAAGAGAGGAGATGAGGCTAGCCCCTTTTGTCCCACATAAAGTGCAACAACACTCGGCTACCTACTAACCTTTTACCCTAACCTCGACCTCCATGCCTTTCTATATAAGATCGTGTCCTCAGTAAGCTGAAGTTGTGTCTTGTCCTGTCTAATCACTTCCTCAGTTCATCTTTGACCTACCTCTACCTCCCAACTCCTGCTATTGCCAACCTTTTACACCTCCTTACTGGCACATCCACATACCTTCTCTTCACATGTCTGAACCATCTCGATCTCACTTCCCTCATGTTATCTGCCACGGAAGTCACTCCCACCTTTCCCATCATAACTTCGTTCCTAATCTTATCTCTCCTAGTATGTCTGCACATCCATAGCATCCTCATCCCCGCTACATTCATCTTTTGAACTTGGACGTTCTTGACTAGCCAGCACACTGCCCCATACATCATTGTTGGTCTAATTACTATTCTGTAGAAATAATATCATTAAATGAGAGGGCAAAAACATGCCCGTATACAAGAAGTATACCAGAACATTAGAAAGCCTTATAAAAAGACAGCTTTTTATGAACAATCCCAATGATTTATATAAGTATGGACCTCATGGTACACCAAAAAGAAATGAGGAAAAAGAGGATATTCCTCAAATGTACAAAATCTTTCTTCACTTTGTCGAAAGCTCTCCTATTCCTGTCTTTCCATATGATCCACATAATTTCTAAGGGTGCAATGTCCCATGCTCTGCCTCACCTCCTAAAGTCCCAGCTATACCATGTATGTTTCACAGTGCACACCATTGCCTACCCAATATGAAACCGTCTCAGAATATTCCACCATAAGCAACACATATCCGACAATATAAAGTAAATATTCAGATCTCCCAATTCTTTACACATAAAGAACCAACTAACACAATTGATTGTCCTCTTTCTCAACTTTTTTTGCTGTTAGGATCACCCCCTTGTAGTGAAGAAACATACCTTTCTCGGAGCTAATGAGCTTCTCGTAATAAGACATTACGGAAAAGACGCATCCCCCCCCTCAAATCTCCCTAATCATTACAATATACCTTTCATAAGTTGCTTATTTCTTATTTTTGTAAAACTAGTCAATCATAGACAACATTACTTATCCAGAAGGAAAAAGAGATTCAAATATTGATACATAATAGCAAAACTTGTTTTCTTGGAATATGCTTTGTTGCTTACCGATCTGAGACATTGATTGGGGCTCCTCATCTTTTGTAATTGCAGTTTTCTCCAACTTCAGAGCATCTGTTACTTGCTTATGGGCGTCGCCATAGTTCACTACTGAAAAGTGTTGTGATTGATGGAGACACAACTATACCCATTTACACGATTCTTGAGGTGAGAAACATTATGTCGGGCTTAAGCAATTATTTAAGTGTATTGCTACTTTTATAGGTATTTATAGTTGCGTTATGTAAACACTTACTAATTCTTGTTTCTGTTTATGATGCATAATTTTTGCTTTGGTCTAAAATGTTAATGTATTAATTGTCATATTTTCAGTAGCCTATTGACATTTCAAGAAATTAACTTAAAACGATGACCTGGTGTTTCTCAGATAGTGAGATCAGAGAGATATAGTGATATTATTTCTGTCTGATCAACAAAAAACATGAGAGTAGCTTTACAGATCTTCATACATTTATGAAAGATAGAAACCTTAACTAGATCTACTTCAAGTGAAGAATGTTGTGAGGAATTTTATGGTTAGAGAAGCAGGTCTCCGGTATACTCCATCAAAGTGTCCCCTCCCCCCAAAAGTTTACTTACGTTAGTCCTAAGATCTTCTAGTTACATCCAGTCAATAGCATTAGATACATCTTCAGAATTTCCTATCACCACTTGCTTACACCAAATATAGTTAAACCTAGGCAGTTTATATTTATCTTCTGAATATTGTTCTTCTTTCCTTGAAAACATCTCTATTCCTTTCCTTCCAAATTGTCCGCCAAATGCATGTTGGGACAATCCTCCATCTCTCCTCCTTTTTTCCTGCATTTCCATCACTATTTCAGCATTTTAGAAATTATGTGATTCTCCCTGGTTTCATCCAGTTGATCTTCCTCTTGTGGATGAACATCTGCCATAATTGATCCGTCCATTTGCAGTGTAAATGACATGGGTGAACTTCTAAGTCCATTAATTCCATGTCTTCAATGAACTCTGAAAATGACCTGCTGATTCTCCCACATAAGACCCAAGGACCTTGGATTAGACCTCTAGCTGCTTCCCTTTCAAATGTCATTTGGGGTGTAGACTTCCGTTAGGTGCCATTTGAAATCCTGATTTTTGCCAGGGAACCAACATGAAATTGAGTATGCTCCCTCACTACTTACTTCCCCTTCCCATATTCTTTTATCCCCCATAATAAGTATGCCTTCCCTAGTCCCATTAGCTTCTAGTTGCACATAATCTGCCCATCTACTACCCCAAATTTCTTTAATTATGTTTGTAATTTACCCCTCCCTTTTTGTCTCTTGAAGACACACAACATCTGCTTTCCAGATTCTTAACATGTTCCTGATCATACACCTTTTCTTCCCATAATTCAATCCCCTCTCATTCCAGGATACAATGTTTACATTCATTAATACATGATGGCCAAATAGACTCCCCGTTACTTCTAGAGCCATTGCTGTGAAACTAAGAATCTAGTTGTAGGTTCTTTAGTTCCAATTGCTCTTTCTTCTTGCATGTCGACTGTTCACTCTGTTTCCCCTTTGCTTTCTTGCTTATTACTGTCAATCTTCATCAATAATTCGTTCGCCCTATTGTCACATTCTTTCAGGTTAACCCCAAATTCCGAGCTTAGTTTGATTATATGTTGTTGTATCCATTCTGAGGTGCACAGTGTGTTGCTGCCTTCCTCTGGGAATTGGATACCCAGTGGGATAACATCCTCTGCTCCTCCATTTGTATTCTCCTCTGCCAATGGTTGTACCATTATTGCTGTACTTCTCTCCCCCAATTCTTCCTTATTTTTTCCAGGCATGTCTACCATATGTCTCACAACTTCCTGTTCCCCCTTGTCCCTATTCCCAGGCGTAATCTGACTTCGAGCTTTATTTCCTTCGTTTGATTCATTGATATCTCGATGTTAATTATGTCTTCTGAAGGGATTTGTAAAGCTTGGTCTCTAGCCTTTTCCCCAGCAATTGGTTCTAAAAGAACTGGGCGCAAAGTCCTTTTACCTTTTGTCTGCTATACACGCTATATTCTCCCTTCTAAATCTCCAGCCCATTTGCAGAAGAGACCCCTCACTCGAAGACCCCACGTGCCCGTCCACCTTTTCCACTGCTAGTACTTCCTTTACATCTGCAAAAGCTGATCTTGGGTATTAACCCCCTGGCTATTTTCCCTTTTGCTCTCTCATCTCCTCTGAAAATTTCATGTGACCGGAGCTTCACACCATACCGGGATGGTGTAAGTGAAACTATAGCAGGTTATTTCTACTTCTCTGGGAATCTGTTTGCTGTCGCCTTGTACTTTTATTCTAGCCCAATGAAGATGATTTTTGAGAAAGGTCTCCTCCGTCTAGATATAACCTCCACATAGGTTACCGATCTCTTTAAAAACCTTCTGCGACCATATATTCATAGGTAAACCTTGCAGCTGATCCATACCCTATCTCTCCTTACCTCTGATGGCCAGTAGCCAGTTGTTGGTTTCCACCATTCAAGCTCCGATTTCATCTTCTTCCAGATCCTTTGGCCTCTTAAGACATGCTCTACTGCTAGTCCTGATAGTAGTTCAAACATAAAATGCCCGTCGTTCATGGCATACACTTTGACTTCTATCGCCGATTTCCAGGAGTTACAGGCCCATCTTCTTACATCATTCAAGTTAGGATTTTCGTTTGTATGGAACTAGATTCTCCCTACTATGCATCTTTTCAAGAGGTCCTTATCTGATTGTGATTTGCCTCCTGTGATCCCTACTCTGTTTGCTGTGCCCTGTATCTCTGCCCTCTCCGTTGCCTCACCCAGCAATCTTGTGAGTTATATTCCCCCAACCTCCTTTGAATGTAGATTCCGGAGTAAGTATGACTGATTTATGCTAACCTTGTAATGTTATAAAACTGATGTATCTCCCACTCTCATTGTATTTGAGAGTGCAATAGATTTCTGCAAAGTGGTCCTTCATGTTCCACCTCTTAACGGTCCTCCTCTGCACTTTGGAGGCTTCAATAAATACTGCAACTAACCATTTGAGGACTTTAATATGCTAATTTTCGCTCTTCTCATCTGATGTCGGCTGTGTTCCGCCCATTCAAACCACCTCCCAACTTTGTCTTTACATCTCGTAATGTCGTAGGACTTGAAACCTGCGTTACAAAAGATGCTATCCTCCCCTATTGGATGTGTTCCGGTGAGCTTGCCGGATCCACCCATCTGAAACCTAAAATTTAAAACACTTAAAACTAAAAATTGACAGATCTCAATATCTTTGCCTGTGTGTTATTTTTGTTTTATTAAATTTTAGATAAAGACAGCATCCAAATATTCTAAATTTTATTTTGAGTAGAAAGAGACCAAATGAGTGGATAAAGAGCGAAATGAAAGAAAGAGGAAGGTGTTCAAAGTTGATACACACTGTCCTTCTATTCAGTTTCTGGACTATCGATAAAAAAATTTGTAAGGTGCATAGAATTAAGGACACATTAATCCTCTATGTCCTAAGTTGTACGTTTCTGAATCAGGTCTATAGAGTTTCTGATATGGAACTTGTGAGAGTTCTTCCCAGCACGGAGGATGAGGTCAATGTCGCTTGTTTCCATCCTTCGGTTGGTGGTGGCCTTGTCTATGGAACCAAGGTAACCAATATAAACTTTTGATGAGCTTTTATGTTTCTTCTTCCTAAAGATAAATACATTCTTATCTTAAAAAGCTCATCGTGATTAATTTTCCTATAATTTTGCAGGAAGGGAAGTTAAGGATTCTCCAATATGACAATTCGAACAGCCTGGGTCGCACAATTCCCTGTTCTCCTGTCGAGAACATGCTCGAGGTATAATAGTGACTGAATTGAATTTGTAACTACTTCTTCTGAATTAGCTGTTATTAGTCATGATTTTAGTAGGAGTTGTGGCTTTTTTTACCAGCAATTGCCTTTTTAGGCAGAGATGGTCATTTGATATATCAAGCTTTGTTTTTAGATGGTCTAGAATAAGATATATAATTGCCAATTTACTACTTCCTCTATCCAATATGTCACACACTTTCCTTTTTAGTGTGCCCCAAAAAAATGACACTTTTCTATATTTAGCAACAATTTAATTTAAACTTTCTAATTTTCATTGACCATGATTTTTATAGCCTCAAAAAAATTATGGCATGTTTTAGACAACGTTCAAGAGTCTTTTTTCCCCCTTAAACTCCGTGGCTCGGTGACATAAATTGGGGCAGAGGGAGTAATAAAAGGCAAAGTCCCTCATCAGTGGTCCTCAAGCAATAGAAGTTGGCTCCACCATCACCTTCCCCTATGAGCCTTGATAAAATAAGCCAAAGCCATTGATGTTCTTATATGTAAACAACTTTAACTAAGTTGACAATGAATTTGAAGTGAGTTTTTTAGTTTTAGTCTGAGATAACTTACATCTGTTACTTACATCAGTATCTTGTAAATTGAATGCAGGTCCCAACGTATGCTTTAGAAGGCTAGTAACTTGTGATGATAAGAAAAGGTGATAGGTACATTCCATTTGGCAACTAATTTTTCTGTCGTATTTTCCTGCATCCGTACTTTGATAGCTGAGGTTCTATCGGAAACAACCTCCCTGCCCCACAAAGGTAGGGGTATGGCCTGCGTACATCCTACCCTCCTTAAACCCTACTTGTGGGATTACACTCGCTTCTTTCCTGCAAGACCTATTTCTTTTGTGAATGGAAAAATTCAATTGGCATTTTAAGCCAAACTTGGTTACCAGTTGCTGGTTTGAAGTGGGAAATGTTTGAAGTCTGCATCATTACTATCCTTTAGAGTACTGCTGGATGGTGTTTTTGCCATGTTCTTTCGTACTGCCATTGGGTGGGGATTGAGGTTAATGAGTATGCATGAAGATGAGTTTCTATTGCTGATAATGCAGATAAAAAGGGATGATGTCACTATGAACTGGAAGAAAATCCATTTCAATAACAAATGCAGTTATATTTGAAGGTCATGCTAATGATATGAATCACTTTTAACAATGTTGAAGTTTCACCTATTATTCTGCCAAAATTTGAAGCACTCAATGGCTTTTTGATTGAGTTGGTTAAAGTGCATTCAAAGGAATCACCACTTCGCGTGGCTAAGTTAATTGAAATGCCATGAAGATTCGTCTTATTCTGCATTTATTCACTTTATTCCGGACTGCTGCTGTTGGATTTGATGAATTGCATCATTGAGAATAGTGTCTTGTGCCTCATTGTCAGTGAAGGATTGTGCCTTTGTTTTTGTACTTTTAGAGTTCCTCGACTTATTGTTGGTATTTTGAGATTCTAATGAGTATTACTCTATCCAGGGTCTCGTATCATACTAGTCCGCTATGGCCAGCGCCTGCAAAGATGAGTGCTTTTGCCGAGGACATTGAAACCTTGAACCTTAATGCAGTACAGCTACAGCAGTATATTGAAGAGGTTTATACTTGAGCTTGTCTAACTTATAGTCACTACAGATTTAAGACTTATGGAACTTTCAGGGACCGAAAGATTCACAGAACGTCTCGCCTTGGACTACTACCCACGTGACTGCACGAGTGCTCTAGAGTTCTGTTTGATGGAAGGTAAGTGCTGGCGGAATCGAGGGATTGTTTCTACAAATTTTCCTGCAGATGACTTCAAATGTACTATAGGAGTTTGATTTTTATTTATTGGATTTCTTTCGGAAGGAAAAACAAAAAGGAAGAGAAAGATCCCTAACACATATTTGAGTCTTGAAATGCAATAGTAATTTCTATGATTTTCTGATATATATGGTAAGTTTCAGTCACCCTAGCTGAATTGACAACACTAGGGGTGTTTGAATGACCACTTTCTTGTATGCTTTGGTTCTCTTTTCATGAAGATTTTCCAACAATAACAATACGAGGAAGTGGTCTCCAAAATCTGTCAATGTGAATTTATTGTATTAGGTTAAATACGGATGGTCCTACAAAAATTCATAGGTTAATACACATGATAAATCGAAATAAATTTATAAAATATATTTTATGAGGACCTCTGTAATGAGTTGGAGAAGCGGAGGGGGGGGGGGATTACGTATGATCCCAGCATTTTAAGGCAATATTTTTAATACGAGCTAACTCTTAGAAATTATGCGATTTTTTTATTTATTTTCATGTGTATTAGCCCTTAGATTTGGATCCCTTGGAGCACCCATTTAAAAAAAAAAAAACTTTATGAGAACTTCTGTAATGAGTTGGGGGAGAATTACGTATATTTCAACCATTTTAAGCCATATGTTCACATTTAAAAGCTGACATTTAGAAATCATGCGAATTTCGTGGCGCCTCTTTTCTGAATTTTTTTTTATGGGGACATCCGTAAAAAAGTTGCGAGAGCATTATGTATAGTTCCACAATACTTGAGGCATCTTTTTCAATTTATGAGCCAACTTTTAGAAATTACACAACTTTTGCTTTTCATGTGTATTAGCCCATTGATTTGACATCTTGGGGCACCCCAAATTTTTTTTTTGAAAAACCTTGACCCTCCATAATGAGTTGGGGAGCATTACATATTGTGTCACTATTTTTAAGGAATATTTTTGCATTTACAAGAAAATTTTTGGAAATTACACGATCTTCGTGGTTTCTCATGTGTATTAGCTCATGAATTTGGTGTCATGGGCACCCCAAAGTTTTTTTAGAAATTTTTTATGAGGATCTCCGTAATGAGTTGGGGAGCATTACGTATAGTCCAATCATTTTACGACATATTTTTGCATTTACGGACCAATTTTTAGGAATTACACAATTTTCTTTGTTTTATCGTGTGTATTAGCCCATGGATTTGACACCTTTAAACACTACCCCGAATTGTTTCTAGAAAATTTTTTATGAGGGTCTCCGTAATAGTTGAAGAGCATACCGTGTAGTCCTACTATTTTTGTAAGATATATTTTTTTGAATTTACGAGCAAACTTTTAGGAATTACTTAACTTTCTTGATTTCTCAGTTGTATTAGCCCATGTATTTGACACCTTTGATCACCACGAAATATTTTTTAAAAATACTTTATGAGAACCTTCGTAATAAGTCAGGAAAACATTACTTATAGTCCGCCATTTTAAAGGCAAATTTTAACATTTACGAGTCAACTTTTAGGAATTAATCGACTTTCTTGATTTTTTTGTGTATTAGTTCATGAATTTGGCTTCTTGGGGCACCCGATTTCTTTTAGTGAGGAGCTACATGATGAGTTTGGGGGAAGACTACATATAGTTCCACCCCAATTTTTTTTATGAAATTTTTTTATGAGGACCTCAGTAGTAATTTGGGAGAGCATTACTATAGTTCTACTATTTCTAAAATTTACGAGTCAACTTTTAAAAATTACGTAATTTTTTGACTTTTAGTGTGTAATAGCCCATAGATTTGGTGCCTTGGGGAATCCCAAAATTTTGTCTGAAAAAACTTGATGAGGACCTCCATAATGAGTTGGGACAACATTTCAGTACTCCCACCATTTTAAGGCATATTTTCGCATTTACAAGCGAACTTTTGAATACAATGCAAATTACTTATTTTTTCGTATGTATTAGTTCATGAATTTGGCGTCTTGGGACACCACAAATTTTTTATGAATTTTTTTTTATAATGACCTCCATAATGAGTTAGAGAAGCATTACGTATAGTCTACTCATTTTTATAGCAAATTTTCTCATTTACGAGCCAACTTTTAAAAATTATGTAACTTTTTTATTTATCGTGTATACTAGCCCATGGATTTTACACCTTGGGGCACCCCAAAATTTTTTATGGAAAAACTTTACGAGGACCTTCATAATAAGTTGGGGGAGCATTCACGTATAGTCCCACAATTTTTAAGGGATATTTTTGCATTTACGAGCATACTTTTATAAATTACTCGATTTTCTAAGCTTTCCCCATGTATTATCCCATGTATTGGCACTTAGGATCACCTCAAATTTTTTTCTAAAAAAAATTAATGAGTACCTCTGTAATGAGTTGGGGGAACTTTACGTACATTCTCACATTTTAAGGCATATTTTCATATTTACTAGCCATATTAGGAGTTAAGCGGCTTTCTTGTTTTCGTGTGTTATAGTCCATGTATTTTGGAGATCTGAAATTCTAAAAAAAAATTCAAATTTTTTTCATTGACATCTGTTAAGACCATAGTAATGGAGCCAGTTGATTTCGACGAGCAAACGAGCTCAATTTTAAGTTAGAAGATCCCGATAGAAGGTAAACCTCCATTTTGTCGATTTTCATATCCTATAGTCTATAAATTTTTGGTGATCCAAATTTTAATGTATTTTTTATCGAAATTTTTCATGGATGACCTTTAAGACCTTAGTAATGAACTTAGTTGGTCCCAACGAGCAAATGAGTCCATTTCAAGTTCAAACAAGCCCTAAAACAAGTAAATTCTCATATTGTCCATTCTCGTAGGTTATAGTTCATGTATTATTTGTGATCCCAAATTTCAAATTTTGTTTGGCCAAAAATTTTCAGGGACGTTTGTTAAGACCTTAGCAGAGGAGTCAGTTTGTTCACACGACAACGAGCCCATTTTTCAAGTTCAAATGAGCTTCAAAGTAAGTAAACCCTCATTTTGTCAATTTTCATATGCTATAGTCCATGAATTTTTGGAGATCCATAATTCAAGGATTTTTTTCTAAAAAAATCTCATGGACGTCCGTTTAGACCTTAGTATTGGAGCTAGTTGGTCCAGACAGTCAAAGAGATCAATTTTCAAGTTCAAAAGAGTCCCAAAGCAGGTAAACCCCCATTTTGTCAATTTTCATGTGCTATAGTCATTCGTGTGCTAGTCCATGAATATTTTGTGATCTGAAATTCTGATTTTTTTTGCCAAAATTTTTCATGGACATCCATTAGTACCTTATTAATGGAGCATGTTGGTTATGAATGGAAAAAATAGCAATTTTCAAGTTCAAATGAGCCCCAAAGTAAGTAAACTCTCATTTTGCCTATTTTTTGTGTGCTATAATCCATGATTTTTTGGTGATGTAAAATTTCATTTTTTTTGTTGAAGTTTTTCATGGACATCCGCTAAGACATTAGAAATGGAGCATGTTGGTACCCACGTCCAAACATGCCCATTTTCAAGTTCAAAAGAGCCCAAAGCAAGTAAACCCCTATTTTGTCAATTTTCATGTGCTATAGTCCATGATATTTTGGTGATCCAGAATTTCAGATTCTTTTTTGCGAAAACTTTTCATGCACGTCCGTTAAAACCTTAGCAATTGATCCAGTTGGTTTTAACGAGCAAACAGACTCATCCTCAACTTCAAACGAGCCTCAAAGTAGGTAAACCCCCATTTTGTCGATTTTCATATGTTATATAATACATGAATTTTTGGTGATGCAAAATTTTAGATTTTTTTGTTGAAATTTTTCATTGAAATCTGTTAAGACCTTAGTAATAGAACCAGCTGGTCGCAACGGAAAACGAGTTTATCTTCATGTTCAAACAAACATTAAAGCAGATAAACCCCAATTATGCCGAATTTCATATGATATAGTCTCTGGATTTTTAGTGATATGATATCTAAACTTTTTTTGGCTGAAATTTTTTATCGACGTCTGTTAAGACCTTAATAATGAAATTAGTTTGCCTGCATGAAAAAACGGTCCTGTTTACACTTCAAACGAGCTTTAAAGAAGGTTATCCCTATTTTACAAATCGTCTTGTGCTACAGTCCATGAATTTTTCGTGATCCAAAATTACAAATTTGTTTTTGTAAAATAATTTCACAGATGTTCATTAAGACCCAAGTAATGAAACGAGTTGGCCGCGACAGTAAATCGGGCTGATTTTCAAGTTCGAACGAGCCCTAAAGCAGGTAAACATATATTTTGTCGATTTTGTGTGCTATTCCTGAATTTTTTGTGATTTAAAATTCTGACATGTTTTTGGTCGAATTTTTTCACGGACATCCGTTATGATCTTTATAACAGAGCAGTTGATTCCGACGGGCAAAAGTTTAATTTTCAAGTTCAAATGAATTGCAAAGCAGATAAACACCCATTTTATCAATTTCGTGTGCGTCCATGAAATTTAATTACTCTGAAATCTAGATTATTTTTGCTAAATTTTTTTATGGATTTCTTTTAAGATCTTGGTAATGGAGTCTGTTGTTACCCAAGACTAAAAAATCCTATTTTCAAGTTCAAGCCAGCCACAAAGAAGGTAAGCCTCTATTTGCCAATTTTCATGTGGTATAGTCTATGAAATTTTGGTCATTCGGAATTCCAGATTTCTTTTGCCGAATTTTTTCATGGACGTTAATTAAGACCTTTGTAATCAAGCCAGTAAGTTCCGATGGAAAAACAGACTCATTTTCAAGTTTAAACGAGCTTTAAATCAGGTAAACTCCCATTTTAATGATTTTTGTGTGCTATAGGCCATGAATATTTGATGATCCATTTTGCATTTTTTTGCAGAAATTTTCATGGACATTTTTTAAGACCTTACTAATGAAGCCAATTGGTCCCTATGGACATACATGCACATTTTCAAGTACAAATGAGCCACAAAGCAGATAAACCCCATTTTATTGATTTTTGTATGCTATAGTCCATAAATTTTTTGTGATCTAAAATTTCAAATTTATTCTTTCAAAATATTTTATGGATGTCCATTAAGACCTTAGTAATAGAGTCAGTTGGTCCCAATAGGTAAACGAGCCCCAAAGCAGGTAAACCTCCATTTTACCAATTTTCGTGTGCTATACTCCATGATTTTTTGGTGATTCAAAATTCTGATGTATTTTTTTACCAAAAATTTTCTTGGGCGTCCGTTAAGACCGTAGTAATTGAGCGAGTTGGTCTCTACAGGCAAACAAATTCATTTTCAAGTTCAAACGAGTCCCAAATTAGGTAAAATCATCTTTTGCTGATTTTCATGTGCTATTGTCCATGAATTTTTTATGATCCAGAATTTCAAATTTGACTTTGCCGAAATTTTTCATGAACGTCTGTTAAGACTTTAATAATGGATCTAGTTTGTTCCTTGTGGCAAAAGAGACCATTTTTAAGTTGAAATGATCTCAAAGCAAGTAATCCTCTGTTTTGCCTATTTTCGAATGATATAGTCCATGAATTTTTGTAATCCATAATTCAAGATTTTTTTGACAAAAAATATTCATGAACGTCTGTTAAGACCTTAACGATGGAGCCACTTGGTCCCCACATGCAAACGAGCCCATTTTTATGTTCAAACATGCCTCAAAGAAGGTAAACCCCCATTTGCCAATTTTCATGTGCTATTTTATCCATGATTTTTTGGTGAACCAAAACTCTGGCGAGTTTTTTGCTAAAATTTTTTATGGACATCCGTTATGACTTCAGTAATGGATTCAGTTGGTTCCGACGGGCAAACTGATCCATTCTAAAGTTTAAACGGGCCATAAAGTAGGTAAATTCCTATTTTACCGTCGATTTTCATGTGCTATAGTCCATAAATTTATGGTGATCCAAAATTTTGAAATTTTTGGAAAAACATTTTGATGAACGTCCGTTAAGACCTTAGCAATGGAGTCAATTGGTCCCTACCAGAAAACGGTCCCATAAACAAGCCCAAAGAAAGTAAACCCCCATTTGTCAATTTTCACGTGTTATTGTCCATGGAATTTTTGGTGAGCCAAAATTCTGGCTTTATTTTTCGTAAAAATTTTCCATGGACGTCCGTTAAGACTTAGTAATGGAGCTAGTTAGTCCCGACAGGAAAAAACTGTGTTTGAAAGTTCAAACGATCCCCAAAGAAGGTATACCCCCATTAAATCGATTTCATGTGCTATACTACATGAATTTTTGGTGATTCAAAATTTTGATGTGTTTTTTGTTGAAATTTTTCATGTACACTCGTTAAGACCATAGTAATGGAGTTAGTTGGTCTCGATGTGCAAATGGTCACATTTTAGAATTCAAATGAAGCCCAAAGTAAGTAAACCCCCATTTTGCCGATTTTCATGTTCTGTAATCTATGAATTTTTGGTGATTCAAAATTACAGATTTTTTTTGTCAAAATTTTTCATAGACGCCTGTTAAGACCTTAGTAAAGGAGTCAATTGCACTTGATGACCCATTTTCAAGTTCAATCGAGCCCAAAGCAGGTAAACCCCCATTTTGCCAAGTTTCGTGTGCTATAGTTCATGGATTTTTGGCGATCCAGAATTAAAGATTTTTTTTGTCAAAAATTTTCATTGACGTTCGTTAATACCTTAGACCTTTTTAATGTTCAAACGAGCCCCAAAGCAAGTAAACACTTAATTTATCGATTTTCCTGTGTTATATTCCATGAATTTTTTGTCATCCAAAATTTTGAATCTCTTTGCCAAAAATTTTCATGAATGTATGTTAAGACCATAGTAGTGGAGTCAGTTGGTCTCGATAGGTAAACATGCTCATTTTTATGTCCAAACAAACCTCAAAGCAGGTAAACTCCCCCATGTTATTGATTTTCACGTTATATAGTCAATTATTTTCGATGATCCCGAATTTTAGATTTTTTTGCCAACATTCTCTATGGACGTTCATTAATACCTTAGCAATTGAGTTAGTTTGTCCTCACAGGCAGATGGACCCATTTTCAAGTTCAAACAAGCCCCAAAGCAGGTAAACCCTCATTTTATCTATTTTCCGTGTGTTATTATAGTTCATGAATTTTTGGTAATTCAAAATTCTGACATGTTTCGGCCGAAATTTTTCATGGGCATTTGTTGAGACCTTAATAATGAAGACAATTAGTTATGACGGGAAAACAAACTCATTTCAAGTTCAAACGTGTTCTAAAGTAGGTAAAACCCCATATTGTAAATTTTTGTGTGCTATGTCCATGAATTTTTTGGTGATTCGATATTTCAATTTTTATTGGCCAAAAGTTTTTGTGGACATCTAATAAAACCTAGGCAATGGAGCCAGCTTGTTTCCACAGAAAAACGGTCCCATTTTTTAGTTCAAACAAGCTCCAAAGAAGGTAAACCTCCATTTTGTCGATTTTTGTGTGGTATAGTCTTTGAACTTTTGGTGATTAGAGATTCAGATTTTTTTATCAAATTTTTTTATAGACGTCCTTTAAGACCTTAGTAGTGGAGAAATTTGGTCTTGGGGGTCAAACGGGTCTATTTTCAACTTCAAACGAGTCCCAAAGCAGGTAAATCCTATTTTACTGATTTTCGTGTGCTATAGTCCATGAATTTTGGTTATCCAGTATTTCAACGTGTTTTTAGCTCATGGACGTTCGTGAAGACCATAGTAATAGAGACCCTTGGTCCCGACGGGCAAACAGATCCACTTTGAAATCCAAACGAGCCCCAAAGTAGGTAAACCCTCAATTTGCGATTTTTATTTGTTATAGTCCATTAATTTTTGGTGATCCATAATTTTGGATTTTTCTTGGCCAAATTTTTTCATGGACGTCTGTTAAGACCTTAGATATGGAGCTACTTGTTCTCAACAAGAAAACGCGCCCATTTTCAAGTTCAAACAAGTCCCAAAAAGGTAAACCCCCATTTTGTTGTTTTTCTTGTGATATAGTTCATGATTTTATGGAGATAAAATTTTTTGGATTTATTCAGTCTAAATTATAAATGGACGTCTGTTAAGACCTTATTTATCGAGCTAGTTGGTCAACATGATCAAATGTGCCCATTTTCAAGTTTAAATAAGACCAAAAGTAGGTAAACCTCATTTTACCGATTTTCATGTGCATTTGGAAGGTCAAACGAGCCCCGAAGCGAGCATACCCTTCATTTCGACGATTTTCGTGTGCTATAGCACACCATTTTTTGGGTGATCCGGATTCCGACGTCAAAAATACCAAATTTTTTCGTGGACGTCCGTCAAGACCTTGTCTATGCATACGGTTGGCCATCACAGCTTTTCAGACCCATTTGGAAGGTCAAACGATCCCCGAAGCGAGCATACCTCTCATTTCGACGACTTTCGTGTGCTATAGCACACCATTTTTTGGGTAATCCGGATTCCGACGTTAAAAATGCCAAATTTTTTCGTGGACGTGCGTCAAGACCTTGTCTATGCATATGGTTGTCCATCACGGCTTGTGCAACCCATTTGGAAGGTCAAACGAGCCTCGAAGCGAGCATACCCCTCATTTCGACGATTTTCATGTGCTATAACACAACATTTTTTGGGTGATCCAGATTCCGACGTTAAAAATGTCAAATTTTTTCGTGGACGTCCGTCAAGACCTTGTCTATGCATTGGGTTGGCCATCACGGCTTGTCCGACCCATTTGGAAGGTCAAACGAGCCCCGAAGCGAGCATACCCCTCATTTCGATGATTTTCGTGTGCTATAGCACACCATTTTTTGGGTGATCCGGATTCCGATGTCAAAAATGCCAAATTTTTTTGTGGACGTCCGTTAAGACCTTATCTATGCATACGGTTGGCCATAACGGCTTGTACGACCCATTTGGAAGGTCAAACGAGCCCCGAAGAGAGCATACCCCTCATTTCGATAATTTTCTTGTGCTATAGCACACCATTTTTTAGGTGATCCGGATTCCGATGTCAAAAATGCCTAATTTTTTCGTGGACGTTCGTCAAGACCTTATCTATGCATATGGTTGGCCATCACGGCTTGTCCGACCCATTTGGAAGGTCAAACGAGCCCCGAAGTGAGCATACCCCTCATTTCGATAATTTTCATGTGCTATAGCACACCATGTTTTGGGTGATCCGGATACCGACGTTAAAAATGCCAAAAATTTTCGTGGACATACTTCAAGACCTTGTCTATGCATACGGTTGGCCATCACGGCTTGTTCGACCCATTTGGAAGGTCAAACGAGCCCCGAAGCGAACATACCCCTCATTTTGACGATTTTCGTGTGCTATAGCACACCATTTTTTGGGTGATCCAGATTCCGACGTCAAAAATGCCAAATTTTTTCGTGGACGTCCGTCAAGACCTTGTTTATGCATACGGTTGGCCATCGCGGCTTGTCCGACCCATTTGGAAGGTCAAACGAGCTCCGAAGCGAGCATACCCCTCATTTTGACGATTTTCGTGTGCTATAACACACCATTTTTTGGGTGATCCGGATTCCGACGTCAAAAATGCCAAAAATTTTCGTGGACATCCGTCAAGACGTTGTCTATGCATGCGGTTGGCCATCACATTTTGTCCGACCCATTTGGAAGGTCAAACGAGCCCCGAAGCGAGCATACCCCTCATTTCGACGATTTTCGTGTGCTATAGCACACCATTTTTGGGCGATCCGGATTTCGACATCAAAAATTCCAAATTTTTTTGTGAACGTCCGTCAAGACCTTGTCTATGCATACGGTTGGCCATCACGGCTTGTCCGACTCATTTGGAAGGTCAAACGAGCCCCGAAGCGAGCATACCCCTCATTTCGATAATTTTCGTGTGCTATAACACACCATTTTAGGGTTATCCGGATACCGACGTCAAAAATGCCAAAAATTTTCGTGGACGTCCTTCAAGACCTTGTCTATGCATACGGTTGGCCATCACGGCTTGTCCGACCCATTTGGAAGGTCAAACGAGCCCCGAAGCGAGTATACCCCTTATTTCGATGATTTTCGTGTGCTATAGCACACCATTTTTTCGGTGATCCGGATTCCGACGTCAAAAATGCCAAATTTTTTTGTGGACGTCCGTCAAGACCTTGTCTATGCATACGGTTGCCCATCACGGCTTGTCTGACCCATTTGGAAGGTCAAACGAGCCCCGAAGCGAGCATACCCCTCATTTCGACGATTTTCGTGTGCTATAGCACACCATTTTTTGGTGATCCAGATTCCGAGGTCAAAAATGGCAAATTTTTTCATGGACGTCCGTCAAGACCTTGTTTATGCATACGGTTGGCCATCGCGGCCTGTTCGACCCATTTAGAAGGTAAAACGAGTCCTGAAGCGAGCATACCTCTCATTTCGACGATTTTCGTGTGCTATAACACACCATTTTTTGGGTGATCCGGATTCCGATGTCAAAAATTCCAAATTTTTTTGTGGACGTCCGTCAAGAGCTTGTCTATGCATACGGTTCGCCATCACGGCTTGTCCGACCCATTTGGAAGGTCAAACGAACCCCGAAGCGAGCATACCCCTCATTTCGATAATTTTCGTTTGCAACGTCAAAAATGCCAAATTTTTTCGTGGATGTCCGCCAAGACCTTGTCTATGCATACGGTTGGCCATCTTGGCTTGTCCGACCCATTTGGAAGGTCAAACGAGCCCCGAAGAGAGCATACCCCTCATTTCGATGATTTTCGTGTGCTATAGCGCACCATTTTTTGGGTGATACGGATTCCGACGTCAAAATTGCCAAATTTTTTTGTGGACGTCCGTCAAGACCTCGTCTATGCATACGGTTGGCCATCACGGCTTGTCCGATCCATTTGAAAGGTCAAACGGGCCCCGAAGCGAGCATACCCATCATTTCGACGATTTTCGTAAGCTATAGCATACCATTTTTTGGGTGATCCGGATTCTGATGTCAAAAGTGCAAAAATTTTTCGTGGACGTCCGTCAAGACCTTGTCTATGCATACGGTTGGCAATCACGTCTTGTCCGACCCATTTGGAAGGTCAAACGAGCCCCGAAGCGAGCATACCCCTCATTTCGATGATTTTCGTGTGTTGTAGCACACCATTTTTTGGGTGATACGGATTCCGATGTCAAAAATGCAAAAAAATTTCGTGGACGTCCGTAAAGACCTCGTCTATGCATACGGTTGGCCGTCACGGCTTGTCCGACCCGTTTGGAAGGTCAAACGAGCCCGAATCGAGCATACCCCTCATTTCGACACCATTTTTTGGGTGATCTGGATTCCGACATCAAAAATGTCAAATTTCTTCGTGGAAGTCCGTCAAGACCTTGGCTATGCATACGGTTTGCCATCAAGGCTTGTCTGACCCATTTGGAAGGTCAAACAAGCCCCGAAGCGAGCATACTCTGCATTTCGACGATTTTCGTGAGCTATAGCACACCATTTTTGGGGGAATCCGGATTCCGACGTAAACAATGCCAAATTTTTTCGTGGACGTCCGCCAAGACCTTGTCTATGCATACGGTTGGCCATCACGGCTTGTCCGACCCATTTGAAAGGTCAAACGGGCTCCGAAGCGAGCATACCCCTTATTTCGACGATTTTCGTGTGCTATAGCACACCATTTTTTGGGTGATCCGGATTTTGACGTCAAAAATGCCAAATTTTTTCGTGAATGTCCGTCAAGACCTTGTCTATGCATACGGTTGGTCATCCCGGCTTGTCCGACCCATTTGAAAGGTCAAACGAGCTCCGAAGCGAGCATACCCCTCATTTGGACGATTTTTGTGTGCTATAGCACACTATTTTTGAGGTGATCCGGATTTCGACGTCAAAAAAGACAAATTTTTTCGTGGACGTCCGTCAAGACCTTTTCTATGCATACGTTTGGCAATCACGGCTTGTCCGACCCATTTGGAAGGTCAAACGAGCCCGAAGTTAGCATACCCCTTATTTCAACTATTTTCGTGTGCTATAGCACACCATTTTTTGGGTGATCCGGATCCCGACGTCAAAAATGCCAAAATTTTTCATGGACGTCCGACAAGACCTTGTCTATGAATACGGTTGGCCATCACGGCTTGTCTGACCCATTTGGAAGGTCAAACGAGCCCCGAAGCGAGCATACCCTGCATTTCGATAATTTTCGTGTGCTATAGCTCACCATTTTCGTGTGATCCGGATTCCGACGTAAAAAATGCCATATTTTTTCGTGGACGTCCGTCAAGACCTTGTCTATGCATACGGTTGGCCATCACGGCTTGTCCGACCTATTTTGAAGGTCAAACGAGCCCTGAAGCAAGCATACCCCTCATTTCGACGATTTTCGTGTGCTATAGCACACCATTTTTTGGGTGATCCGGATTCCGACATCAAAAATGCCAAAAATTTTCGTGGACGTCCGTCAAGACCTTGTCTATGCATACGATTGGCCATCACAGCTTGTCCGACCCATTTGAAAGGTCAAACGAGCTCCGAAGCGAGCATACCCCTCATTTGGACGATTTTTGTGTGCTATAGCACACCATTTTTGAGGTGATCCGGATTTCGACGTCAAAAAAGACAAATTTTTTCGTGGACATCCGTCAAGACCTTTTCTATGCATACGTTTGGCCATCACGGCTTGTCCGACCCATTTGGAAGGTCAAACGAGCCCGAAGTTAGCATACCCCTTATTTCGACTATTTTTGTGTGCTATAGCACACCATTTTTTGGGTGATCCGGATCCGACGTCAAAAATGCCAAAATTTTTCATGGACGTCCGACGAGACCTTGTCTATGCATACGGTTGGCCATCACGGCTTGTCTGACCCATTTGGAAGGTCAAACGAGCCCCGAAGCGAGCATACCCTGCATTTTGACAATTTTCGTGTGCTATAGCTCACCATTTTCGTGTGATCCGGATTCCGACGTCAAAAATGCCATATTTTTTCGTGAACGTCCGTCAAGACCTTGTCTATGCATACGGTTGGCCATCACGGCTTGTCCGACCCATTTGGAAGGTCAAACGAGCCCCGAAGCGAGAATACTCCTCATTTTGACGATTTTCGTGTGCTATAGCACACCATTTTTTGGGTGATCTTGATTCCGACATCAAAAATGCCAAATTTTTTTGTGGACGTCCGTCAAGACCTTGTCCATGCATACGGTTGGCCATCACAGCTTGTCCGACCCATTTGGAAGGTCAATCGAGCCCCGAAGGGAGCATACCCCTCATTTCGGTGATTTTCGTGTGCTAGCACACCATTTTTTGGGTGATCTAGATTCCGACGTCAAAAATGCCAAATTTTTTCGTGGACGTTCGCAAAGACCTTATCTATGCGTACAGTTGGTCATGTCGGCTTGTACGACCCATTTGGAAGGTCAAACGAGCCCCGAAGCGAGCATACCCTTCATTTCGACAATTTTCGTGTACTATAGCACACCATTTTTTTGGTGATCCGGATTCCGACATAAAAAATGCCAATTTTTTTCGTGGACGTCCATCAAGACCTTGTCTATGCATACGGTTGGCAATCACGGCTTGTACAACCCATTTGGAAGGTCAAACGAGCCCTGAAGCGAGCATACCCCTCATTTCGATGATTTTCGTGTGCTATAGCATACCATTTTTTGGGTGATCCGGATTTCGACGTCAAAAATGCCAAATTTTTTCCTGGACGTCCGTCTAGACCTTGTCTATGCATATGGTTGGCCATCACGGCTTGTCCGACCCATTTTGAAGGTCAAACGAGCCCCGAAGCAAGCATACCTCTCATTTCGATAATTTTCGTGTGCTATAGCACACCATTTTTTGAGTGATCCGGATTTCAACGTCAAAAATGCCAAATTTTTTCGTGGACGTCCGTCAAGACCTTGTCTATGCATATGGTTGTCAATCACAGCTTGTCCGACCCATTTGAAAGGTCAAACGAGCTCCGAAGCGAGCATACCCCTCATTTGGACGATTTTTGTGTGCTATAGCACACCATTTTTGAGGTGATCCGGATTTCGACGTCAAAAAAGACAAATTTTTTCGTGGACGTCCGTCAAGACCTTTTCTATGCATACGTTTGGCCATCACGGCTTGTCCGACCCATTTGAAAGGTCAAACGAGCCCGAAGTTAGCATACCCCTTATTTCGACCATTTTCGTGTGCTATAGCACACCATTTTTGGGTGATCCGGATCCCGACGTCAAAAATGCCAAAATTTTTCATGGACGTCCGACAAGACCTTGTCTATGCATACGGTTGGCCATCACGGCTTGTCCGACCCATTTGGAAGGTCAAACGAGCCCCGAAGCGAGCATACCCTGCATTTCGACAATTTTCGTGTGCTATAGCTCACAATTTTCGTGTGATCCGGATTCCGACGTCAAAAATGCCATATTTATTCGTGGACGTCCGTCAAGACCTTGTCTATGCATACGGTTGGCCATCACGGCTTGTCCGACCCATTTTGAAGGTCAAACGAGCCCTGAAGCAAGCATACCCCTCATTTCAACGATTTTCGTGTGCTGTGGCACACCATTTTTTGGGTGATCCGGATTTCGATGTTAAAAATGATAAATTTTTTCGTGGACGTCTGTCAAGACCTTGTCTATGCATATGGTTGGTCATCACGGCTTGTTCGACCCATTTGGAAGGTCAAACGATCCCCGAAGCGAGCTTACCGCTCATTTCGACGATTTTCCTGAGCTATAGCACACCATTTTTTGGGTGATCCAAATTCCGACGTCAAAAATGCCAAATTTTTTTGTGGACGTTCGTCAAGACCTTGTCTATGCAAACGGTTGGCCATCACGGCTTTTCCGACCCATTTGGAAGGTCAAACGAGCCCCGAAGCGAGCATACCCTTCATTTCGACGATTTTCGTGTGCTATAGCACACCATTTTTTGGGTGATCCGGATTCCGACATCAAAAATGCCAATTTTTTTCGTGGACGTCCATCAAGACCTTTTCTATGCATACGGTTGGCAATCACGGCTTGTACAACCCATTTGGAAGGTCAAACGAGCCCTGAAGAGAGCATATCCCTCATTTCGATGATTTTCGTGTGCTATAGCACACCATTTTTTGGGTGATCCAGATTTCGACGTCAAAAATGCCAAATTTTTTCCTGGACGTCCGTCTAGACCTTGTCTATGCATATGGTTGGCCATCACGGCTTGTGCAACCCATTTGGAAGGTCAAACGAGCCTCGAAGCGAGCATACCCCTCATTTCGACGATTTTCATGTGCTATAACACAACATTTTTTGGGTGATCCAGATTCCGACGTTAAAAATGTCAAATTTTTTCGTGGACGTCCGTCAAGACCTTGTCTATGCATATGGTTGTCAATCACGACTTTTCCGACCCATTTGGAAGGTCAAACGATCCCCGAAGCGAGCATACCCCTCATTTCGACGATTTTCGTGTGATATAGCACACCATTTTTTGGTTGATTTGGATTTCGACGTCAAAAATGCCAAATGTTTTCGTGGACGTCAGTCAAGACCTTGTGTATGCATACAGTTGGCCATAACGGCTTGTCCGACCCATTTGGAAGGTCAAACAAGCCCCGAAGCGAGCATACCCCTCATTTCGACGATTTTCGTGTGCATAGCACACCATTTTTTGGGTGATCCAGATTCCGACGTCAAAAATGTCAAATTTTTTGTGGACGTCCGTCAAGACCTTGTCTATGCATACGGTTGGACATCACGGCTTGTCCGACCCATTTGGAAGGTCAAACGAGCACCGAAGCGAGCATACCCTCATTTCGACGATTTTCGTGTGCTATAGCACACCATTCTTTGGGTGATCCGGATTCCGACGTCAAAAATGCCAAATTTTTTCGTGTTCGTCTGTCAAGACCTTGTCTATGCATTCGGTTGGCCATCACGGCTTGTCCGACCCATTTGAAAGGTCAAATGAGCCCCGAAGCGAGCATACCCCTCATTTCGATGATTTTCGTGTGCTATAACACACCATTTTTTTGGGTGATCCGGATTCCGACGTCAAAAATGCCGAATTATTCATGGATGTCCGTCAAGACCTTGTCTATGCATACGGTTGGCCATCACGGCTTGTCTGACCCATTTAGAAGGTCAAACGAGCCTCGAAGCGAGCATACCCCTTATTTCGACGATTTTCATATGCTATAGCACACCATTTTTTGGGTGATCCGGATTCCGACGTCAAAAATGCCAAATTTTTTCGTGGACGTCCGTCAAGACCTTTTCTATGCATACGGTTGGCCATCATGGCTTGTCCAACCCATTTTGAAGGTCAAACGAGCCCCGAAGCGTGCATACCCCTCATTTCGACGATTTTCGTGTGCTATAGCACACCATTTTTTGGGTGATCCGGATTCCGATGTCAAAAATGCCAAATTTTTCATGGATGTCTGTCAAGCCCTTGTCTATGCATACGGTTGGCCATCACGGCTTTTCTGACCCATTTAGAAGGTCAAACGAGCCTCGAAGCGGAGCATACCCCTCATTTCGACGATTTTCGTATGCTATAGCACACCTTTTTTTGGGTGATCTGGATTCCGACGTCAAAAATGCCAAATTTTTTCGTGGACGTCCGTCAAGACCTTGTCTATGCATACGGTTGGCCATCACGGCTTGTCCGACCCATTTGGAAGGTCAAATGGGCCCCGAAGCGAGCATACCCCTCATTTCGACGATTTTCGTGTGCTATAGCACACTATTTTTTGGGTGATCCGGATTCTGACGTCAAAAATGCCAAATTTTTTCCTGGACGTCCGTCAAGACCTTGTCTATGCATATGGTTGGCCATCATGGCTTGTCCGACCCATTTGGATAGTCAAACTAGCTCCGAAGCGAGCATACCCCTCATTTCGACGATTTTCGTGTGCTATAGCACACTATTTTTTGGGTGATCTGGATTCCGACGTCAAAAATGCAAATTTTTTTGTGGACGTCCGTCAAGACCTTGTCTATGCATACGTTTGGCCATCACGGCTTGTCCGACCCATTTGGAGGGTCAAACGAACCCCAAAGCGAGCATACCCCTTGTTTCGATGATTTTCGTGTGCTATAGCACACCATTTTTTGGGTGATCCGGATTTCGACGTCAAAAATGCCAAATTTTTTCGTGGACGTCCGTCAAGACATTGTCTATGCATACGGTTGGCCATCACGACTTGTTCGGCCCATTTGGAAGGTCAAACGAGCCCCGAAGCGAGCATACCCCTCATTTCGACGATTTTCGTGTGCTATAGCACACCATTTTTTGGGTGATCTGGATTCCAACGTCAAAAATGCCAAATTTTTTTGTGGACGTCCGTCAAGACCTTTTCTATGCATACGGTTGTCCATCACAGATTTTCCGACCCATTTGGAAGGTCAAACGAGCCCCAAAGCGAGCATACCCCTTATTTCGATGATTTTCGTGTGCTATAGCACATCATTTTTTGGGTGATCCGGATTCCAACGTCAAAAATGCTAAATTTTTTTGTGGACGTCTTTCAAGACCTTGTCTATGCATACGGTTGGCCATCACGGCTTGTCCGACCCATTTGGGAGGTCAAACGAGCCCCGAAGCGAGCATACCCCTCATTTCGATGATTTTCGTGTGCTATAGCACACCATTTTTTGGGTGATCCGTAATCCGACGTCAAAAATGCCAAATTTTTTCGTGGACATCCGTCAAGACATTGTCTATGCATATGGTTGGTCATCACGGCTTGTACGACCTATTTGGAAGGTCAAACAAGCCCCGAAGCGAGTATACCCCTCATTTCGATGATTTTCGTGTGCTATAGCACACCATTTTTTGGGTGATCCGGATTCTGACGTCAAAAATGCCAAATTTTTTCGTGAACATGCGTCAAGACCTTGTCTATGCATACGGTTGGACATCACGGCTTGTCCGACCCATTTGGAAGGTCAAACGAGCCTCGAAGCGAGCATACCCCTTATTTCGATGATTTTCGTGTGCTATAGTCCATGAATTTTTAGTAATCTGAAATTTCAGATTTTTTAGTCGAAATTTTTAATGGACGCCCGTTATGACCTATGCTATGGAGACAGTTGGTCTTGACAGGCAAACATGCATTTTTTCAAGTTCAAACGAGCCCTAAAGTAAGTAAAATCCTATTTATCGATTTTCATGTGTTATATAGTACATGGAGCTTTGGTGATCCCATATTCTGGATTTTTTTATCTACGCTTTTCATTGACGTTGGTTAAGACCTTAGTAATGTAGTTGGTCGGTTCGAACGGGCAAATATGCTCATTTTCAAGTTCAAACAAACCCCAAAGCAGGTAAACCTCCATTTTGCCAATTTGCGTGTGTTATAGTCCAAAAAAATTTATTGTTCCGAATTCCAAATTTTTTTTTACCAAAACTTTTCATTGACGTATGTTAATATCTTAGCAATAGAGTTAGTTGGTCTCGAAGAGAAAATGAGCTCATTGTCAAGTTCAAACGAGCCTGAAGCAGGTAAACCCCCATTTTGTCGACTTTCCTGTGCTTCCATGAATTTTTGGTGATCTGAAGTTCTGGCATTTTTATATCAAAATTTTTCACAGACGTTCGTAAAGAACTAAGTAATTGAACCAGTTGGTCCCGACGGACAAACGGGCCTATTTTCAAGTTCAAACAAGCTTAGAGTAAGTGAACCTCTAGTTTCTTGATTTCGTGTGCTATAGTTCATGATTTTTTGGTGACCCATAATTTCATTTTTTTTGCCGAAATTTTTTATGGACGTCCATTAAGACTTAAGAAATGGAGTGAATTGGTCTCCACAGGAAAACAGGTCCATTTCTAAGTTCAAACAATCCCAAAATAAGGTAAACCTCCATTTTGTCGATTTTCATGTGCTATAGTCCATGGATTTTTGGTGATTCGAATTTTCAGAGTTTTTTATTGAAATTTTTCATGGACGTCCGTTAATACCTTAAAATGGAGTCAGTTGGTCCTGATGGACAAACGGGTCCATTTTCAAGTTCAAACGAGCACAAAGTAGGTAAACCTCTTTCTTATCGATTTTCGTGTGCTATAGTTTATGAATTTTTGTGATAAAATTACCTAATGAGTTTTGGGGAACCCCAGATTTTTTAATGAAATTTTTTATGACAAATTACCTAATGAGTTTGGGGATCTTATGTATATTTCCACCATTTTAAGGCACATTTTTGCATTTACAAGCTAATTTTTAGGAATTACGGTTGCTTTTTTTATTTTTGTGTGTATTAACCCATGAATTTAGTGTCTTGGGTGCCCCAAATTTTGTTCTGAAAACACTTTATGAGGATCTACGTAATGAGTTGGGGGAGCATTACGTATACCCCTACTAGTTTTTAGGACATATTTTTCATTCACGGACGAAGGTTTAGGAATTACGTGACTTTCTTATTTTTTTTTGTATGTGTATTAGCCCATGAATATGGCGTCCTGGGGCACCCTGAAAGTTTTTCTGAAAAATATTTATTAGGACCTCCATAGTGCATTGGGGAGCATTATGTCTAGACATGTCATTCTTAAGGCATATTTTTGCATTTACGAGCCAAATTTTAGGAATTACGTTAGTTTCTTAAAAGAATTTTGTGTGTATTAGTCTATGGATTTTGCTCCTTGGGGCACCCGAATTTTTTTTCTCAATAAACTTTATGAGGACCTTTGTAATGAGTTGTGTGAGCATTACATATAGCCCCACCGCTTTTAAGGCATATTTTCACATTTACGAGCCAATTTTTTAAAATTACGTCTTTCTTGTTTTTTCGTATGTATTTGCTCATGATTTGGCGCATTGAGACCGTTCGAATTTTTTTCTAAAAAAAACTTTATGAGGAGTTCTCTAACGAGTTGGAGGAGTATTACGTATAATTTCACCATTTTTAGGTATATTATTGCATTTACGATTCGAATTTTATGAATTACGTGATTTTTTTTATTTTTGTTTATATTAACCCAAGGATTTGGCACCTTGGGGCACCTTGAAATTTTTTCTGAAAGAACTTTATGCGGGCATGTGTAACAAGTTGAAGAGCATTACGTATAGTTCAACCTTTTTAAGGCATATTTTAGTATTTCCGACCAACTTTTAGAATTAAGTGATTTTTTGGTTTTCATGTGTCTTAGCGCATGAATTTGGTGACATTTTTTCAGAATTTCTTAATGAGAACCTCCGTAATGAGTTGGGGGAGCATTATGTATAATTTCACATTTTAATGCATATTTGCATTTATGAGTCAACTTTTAAGAGCTACGTTGCTTTCTTGATTTTCTGTGTATATTAGCCCACGGATTCGGTGCCTTGGGATGCCCTTTTTCTGAAAAAACTTTATGTAGACCTCCGTAATGAGTTGGGAGGAGCCGTACATCCCGTTCCACCATTTTAAGGCATATTTTCGCATTTACAAACTAACTTTTAAAATTACGTAATTTTTTTTATTTTTCATGTGTATTAGCCCATGAATTTGGCTTTTGGCCACCTTGAAATTTTTTAACTAAAGAAAACTTTATAAGGAATCCGTAATGAGTTGTGGAGCATTACATCTAGTCCCATCATTTTTAAGGCATATTTTCGCATTTATGAGCAAACTTTTAGAAATTACGCGACTTTTTTTATTTTTCGTGTGTATTAATTAACCCATGGATTTGGCGTCTTGGGCAGCCAGAATTGTTTTCTCGAAAAAACCTTAGGAGGACCTTCCTAATGAGTTAGGAGAACATTACACATAATCCAATCATTTTTAAGACCTTTTTTTGTATTTATGAGATAACTTAATGAAATTATATGATTTTGTTGATTTTTCGTATGTATTATAATATAAATACATGAAAAAGTGAGAAAAAATATCGTGCCCCCTAAACGTTAAAAAGGTGGTGTGGTTCCTACAGACACTATCATTACCATTTACCAAGTTACTACGGATGATCCTACAAAATTTGCGATCGAAATGTTTCGATTTGTCATATTCTCAAAAATTCAAGGACAAATAACATACAATAAAACTAAGGAAAATCTAAAATTCCTATTCTCTGACCCCCTGGACGCTAAAATAAGTGTCGATTCTATAGAAGCTATGACTATCATTCTAAGTCAATACAAAATGTTCCTACAAAATTTTGGATCAAAGAGTTCAACAGGTCATAATTAAAAAATATTCATAAGCTAATATACGCAAGAAATTGAAAACAACCCTGAACTTAATATTTGTGTCTAGCACTGGGTGTCATCAGTCTGAACTGTGAAATTAAATAAGAAGTAATCAAATATAAGAAACAAGAAACTATCTGGAAGAAAAAAAAACAATGAGATCAATAATTTCGCAACATAAATCGGGACATACAAACAAAGGCCTATGAAAACTAGACCAACAAGTCCCTAGCTTCTCAGCTCTCTGCAACAAGTAAATTTTAGACGAGAGGTGCGAGCAGGTGGCTATTACGGATAAAGGACACTAGAAAAAAAGTAAAAGATTATGCTGCAACTAGATCAGGAGTTTCAGCCTCCACGGATAACAAAGCAGTGTGTACTTTGTCGACCCAATTGTCTAGCCGATCCCTCAGTGACTTGATTTGAGGAATTCCCAGAACTCTTGGTTGCACCCAGGACACATGTACTGTCCCTTCGACTTGGTCAATTATTCCCTCAATCAGATGCACCTACAGGAGGACAGCAATTTACCAACCGTGAGAGACGTGAACCTCTATCAACACTGCCCAAGTAGAAAATTCAGGGGACGCAGGAAAAGTATAAGCAGTCTATAAATAAGTCTTTACATTTATTGATTATTCACATGTATATTGTTCGTATTAGGATCTGCATTACCCAGGCAAAGAGAAGTAGAGTTACCTAACGAAGAAAGATGAAGATTCTAGGTAACTATTCTCGTAAAAGGAAGTATTATAACAAAGATATAATATACAATCTCACATTCATTCACAAATTCAGAAGGATCAAGCATTTTTTTCTCATCATATAAGAATGCATTATACAAGGTATTACTAGTAGTGAACTGCCAATCTAGAGGTACTTGCACTCGCTGCATAAAGCAATAAATGAGATTGCAGACCAGGTGACCATTTGGATTTATATTATAAAAATTGAAGACCCGACTGTTTTGGCAAAACCCTTTGCGTGATGCATATAAGAAAACACAAGGGTAAAAGCGTAGTTTATCAAGCCTCAACCCATAGAAAGATGCTAAAATCGCCTATAATACAATAAAGATGCACATTGATTGAAGGAAGCATGTGAGAGTAACAGAAGTTCAATTCTAATTTAACTAATGAGAACTTACAGAAAGACTCTTCATGAGTAGATATTCGACATCCTCCACACTTAACTTTGTCCGCTCTGCAATCACACTCAGTGGGATAGTTCTATCATATGCTGGGCGACTGCATGCAAATGAATTGTCCAAAGCTTGAGTAACAACCCTAACAACATAAGTAATAAGAACTTCTGTTATCTGCAAACTGCTACTGTACCTGAAGATAATTTCCATCAAGCAGAGAATGTTGATCTTCTCGAGAAGTTTTTTCTCATTCTGCACCAATGCTGGTTGAGCAGTTAAAGCAGCTTGATGGACATGGCACAATTTTTGATAGTGAACCAAATCACCGGTGTTAAATGCTTCAAGAATATAATAGAGCCACTCAACCTTAGTCCCTATCAAACTCTTTATCTGTAAACAAAATAGGACGAGTCAAAAAGATTGAACCAAAATGATCTTGTCAGCACAAATGATACAAGAAGAAACAATAATATAGTTATTGTTATACATAATTCTAGTCCATCCCACAGAACTGAAGCCAAAAAACATGGAGGAAAAGGAATTTATTGGGATTTCAGTGATTTCTCATACAGTGACTAAGTAGAATATGAATTCTCAGTTTTTATTTGATATCTCTTGGTCCTTGTATACATCCTATACTATATTAATCACATACTTCTGCGGAAGGGAATTTCAATTCCATCCTTTCATGTAAATCTATGTACTGAAACACAGGAACTCAAAGTAGGATAGATGGCTCTTTGGGACCATTAACAAAATTTGATGGTCCAATGAGAAGAACTTTGTTTCTACAAAAAAGAGAAGCAACTACAGGAATAGCCAGGATGACTAAGGCAAAATTGGACATCCCATCAATCATGGATCAAAATTATACATGTCCCAGAACCAAAATTGTCCCAAATAGAGCCAACTCTTACTTCTTGCTTTTGCCCCACGAGGTTTGTGGGTGTATGTGGAGAAGATTTGCTTCTTGGAGGTCCAACCATCTAGTTTAGTTCTCAACAGTGAGTTGAAATAAAAAAATAGAAGTAGAGTCATATTGAAGATCCAACAATATTGTTGAAACCTTTAAGAGCAAGAGACCCAAAAAGTAGAATCAGAGAAAAATAGAACAGCCTACCCTGAATACCGTGGGTTCCCTATTTCTACACAGTTTAACTTGATACTTGACCACACTACACACAACATCAATTCCTGCCATAGCTAGTTCAACCATCTGGCCAACACACTATCATTTTTAAATAACAAAATAACAAAATCAGGAGTCATTTCTTCTTTTATGTCTGGCCAACACACCATCATTGGCATTAGTTCCTCGGTAAACTTGAGAATAAAAATCGGATGAACTATTAAAAAGCTCTCACTCTATCAGAGATGACAACACAATAAGACCTCAACACACAGACCACAGTCTAACATCTCCTGGAAAGGACACCAGCAGTATATTCCATGAATGAGCACTCCACACAGTGATTTCCACAAAAAAGAAGATTAATGCATGGACTAAAAACAAACAAAAAGTTTGTACAAAAACTTACAATTGGATGAGCTAGCAGTTCTCCGAAGTTGTATATGTTGTCTCCTAGCAATGCTGACAGGGATAAATCAAAAGCCAAATCCTAACAAGATAGAAGGAACAATAAGGTTGAAACCAAGTGCAAAAACGTATGACCACTCAACCATTTTCAGATACACAATAATTAAAAGATTATAATTGCAGAAATTATTGCAAAGAACATATACGAATGCGTACGTCTACACAAATTAAAGTAGCTGTTAGAAAAGATCACTCAAATAATAATCCAATAAACAATTGACCAATAACACTTCTCCTTTCAAGAGTTATATTGCTTAGCAGTTGCCAAAGAACTAACTTGTCTTCATAGCACTGGTGACATCTCCGACAGGAGGATTATTGCTATTCATGAATTGGTGGAATATGATTTAACTCGAGCATTTTGATTCAGGCAGAAGGGCAGTACAAAAACATATGTTGAACAAAAAGTTCAGAACTAGCTGATAGGGAAGGAGCAAATAAAGAAAGCAGTCAAATAAGCTCCATCAATCAACTATTCATTGATAGACAAACTATATTCTTTATCATTTCATGTCAAACGGAACATCTTTTATCTTTCTCATCAACACCACCAGTGCCTTGCCCCTTGAGGAACAAAGTTCACTTACCTTTTAGCCAGAAGAAAAAAAAAGGCTGGCCCTTGATAATTCAGGTTCCTTCAACACAATTTATATAGAGAGTTATAACACTAAATGGTTACCCGTAGTTTAGTAAAATGAGCTAACATAATGACAATAAATAAGCAACTAATTGAGTAAAAAAAACATGTGAATTGCAACAAGGAAGATCGATGTACAGGGATCATAAATCCAATTAGTTAGGATGGAAAACTCTTAGATTAGTCCTTAGATAAAAAGACAAAAAAAGAAATGACAAATACCAGCTTAAATGATTCAGAAAGAGATTCCACCGAAGTGTACGCGAGATAAAGAAGAGCACTTTTGTAGAACTCGGCAAACTCCTGGCGAGTTTTATGGTACTGAGATGAAACCCAATAATAGCTTGCATAGACAGATGGATCAATGTCAGTCATGCTATCAAGTGTAGTTTTCCCCTCATCTAAAAGTTTCTGGCACTCTTTTGGATCTCCTTGCTCAAGCTTAAATAGGGCAATCTGCATCTTAATATAAAGAATTGGCTCCTCTATCCGTATCTCCTTAGTATTATGAAGTTTCTCCGTCACTCCTTCAAGGAAGCCTATAGCGGCTTCTTTCTCAGGGTATTGCCGAGAAACAATGACCGCAAATTGTGCAAGTTTGAGAAGATTGATCTTTGTCTCAAAATCAGTGATGAAGTTGTGATACAATTGTATTAGTCCATCGCCAGCCTAAATAAAGAGAAGAGAGGTGTTATATGCAAACAAAGCATAATAAAACAACCACTCGCTATGGTTTATCTCTTTACTATAACACAACACACCGAACCATTACGAATTAATTGGGAATAAATATAATAATGGTATAATATTTTAATCCTGGAGAATAAACCCCCTGAAACAAGATTTAATATTGAATAATTTTAGTTATATCAGCTCCACCTCAATTTAAATCATTAATACAGGACAAGGATAAACGATAGACACATTTAGATGATTGAGAACTTCTCTTGGGGGATATGTAATTGAGATGATTTGAAATAATAATTTTTAAAAAAACCTTAACATCACTGGATAACTTGTCTGCTTATTTTGCCACCAAGTTCTGAATCAGGGTCCTAATAGTATTCCTATGCCAATACAGATGCATTTGCATGATTAGGCATAGTATCAACAGTTACATGCTAATTGACGCTACATGTGACTACCAAACTGTATAAACCTACAAACACATGCAAAAAAGAGTAAGATCTTTTTTAAACAAATGTTAGTAGTGTACATTTCTCTGAATTTATAAACCATGGAATTTGCACGGTATACAAAGAGAGCATTTTTACTTAAGGAGATCAAATACTACATAAGTGTCTTTTAGCATGATACTAACTTCGAATTCAATTGAATCAATTTTCCAGGGTCCATAATCCCAAAGGAGTGTTTAGAGGAAGTCTCTAATAGATTTGCATTAAGCTGAGTTTACCTCATAATGAATTTGGATTATAGATACAAAAAAAGGTCATTTAAAAAAGGTCATTTTCCTTCCATTAGCACCACGTAGGGTTCTGTGAAATAAAACATGCTGAAATTTCTCTCCATCATCACCTACGGTTATCTTCAAGAAAATTCTCTAAGAAAAAGACAATTCAGTTTCTGCAATGAAGTTTCCCTTGAACACATCCTCATACAATAACAAAGTGAATTTCACAAATTCATTTTACAACACTACTTCCCTATCAAGATATTAGTGAATTCTTTTTTTCCATATCAAAATTTAGAAGATTGTAAATATTGTTGTTGTTGTAATATTTAGAAGATCAGATCTTCCCCTCCGTCGCGAGTTCAATTCCAAAAAAGACGAAAATACTTTGTAATTTCTTCTCATCTATATCCAAGCTTAGTGTACAGAGTTACCTGGTACTTGGTTTTGTGGGAGGTAGCAGATATTCTGTGAAATAAGTCGAGGTGCGCACAAACAAGTTCAGACACTACTTCATCAAAAAAACAAGTTCAGACACTATGCTTACTATTTAAAAGATTAGATCATCTGAGTCAATATCAGGGCTTTCAAATACCAAACATAGTATAAAATGGCTTGGCGCGGGAAGGTCCTCTTTCACGGGTGTTGTATTGTATTATTTGCACGTTTCCCAATATGCAAACTTCAGCTATAGAGAGGTCTTATATGTGAGGAACGCATTCAACTGCCCCACCCCTCCACATTTCCCCCCATTCCCCCAAACAACTTGAACAACATAGAACTCAATGAAGCACCACTCAAGTTACTATCAGCTGATACATTATCTTTGCAGTATCCACCATGCTACTCTAGTTCAATTAGAAATTGTAACTATGACACCTGAGGCTTGCACGCACTAATCTATTGGCAGTCTGCTATAGCCAACAAGACCAAGTGAAGGGTAAACCTGTCCACAATATAGTTTGATTGTTATGTCTACTATAACCCAATTCAAAACATTCTTCTCCAGTTGAACTATCCATCAACCAAAAACAAACAACCAAACTCCTGCTTTTATGCATTTTGTTCTGTTCCTTGTCAGGAAGCACCAATGTTATATTTTTTTAAGTAACCATGATGTTTGGGCCAGCTTACGCATACTTCAACTAATTCCAATGTGTCACCTCCCATTTCTCCTCCATCAACAGGTACCAGGTAAAATGAGAATAAATCACCTAGTGTTTTTGTCTCTACTTATATTTGAACCAGAAACCTCATAGCGCACAACCTACTTCATTGACCATTAGGTCACAGCCTTAGCTACGAAGCCCCAATTTTTGTAACCCTTCCAAAAGCAATAGAATAGTTCTAAGCTCAAACAGCTCCCAATTCTTATCCATCCCAAAATCAAATCCTATATATAAATCTCTAACACAAATCCTCTACTAAACCCTAACTTATACCCACCTAAACCCATAACATGGGAGAATCTAAGTAGCTTTCAACTTGGTTGGGGAGGGTTCCAGGTCCAAACAATCCCCAATTCTTACCCATTCCAAACCAAATCCTATAAGTAAATCTGTAGCACAAATCCTCCACTAAACCTAACTTATACCCACCTAAACCCATACCATAGAAGAATCTTAGTAGTTCAGTTAGTTGATAATTATCGAAACTTTCACCTTGTTTCTAGGCCCAAACAACCCCCAATTCTTACCTGTTCCAGACCAAATCCTATAAGTACAATCTTCCCCTAAACCCTAACTTATACCCACCTATACCCATAGCATGAGAGAATCTTAGCAGCTCAGTTAGTTGACAGATTAACTGAACTTTCACCTTGTTTAGTGAGCACTCAATTCCTCACCTTACAATCATCTCCACTTAACAAAAAGACAAAAAAAAAAATAGCATGCGCACACGCACAAATAAAGTCCAAATACAACAAAAAAACAAACGAAATTCGCAGGAATTAAATCAAATTCAATGAGAACCTTAAAAACGGGAAGAGCAACAAACTGTTCAAGCTTAAGAGTAAGCTGATGCCATAGCTTCCTCTGGTACAGATCTGCCAAAGTAGTGTACCAATCGGAAAGCTGTGAAGGAGCATTGCAAAACGATTCCAAGTACTGAAGTGCCGCCATAGCTGAAAAAGCTCTCTCAGTAACACCGATGAAGACGAAGCAGATACTGTGGTGTGTATGTGAGAGAGAAAGATACCTGACTTGTAAATTGCGTTTTACTTGTTCATAAAGAAATCAATAATGGAGTTTGGGTTAGTCCAGTTTAGTCTCTATTCTATTATGCATTGGACCCCTAAAGTTTACAAATATTAATTGTTTTTTATTCAATATACACGTTCAGAGATCGAATATGAAAATTTAAAAAAAATTATAATTCAAATAAATAAAATAAATTTCAATTGAATTTATTAAATTTAATCATAATCGTTCATATTTTCAATTTTAACTTTTGAATTTTAATGTTAGGTCATCAAAATTAATTGTCTCAATAGTGTTGCTTACTCATAAAAGTCGTTCATCTTTATGTAAATTAGTGTTGCAAAAAATATATGAGGTTAGATAGAGATTACTATATAATTATTTAACTATTAATCTATAAAATCATATAATGATATCTAATGGCATAAATGATATAATGGGTAGGATCATAGAGTTCAAACTTATTAAATATTTAAAAATATAACTTATTAGTAATATTTAGCATATATAATATGAAAATAGAATCAAATATCACACTTGTGAATAGGAATGGCGATGGGATGAAATAGATGCGAATCAGAACAGGTTTAAGGCTATATAAGATAAAATAAATTTAAAATTGTATAGTGCAGATAAAATATGAATCTAATTGAAATATTTTTTAAAAATTTAAAGTGATAAGATAATTTTAAAAGGAATGTAACGAGAGAGATTTTGATGATAAATCAGTGCCATATCAAAGTCAACTATATTGTAGCATAGAAATGTTTATGATTTAAAGCTTATGTATATTAATAATAATCTCAAATTAATATTCTAATAATAATTGAGTTTATAATTAAGTGTTTATAATTTTTCTAATAAATATGAGATTTGAACAAAAATTATTATATGTACATGAATCTGTAATCAAAATTCTAAATTATGTTTTCATGCATATGAAACAAAGAATCTATCGTAACTCTTTAAAAAATATTAACTCCAAGTCTTTCTAGTTTCAAAAGTCTAAAGAGAAAGTCAGAAATTTTACTTAAATCATATAAAATTTAGTATATATAATAGTATTTTTTATCTATATACCATAATATTATTCTTTTTAACACACAATCTAATTGTGCAATAAAAAGTGATTAATGTATAATTAATTAAGGATATTCATTTGACTATTCTTTAAGAGATATATATAGATAATTAATTTTAATAATAATTGAGTTTAAGCTTAAGACTTAAACTCAAATTATTTAATTTAGATTGTTTGACTATGAGTCAAAAGAATTTAATTAGTCTACATACGTTTCGCGGGTGCTAGCTTAAATAGTTTCTAGAGTTATATATCCTTAAAGTATCATAAGTAAATTATATACTTTGTACACTATATAAATACATAAATATTTTCTATTTTATTTTTACATGTAACAGTTTCGTTATTATATTTTTCTCAATACTTGTTGATATAATGCTTAATTTGAGTCGAATGTTTAGTAAAAATAATTATTCTAATTTCACAAAAAAGAATTCACTTTAAATTCCACATTGAGTATCTTGTTGATTATGATGATTATAGAGAAGGAACATATTACATACTTGACTCAATTGCACACATATACTATTGATTGTTATACTAATTGAATGTATTATTGTAAATGCTTATCCTCTTGATATTGTCAAAATTCCAGTAATAAGATATTGACTTGATAATAGTTATATCACAAACTTTATTGGAAGTTTAATAAATTTAAATTTATGTTTTATAGAGCTAACTAAAGGAGATAAATAAAATGTCCATTAAGAGTTTAGTTATTTCATAAAATTCGAGAATTTAAAACTCTGATTAAAGATTGACATTATAATCGTCCAAATTCCACAAGCCAATATCCCACATGATGTCTTCATTAGATGAGGCCTCAGGCACTTGCACATAATTAGCATATCCATTGATCATAGAACCAAACAAACCACCTTGTTGATCTTGCTCATGAAATGTGTTGTTATGGTACAAAATGGTCATGTCTTGTTTTGGCACATGACTTACAACTTTATTCTCATTTTCCTCGAACAGTAACATCATCCTTTTCAGGTCGATTTGACTATTCGATAATTGTTGCTGTTGAAACTGATGTCTTTTTAAAAGACAGATTCTTTTTGTTTTTTCAGAATTATCAGTACTTGTTTTCTTGACTTTCTTTTTGAAATGAGTCCTCCAATAATTCTTAATTTCGTTGTCAGTTCTCCCTGGCAAGTTTCTAGCAATCGTTGACCATCTGCAATTTTATTATTCTTATCATGTTAGTATTATTCTAAATTATTTCAAAGAACTTTAGTGTATGAAAAATTAGTATATAGTACTTCAAATAATTACCTATTCCCCCATATAGCATGAAGTTCAAGAATAATCCTTTCTTCATATGGAGTAATTTGCCCTCTTTTAAGGTCTGGCCTTAAGTAATTCACCCATCTCAATCTACAACTTTTTCCATTTCTTTTCAATCCTGTTTAGACAAGTAAATAAATGAAAAATCGAGTTTTAAATTTCCAGAAACTACACAATCATATAGACAAAAAGATATCGGATTTTAAATTTCGAGAAACTACACAATTATGTAACAAAAAAAAAATAGATCGCATCTAAAAGTTTCAAATAGGATGAGAGATTTTCTAATAAAAATACTCGTATATGAAGTCAACTCATAATTGATCAAAGTGAATGAGAATGAAATGGTACATACATTTTCTTTTGGGATTCGAATGTATAGTATTACTATTGAAACTCTGATTAATTCAAATATTTTATCGTTCGATTCGACTCGATCGATGATAGGTTTGTTCAAGATGGAAGTGAGTGAAAATATAGACAATATAGTAATTACCAGCAAGCCTAGCAACACAATTCCATCTGCCTTCACCATGCAAATTGACATAATCAATGAGCAATTTATCTTCTTCAACTGTCCAAGGACCTTTTCTCCATTCTTCTTCAATAATTCCCCACCTTCTCATTTATTTATTTTTTTATAAATATTCTTAATATTCAAAACTAATATATATTTTGTCCTCAAAATTCTATAACATGATTAGCAAGTGTTGTTGCTATTTATATTTGCACCAAAAACTCACTCATTGGTCAATTTTTTTTATGACAAATGAATTATAGCTAAACATGACTCCATTAATTATAGCACTTGGTATAAAATATTATTTGTCCTCATCAATTGTATAGTTACGTGTACATGTTATAATTTACTACTCTTAGAAAATTCAAAGAAGGCATTGAAAGATTTGTTTGGAGAAACCAAAGGAAGTTGTAACATCACATGTATACAATTTGGAGACAATTTTATTTGTATGACTTTTCTACAATAAATAATAAACTCTTTTAGTTTGATGATAACTTGCATTAAATTAATTTTTAGAACTTTTTTCATCGTTATCGATCTATTTTATGTTTGATGTTTATATTTATTGGGTTAGATTCGCATTAGATGTCTCTTGTTGGGGTAAAACACTCTCAATGATACTTGTATTGGTATCAGACAAAGTTTAGATGCAGATTGGAAAGTCTTATATTAGGGTTAAAGCACTTTAATTTGTACGTCGTATTGAAATCAAAGTAATATGTATTCATGTCGAGAAGTCTCAAATTAGGATAAAGTGCTTTCACTGGTATTCATTAGAAATCAAACTGCATTTGGATTTGCCAAGAAAAATCTCAAAATTGGAGGTAAGTTGCTTCCATCAGGACACGTATTGAAATTAAACTGAATTTGAATTCGTGTAGAAAAATCTTATATTCGGGTAATACATTTGTATGAATACTCGTATTGAAGGTAAAACGCTTCCAATACTTTCTATTATATGGGCAAAGCACTTTCACTTGTACTCATATTAGGATCAGACCAAATCTAAATCTACATCGATAAAATCTCATACGTGGGACCAAGTAAAGCTTTTCTATTGCTATTTATATTGAGATCAGACTAAATTCAAATTCGTGTTAAAGAGTTCATATCAGTGAAATTCTCCCACTGAAACTTACATTGGGAAGAGAAAAATTAATTTTTAATCCGAATCGAAATGTCTCGTATTAGTAATAAAACATTCCTAAAAAAAGCGACCTAAACATAACATTATTTTTGATTAAAAATACAATATTTATCGCTTCACTACGATAATTCCCATTGCTAAACTTATAAAACTTGGCTATTGTTGACTACCAAGAGATTTGGTGACATTGGTAGCATGCATCTTGATCAAAGTCACCAAAGAATATTTTTTAGTTATTAGGTTTAAACAACACAAAAGTGATTAGGCCACTCAAAAGAGAGGACTAGAAAGGCCACCTATAACCTAAAATAATGCATCTAGACAACTATATTCATACTTAAATAATGTTTTTTGCTAAAAATAATGAAGTTAGGAAAATTAGTAAAATAAATTAGTGGATAATTTTCAATGTGATCCAATAAGAAAGATGCAAGTGTTTAATTAATATGCTTACTTCTTAAGGATATAGGTGCACAATAATTACTATTATATGATAATTAATTATAATTTGTTGGATGCCATTTTGGGAATGGAGTTCATTAGAATAACAATATTTTTCACTAATTATATTAGCTAAAGTAACAGGTGTATTGTTCATGTCATGATTTTGGAAGTATACATAAAAGCCTAGATTCTTGCTTTTCTTAGTTATATCTTATATATGTATTTTTTGTACTTCTATTTTTGAAATATATAAGTTACATTAATACATCTAATATCATATGGATAGAAGTGGAAATAAAATAAATGAACACAATTTCCTCCATTTTTATTATTTTTATGGATAGAAATGGAAATAAAATATTGACAAAAATTTCAAAAGAATAAAATCATTGGTAATGTAGCAATTTAGGTGTAGGAATTTAGATAGTGTCGTTAGATAAATCGCTCCAATAGCAGCAATTTATAAAATTTATTTTTTAATTCTTTTAACAAATCAGCGCTGCCAACAATTTGATAAATGATTTTTTTAAAAAAATTATAAATCGCCAGCAATTTTACTTTTTTAAAAAAAATTAATTATCTTTTGAAGTCAAAATGTTCTTTTTTTTTTTTACTTTTTTATAAATTTTAAAGTAAATCGCTATCTTGACAACAATTTTACTTAATTTTATTTTTTTAAAATTTTGAAATACATTAACACAACAAATTTGTTAAAAAAGATCAATAGATTTTAAAGCAAATTGACACGTCAAATTTGCAAAAAAAATTCACATGCATGTTAATATTTATATTTGAATGTGAAATGTGAAATTGAAAGTTTGACAATGCGACTATTTTTTTTTGACTAATTACAATTTAAATAGGTGAAATCGTCATTCCTTCAAAAAAATAATTACAATAATCAGTAAATAATTCAGTTGAAGCAAATACTGAAATCATTCTACACTAAAATATTAGAATTAACCATAGTTTATTCTCTACTTTTTAAGAGTAGAGACATCAATATCCTAAATATCTATATCTTAAATATTTGCATACCGCCATTTACGATAATCCATTTACTGTAGGGGGAGGAGCAAAACAACACAAGTAGGATACAACACCTACAAGGATCGACTTCAAGACAATCAACCAATTATACTTCACCCAATTTACCAAAAGAAATTCACCACTAAATTAACCAAGCTCAAATCAGCAACATATCAAAAAAAATCACAAGCAAATATGAATAATAAATATGCAAGTGACACACGAGATTTATACGTGGAAAACCCCTTCGGTGTGAAGGAAGGATAAAAACCACGGGACTTGTAGGAGTCCACCCTTCTTCTTCTCTTATTATGCAAATTGAGGGTAAAGACACCCAAATCAGTCTACAAGGATGTCACAGCCCACCAACAACAACATACATAAGAGCCAACACAAAAGAGAAGAGAAATTGAGAAATATCACCCAAAAACGCAGGTTACACCAGCTGCAATAACAGACGATCAAGAGCTCCGATTGACGATCTGAACCATCAAGATGTAGTGCTATATGTTGTGAACCAGATGTGAAAATTTCAGAACGATCCAATGGTCGGATCTTCGGAAAACTGAAATTTTGTCAAGGCTGTCCAGAAAATCTGCACTCAAACCCTCTCTCAAAAATCTGCTTCTCTCTCTCTTTGTCACACACCCTCTCAATTTCCTCTTTTTTTCACGTCAAAAAACCCCCCAGAAGAAAACAGCAGCTCCCAAAGACTTCTGGAAGAAGTCAACAAAGCCCAAAACATATGGGCCACACATCAATAAGTGATTGGGCTTTCACTTAAAAAAAATATACCAAATGGGTTGGTCCCTTAACAATCTCCCCCTCCAGCCCAGTTCGGGGAGACCAAACATAAAAGGTCATCAAGAAGACATACCTGCAAGCTTGGAACAAAATTCAAGCTTGCTTCCAGGGACCACCTTTGTCAACATATCAGCACCATTCTTGTTGGTGTGAATCTTCTTCAACTTCATTAGTCGCTCTTCAATGACAACACGCAACCAGTGATATCTCACATCAATATGCTTTGTGCGAGCATGGTACATGCTGTTTTTGCTCAAGTCCATAGCACTTTGACTATCAAAAAATACAACATACTCACTTTGCTTCAAACCTAACTCTTGAAGGAAATGCTTTAACCAAAGCATTTCCTTGCTTGCTTCCACTGCTGCTATATATTCTACCTCGGTTGTAGACAATGCTACACACTTCTGTAGCTTGGATTGCCATGAAATGGCTCCCCCTGCAAATTTGAACAAGTAACCCGAGGTAGACTTCCGGTTATCAAGATCTCCAGCCATGTCAGCATCCGTAAATCCCTTAAGAATAGGCTCACCACCTCCAAAACACAAACTCAGATTTGATGTGCCTCGCAAATATCTTAAGATCCACTTTACAGCTTCCCAATGAACCTTGCTCGGATTTGCCAAGTATCTGCTAACCAATCCAACAGCATGTGCTATATCCGGTCTTGTACACACCATGGCATACATCAATGAACCAACAACAGAGGAGTAAGGAATATGAGACATACTTTCCTTTTCTTTCTCGGTTGTAGGACAACAACGCTTGCTCAACTTGAAATGGGCTGCAAGTGGTGTATTAACTGGCTTGGCATTCTTCATATTGAACCTTTCAAGCACCCGTTCAATATACTTTTCTTGTGACAACCAAAGCTTACTAGCTTTTCTATCAAGAGCAATTTCCATACCAAGAATTTGCTTCGCAGGACCCAAATCTTTCATATCAAAGGACTTTGACAAATCCTCTTTCAACTTGCAAATCATCTCAACATCTTGTCCCACAATCAACATATCATCAACATACAAGCAAAGGATAATAAAGTTACCTTCAGAAAATTTTCTAAAATACACACAAGGATCTGCAGTAGTTCGCTTGTACTCATTACTACTCATGAAGGAATCAAACTTGTGATACCATTGCCTTGGTGCTTGCTTGAGTCCATAAAGACTCTTTTTCAACTTGCAAACAAAATTCTCTTTTCCCTTAACTTCAAATCCTTCCGGCTGCTCCATGTAAATCTCCTCATGCAAATCACCATGTAAGAAAGCAGTTTTAACATCAAGTTGTTCAAGTTCAAGATTCAAACAGGCAGCTAGTCCCAAAATCATACGAATGGAAGTCATCTTCACCACCGGTGCAAAAATCTCATCGAAGTCGATGCCCTTTTTCTGATGGCATCCCTTCACCACTAATCTTGCCTTCCGCTTCACTAGTTTGTTGCCATCTTTCTTGTTCTTAAACAACCACCTGTTCTTCAAGACTTTCTTCCCTTTTGGAGGCTTCACCAAGTCATAGGTTTCATTCTTTTTCAAAGAATCCATCTCCTTTTGCATAGCCTTGAGCCAATGGTCTTTGTCTGAATGTGACAAGACCTCTTGAAGGCTTTCAGGCTCCCCCTCATCAGTGATTAGGATGTATTCTGAACTTGGATAAAGTCTTGAAGGTTGACGAACTCTGGTCGATTTTCTAAGTGTTGGC